>NC_063198.1:22728861-22878861 GCF_017589495.1 Alosa alosa
GTCTGCACAGGCCTGTGTTTCACACACACACACACACACACACACACACACAAACACACACTGTCTCCTCGTAATGGAACTGCAGCAGCATGTGTGAAACTGAAAACCGTGCAGCCTCTCAAATAATGGATGACTGGGCAGTTTTCCGCTCCCCATATTATGATTAAAAACCCTGGCTTTACATGCCTTCAGTCCCACACTCAGGCATTGATCGTGGGCTCCTTGACTTTGCTGAGCTGGAAACCTTTTAGACCTGTTCTGTATTACTTATATGGCGTCCCCACCACCACCTCCATCTAATGATGAAATCATAAACACTTGGTTTGCACAAGTGCACAGTGTTGCGCGCCGACTAAAGTTGGCACGGTGTGTTGTAGCCTGCGCCATGGGGTTTTGGTGCCAGAGAGAATCCCAGGGGCGTTAACAGAGAACTGGTCCTGGTGATGATGTCATCCATTACACCACCGCAAGCAGAGTCAGCTTTTTGTGCATTCTTTTTTTATTGTTGCAGCTCTCTAGACTCTGTTTAGTAGATTCAGCCTGCTAGAAGTACGGAATGTTTTTTTTCTTGCTAATTTTACCTCCTCTATAACATAAACCTGCCATGCACGCTTACAAGACTTGAGTTTCTCATTATTTATTTTTGTGGCATTGTGTCTCTGTCTTGTAATGATGAACAAGAAAGGAAGGACAAACATCTAACAACTAATTAGTGAGCAAAAAACTAAAAAAATAGAATGAGAAGCCTGAATGACATGATACAATCTGCCAATTTATAAAACCTTTGAGGAATGTGCTATTGTCAACTTCAAACTTCAAACACCTAATACAGTAGACACCAATACAGTAACAAAGCTCCAAACCTCATGTGAAATGATTGTCTTGGTATTGCTGATTTCTCCACCATCCCAAGTGGCTTGGCGCTTTATGATGATATGAGCCTACTGTACAAAGGAAAGTTACGCTCACTGCGGTCAAGGTCAGGCTGGACCGCATAAACTTTTAATGCCCTCCCATTTAGTTCCGTCTGTCTTGGTGGTTAAGTGGACGGGCCGTCTATCAGGGAACACGTGTGAGAAGACAGACGCGTGATGAACTGTCGTCCGTCTAGAATCCCCACTGGCCCAAACACTCCCATACTACTAAACAGAGCTGAGTTAGGCTGAGACCGCCCAGTCCCAGCAGTCTATATGAGTGAAGATGTTTACATGAAACTACCCTCCTCACATTTCATGGGTCCAAATTAATTATGCAACCCTAAAAGGAATGCTACATAAGATACAGAGACAGAGGAAGGGCGAGAGCAGGACAGAAATGGAAGCAAAGAGATAGAAAGAAAGGCAGAAACGGTGAGAGAGAGAATTGTAAGCCTCCCCATGTTTCTAGTCCTGTGAATGAATGGATATGTTTTTACAATAATGTATTTAGTCATCTCCCCACTTCTGATTCTATGCATGAGTGCATGTGGAATTATGTGTGTGACATTGTCACACGGAGCTCTTTCGGTACCAGGCACCAATGCACCACACCACACACAAACACCTGACTCCACCATTACACACCATGCATGTTGAGCTACTGCTAGTTACCAGCCAAGCTAACTTTGTGGGTGCACACACAAGTTGTTTATAGTAGCAGTTTTTCATAAAAGTACCTCATAGTTAATAATCACAGACATGGGTATCAATATTGTCTTTAATAACTTATCTGAGCGTGGTGAGTGGGAGCCACGTTTGTTTGTTTGTCTTCTCTCTCTGGCAGCACTTCCGGGTGACTAAAGGACCCGAGCTGTGGAAGCCAGCTGGCTTTGTAGTGCCAGCCTTGTTGTGATCTGTGATTTCATCCAATTGATGTTAATTAAGTGTAAATTAAGAGTTGTGAAGAAATCAGGGTTTTGTAATGTGAATGGATGTGTTGTATGTAAAATGTGTAACCTTTTGGCTATTTTGAAATCTTGCCTTTGTTTTGCAAATGGGAGATTAGTGGGGTTTTGTATGTGTACAGCTGTTTGGGGTTAATTGTAGGGGAGGGGCTTGTGGTATTTAAGACCTCAGAAAGAGGTAGCTGTCTCTCTGCCCATTTTCATTGCAGTCTGGTTTGTGGTGCTGGGCTGTGCAGTTTTGCTCTTCAGACTGGCAAGTTTTTCTTTTCTTTACATACATTTTGTTTTTCTTTTCTTAGTTCATAGGCCTACAATATTTTGTATAGTTTGGAAACTTCAACTTTTATTTTTGTTTTATTTTTGGTCACTTGCTCACTTTTGGAGAACCTTGGACTGTAAATAAAACATTCCTAGCACTGGAGTTGCAAATCTTGGCTGAGTCATCATTTTGTCACAGAACCCATGTGACAGACATATACAAACATGTGAGTTAATTTCACTAAGTAGGTGTGCCTGTGTTTATATGCATTTGCAAGAAGGTAGATGTGTCTGTGTCTGTCTGTGTGTGTGTGTGTGGAGAGTGGCCTGTGACTGACAGAGGGTGACCCAGCATGGCTGACCCTCCTGGGAGAGGCAGGGTCTGCTGCTGACGTCAGGCCCAGGCAGGGAGGGAAGCCCTGGCCTCAGGCGAGCCTCCAGCCTCCAGCTCCCAGTCTCCAGTGCCCAGCACTGCCAGGGGCCTCCCTCTCCACCTGTCACTATCCCTGGAGTCATTTAACAACCACACAAATATGTCTTTATGCAGCCATTTAGCATATGCATACACCCATATTCGATTACCATATTTAGCTTAACTTAAACAGTGATATAATTATTATACATTCAGTTAAGACACACAGACATAAATTATGACTGTTTAGCTCTGGGGTGTGTGTGTTTGTTTTTCTTTTGGACCAAAAGGCTGCAACATGTTATTTTGAGAAGGCTTACACATTATTTTTGAACAACAAAACACACTTTCTAGCAGCATTGTTCTAATCCACTAAAGTGGCCAAATGCAGAGACGGCATCTGAATCAGATCAGGGCCATCGTCAAAGTATCCCTCTTAGTGCAGAGAGTCTTGGCAGGAAACAGGACTGCCTGGTCTAAATGCCAGCACACAGCTGAAGTGTGCTGTGATGCCAAAACCTACCAAACAAGTCACCCCTCTGACACACACACACACACACACATAAACACATACCTTACCTCTGAGAACTCTTGAGGAAATGTGAGAGTGGGGGGATATTACTAATTACCTGTATTTTAATTAAATACATTTTTCACATTAGTATTTTGCATTTTATTTTGTTACATTTTATGAGCCAGTATTTGTAGTTTGTAACAAAATAGTTTTTGATGTATTTGTGCCCACCTATGATGGAACTTTCTTCAGCATTCTGAAGAGCCATATAATACATAAAAGATAGCTCTACGATATGATTGTATGGAATAACCATGTGAATAACCATTAGGAGGGATTTCCCCTGCACTGGGGGTAGCGGTCTGCTGGCAAGGCTGGGTTACTACCAGCATCTGAATAATGCAGCTGACGTTTTGGTCTCGCTCAATAATTCAAAGTGGTCATGGGGTAATTTGATGGCTATCCCTCGGCCACTTAGATAAGACTGTGGCAAGTAATCGCCTTCTTTTCACATGTGTGCATTAAAAGTGCTTTTCGGTAATCCAAACAGGCAATTTTAAAGTCCTTTATATCTATGTCTATATGATAATTCAATTTCTAGATTAATGTCAAATGAATAACTGAATAAATAAGCTGCATATAACTTACGGTATGATGTTGTCTTTGTGATGTATGCTACAGACATGTTTTCTATGAACAGAAATATGTCATTCTTATCTTTCCTCCACCAGACACTGCACATTGAACTTCATTAAGATTTTATGGTGTTTAAAATGAGTTACGACCATAGTCATAACAGTATAAAGATGCGGTGATCTAACAGCAATAATAAACTATTAACATATAACACAGCTGTTCATACATAACTATAAGCACTTGTGTACACACACAGAACAGCATGTCAATAAGACTTATCCACCAGAGTTGGTATTTTGAAAAAGCATCACTACAATAATTTCTTCTAGTTGTGCAAAAAAACAAACATTTGATGAGGTTCTTCACAGGATACCACCAACTGTCAGTGGTGGACGAAGATCATGTACTTGAGTGAAAATAGAGATACTCTTGGTAAACTATTACTCCAGTAAAAGTGAAGTCTACCTTTTGAAGTCTACCAATCCTCTTCCTCCATATATCGCTCTCCTACCGCACCTCTCTAGGTGTGGACAGGAATGTAAGCCATTTCATTTTGGCTTGCTCTTTTCAAAGAAACTCTTTCCTTGGGCCTTGCTATGGTAGTGCTGACATTACTCTTCATGACTTAGTCCAGAGAGTCCTCTCCTCTCCTCTGGTACAGAGCCTCGCGCGAACACTGATAGGATTAGGCTAATGTCCTCTGATACACTTAGGCTTGACACATTAATTTCGCCTCTCGCAGAGACTGGTTTTCCACGTACAAATTGATATAAATTAATTGCATTTGCCTCACGGAGAGAGTCAGCGCATCCCTCTGCGGACTAACCACTGGCAGCTGTTCGGCAGTGTGCTTCCATGAACATCTACGTTTGTCACTCATTACCCCAGAGGCCACCCTGACCTTGTAATCTGCCTGTAAATGCGTCTAAATCAACCTCAGCCTGCTGCCCATATCCAAGTCAGAGTGAATGCCCTCCACACTGCTGGCTGTTCGCACAGAATGGGCTGATTCTGGGCCTGTGGCCATACATCACAGACCAAGGCCAAACAATTGGGGCCCGACCAGAGACCGATGGAGCCCATTTGGACACAGCGCACCAACAGATCAAAAGTGACACATAAGAAAATAAGGACCAGCCAAAAACAAAATCCATTTAGGACTTGTTATGCTCTAGTTGTGCTAGCATTTTTCCATAAAATAGCAGGGCTACCACCTACTGACAAGCAAACACAGCCCTGACAGGTAATCAATACAAACAATGTGCCCTATCCAATAGTATCACAGAGGTGTGTACAGCCAATTTAGCACCAAGTGGGCTCATTTAAGATCTCACTCAGACTATACAGTACTGTAAGTATAGTTGCATAGCCACTGTGTTGGTCCCACCTGCGTGGTACAAGATGAGAATCAAGAAAGAGCCTTTCTTTGCAGTCTTTATAGTGTCAGAGTTTGCATATTTGTGCCTTTTGAACCCTTTCTGCCCCTTGAGTCTACCTTGAAGTACTTAAAGCTGCAGTTGGCAAGGTTTTTTGATCATATTCACTGAAACCAGCACTATGCTCTGTCAGAACAACATAAATCAGCCAGTTTTAGAAAAAAACCCGCACTTCTAACTCCACCTGGAGCCTGTTATTTGTTTTACAAAAATCAACAGCTCCCGGTTCTTCTGGTCCAATCAGAGTCAGATCTGACTGTCAATCACAGTCTGGTGCAGTCTGGTGCGCACTGACAAGCACAAACTTGATGAGAGGGTGCTCGGTGGTAGTGGGGGAGGGGCATGAGAGTTGTAAACATTCAAAATTTTGAGTCCCCTCAATCTGTCAGACTTGCCAACTGCAGCTTTGAGGCAGCAGACTGGTGAAAACAGGTTATTACACATGTCAGTATTTCTAAGAGATGAGAAGCAGGGGTGACAGAAGGGAAGCAGAATTTGATGTTCTGGTGCACCCTGAATATGTTGTGAAAATGAGCAAATCACCAATGTACTAAAGTGATGTACTGGATACAACTGTCTACTAGTGCAGTGGTTCTCAAACTGTGGTACGGGTACCACTGGTGGTACGCAGACTCCTTGAGTGTCCAAGATGTTTTTTTAATAAAGGTGACATAATCACTTCAGATGATATCAGAATATACTGTATATAATTCAAAATCCTTAACCATGCGATCAATGTTAAGTTAAATTTAAACTATTTTTTATTTTTCATGGAAAAAGTAGACCTATATTGATTTTTATATAAGCCAATAGGGCCCAAAAAGCCTACTAGGCTAGTTTAACTGTATGGAGCAGGAGCATTAAGCAAATGGTTGACAAGCTAAGCTGTGGTGGCAAGAAAAGGAGAAGGAAGCAGACATGATGGATCAAAAACATTCATGCAATCATGGCTTCAAACAGGAAGTACTAGAAAGAGAAGTGCGGTGAATATGTCGAGCAGAAACTGAAGCTGGTGAAAATGAGCCCAGCACACTTGACTAGTGAAGCTTCCATGGCACCTCCCAGCAACAAATGACACAAAACAGTATGTACAATGTACAATATGTTAAATTGGCAATAAAATACAATATGTGAATTGTATTTTAATACCAGTCGTAATGGTGGTATTTGGAGAGCCAATTGTGAAAAGTTTGAGAACTGTACCAAAGTCCTTTTAGGCAAGTCCCTCCACTCGGCGGCCATTTGACAACGCTTTTTGGGCACTCGTAGGGCATCCATTTCGGCAGAAATGCGCGTGCGCAAGGCTTCAAGACACCAATCTTGCTCCAGCGGCGAGATCACAACACATGATTGGCACGATGTCTTCACAACACACCATATGATTGGCTCAATGTATTCACATGTCGACGTTTTGCCGAGGAAGGGGTGGGATATGTGTAGACAACGGCCATATTGGCGTGACAAACTAGCCCCATGCATTTCTATGGAGTTTTTTCTGAGTGCTGTGTCTCCACATTAGAAAGTCTCTGACTGTACTAGTGCATACAAGACTCCGTGGAGCTGCTCTCTTGCCTAAACTGCCCCCTAGTGAGCGGTCTGTGTAAATACATGTGTATCTCAACCAGTTCTGCCGGAAGCCACCTTACCCCTTTTTACCCTTTCTACAGGCAATGTGCATGGTACCATGAAGGAAAGTTGCTACAACAAGCGGAGCGTTCGCGACTACCACCAGGCAACTGTGCATGAACCTTGTATCCAGTGTCATGTTGTTAACTCTTAAAGGAGTACTGTCACACCGGTGTGACGGGAATGTTGAGAAATTAACGTTCTAAAGAATATCTGGGTTCATTGAATTCAACATAGAATTTTAGAACCTTCAATTGTTGCGGAACTTAGAACGTTCAAAAACCTACACCTTTAAGGGTTAATTGGCCTCTGTGGGAAGTCCCTCTGTGGGAAGTCCCCTTCCCACAGCACCAGGAAACTCTCCTGTGTATATCTGAAGAAGACACTCCTGGAGGTGGAGTAGTATTGGTTCGTTAATCCAAAAGATCACTTAATTTCCCCTCAATTCTTTGCCCTGAAATTTGACTCTTGGTAGTTTAGAAGTTTAGTAGTTCATGAAAATGAAAGCATAAATGCTGTTTTTCCACCACCAGAACAACATACTGCTGTGTGTATGTGTATGTGTGTGTGTGTGTGTGTGTGTGTGTGTATGAGGGCAGTGTTACATTCAAGGCATGTTTTGTTCTGTTTATATACTGTATGTATTATTTTTATATTTGTAAGACGAACCATGAAATACAGAAAGAAAGAGGCTGTCACCTATCACCTGATTTTACCTGTCTCTTCACAACTCTTTCATATTAAAGGTTTTACACGATTTCAAACACATAACATTTTTTGTCACATTCAGCAATCATCTCCTCACGACCACTAGCTGCCCATTCCATGAATACACTGTAAAAAAAACAGTCTCTGTAGGCAGCCCAGGCTCTGAAAACTGGAAACAAACCAAGTGGGGGCAGCCTTTTTCCACAAAACCCTATTTGCACAAAACTCGGGAATACTGAAGGTTTGGGTCAGCTCTCTCTGACGTGTTTTGCTGGTCCTTGGTTAAAATATAATTTTAATGTTTTTTTTGCACAAAGGCGTCTGCTAATAAATTGAAATATAAACTTAAAGAGACACCAGGCAAGCCTGATGCTTTTTCTCTAAGAAACTCCCCCTCGCTTGGTCTGAAGCTCTTTTCCTTTTGTTTGCGTCTTCCGTCAAGGGTTTTCGCTGCTTCTTCGCCGGCTCTGCCATTATACACACGTTTGCAACAATCTCTAGCGTTTTGTTAGCCTGCCTCTGTGCTGTAAACTGATCCTGCTTCGGTCGGCGGGTAGGATACACTGAACTTGCAAGTGGGATATTCTTCCTACAGGCAGTAGGGGCGGAAGAGAGAGAGGCCTTCATTCGCCCCGTAATGAGTCATTTAACCATATACCGACTTACGAAGATGATTAATTAACACGAAAACGTTGCCTGGTGTCCCTTTAAACACAAACAACGTGACTTTCTGTGCAATCCTGCACCTTTAAAGTATCTTCCTCTGGCACAATCCAGAGACAGTTGTCTAAGTTTAAATTGTTCTCAACACTGCTACTGTATGTAATGCTGTTACTCACGTTCACTTATTTACACTTAACCTGGGATGCTAGGAACTGCACAATTATGTCAAAGGTGCCACAAAAGGTCTTTATGTCTTATCTTCCCATGCTGTTCTATATTGTACTTTCCTGACCTCTAGTGGTTGAATTTTGATTATTGAACTCCATCAGCCTCGTATTCAATATTTAAAATGTTTAAACATTCTCATATTTAACTATAGAAGAATAAGTACTAGTACTTATTTTAGATTTCTTTGCATGACTGGTGTACTTCGTTCACCACTGTATTGTAAAACCATAAGAGTCAAGATGCCATAAACAAACTACTAAGTCCTGTAGGACTTAGTGAGCCTTCTAACAAGACACGTTTTGCTTTCACTTGTCTTATCACACATATTTGAGACAGTTGAACAATGGATGCTTCTCAGACAGCCTTCTTTTCAGTCGTTTACTGTAATGTGTCATTGTTAAGGGAACCTCATATTCTCTATAGGCAGGTTTCCGACTTTCAGAAATGTGGTGACCTGGCGGGGATTCCCACAGAGCTCTTGGTTTATCTTATCAGGGAAAGGCACAGGGAGAGTTATCTGTTATCTACTGTGTGTCATAACAATCTTCCCATCACATAGGGACACAAAACTGGTGTAAATTGAAATTAAATGGTGTTCTAACCGGAAAATTTGCCACAACTACAGTGTCAGGCTCTTATCAGGTAATTTATTCCAAATCTACCTGATCAAGCTGTAACATTTGGCGTGATCACTTGCTTCCTTCCTTGAAAAGGAGGGGTGTATGCATTGATACTTCTTGACTCCTGCATGCACAATAGACTCCTGCGTGATCCCTGTTAAAACACTTCATGACCATGGCTAGACACCTTCCCAAAGATGCTTTTGCTTGCTTTTCTTTTAAAAAATGTGGAACATAAGCTTATGGATAAGAAATGTAGAACAAATGTAAACTATTTTAAACGAAAATCATTAGCTAAATGATTGGCTAAAAATAGCCACAATGAGGAAAATAAGAGACATATACGGCCCAAAAACAAATATAAGTAATAGATAACTGTTATATACATGTGTTATTTCACTATAATAGTGATTATTAACAAAAACTAATGTAACAAACTAATGTGTGGATCAAAGCTGCAGGGTCCTCCCATTCAGGGGGGCCAGTAGCGGGGGTGGGGGGGGGGGGGTCCAAAACAAAAAAAAACAAAAACAAATACTTTATAATTATAAGAGGGCCCAGAATTATTGTTTATCTAGCAGCACCCCTGGTCCCATTAGTGTGTGTTGGCCTGAGGCTGATCAGGCAGCTGGGTACAAGTCCTCAGAGTGAGCGTAAACACATTGCTTATTGTAAAATGAGTCAGTGAAGCGTGTTACCTGTCGCGTGTCATGCGTCAGTACATTGCAAAGCGAAGATGTTACTAATGACGCCTTAGGAGTTAGGTGGGTTAAAAATAGCTCACAAAAACAGGATGACTCACTCAGTCCAGACCTAAATCCCATTGAATGTCTCTGGAAAGAGCTACAACATGTAACCTGCAGAAGGCACCATTCAAACTTGAGATGTCTGAAGCAGTTTGCTCAGGAAGAGTGGGCAGATGCAGAAGTCTCATTTAGAGCTACAGTACACAGAGCATGTCTTGAAAGTAACTGCCTCTACATGTTGTGCAACACACTATTAGGGGGAAATTGTCATTTTTGTCAATGCCATTTTCATTGGTTTTATTATTTATTTATAGACTGAAGTCTAATTTGTAACAAATACAGACTGAACAATGATGAATACAGACAATTGTATCAGTTTCAAATAAGTAAGAACTATATTTTTACCTTGGTATTGTTCGGTATTGATTTTCAGTAAAGATGAGACACTGATGATCATGAATTGTGTAGCTATTTAGAGATACCCTGTCACTGATTATGTATAATAATGCAATTAACAACTCTTGCTAAGGGTTTTCAGGTTACCTCCAAAACAAGTAGCTGCCACACTATAAGTATTGGCCAGTAAACTCTGTATGTGTATGATAAGTCTCTGTGACATACTGGCACAATTCCTGTCCTGTGCACATTGTTTATGCGTAGGTGTAGCTCTGCGATGAATATGCATCTACCTCCTTCTTGTAGAGCCTCGTCAACTGAAACCGTAAACAACCAGTGACGTATTAGTTCACCTGAGACGTAGGCCTACATTTTCATTCACATGCGCGCGACTGCGCGTGTTTCCTACGCAGAGTGACAAGATAAAGGAACTATGGTTGGTTATCCGATCCTTCGAGGGCGCGGCATCAGCGCTGGATATGTCTAAACTTGGTGCAAAGCTTAATGTAGATATACCTGCTGAGCAGCTACGTTTCATGCTCAGTCTTTCTGAAGTTGTGATCACGTCAAGCATGTAAGAGAGGGACAAACCACGGAGAAAAGGTGGGCCCAATATTATGTGATTATTTGATATTATGTGATAATGTTTGATACAGTATATGGATATTTTATATACATTACTTACATCTACCAATAGAAAGGAATTGTGAAAAAGAGTTGTGAGCTTAGTAAGATACCATTAAGATGTTTATATTTCATGAGAAGCGTGCGTTACGCCCAGCCTATGTTGTTCTTCATTGCCTGACTGTCTCCCCATGGACTTTTTGGTGCAGTGACTGAAACCCTTCAAACAACCTTGTTTGTAGGTGTTAAATTGTCCACCAGCGCTAAAAGAAAATATGGATTATGGATAGGATTGCTCAGTATGTTGGCTTTTACTTATTGAATGCGTGCTTCATAATTTACTCATCTTTTGCTTGTCATGCAGGGGCGTGATTGATTGATGAATGATTGATCGTGTGGTTGCTGTTCCCCTCCCTTGTGTTTAGTTAAATGTCTGCACCAGATGAAAGCTGCACACCGGGCCCCTTGCTGCTGTATGTGGGCCAGCAGGACACCTCCCGTCTGCTGGAAGTGTATGTTAAACGCAGCCTGAGCCTCAATGATGGACCATCCAATGGCAGGAGAGCTGGCGGGAAGCATCGCAAGTGGGTCACACTGGCGGAGAGGAACAAGAGGAACCGCAGGCACTCTAGTGACACGTCTATACCCCTCATGGTGGACGCAGAGGAGCTTCCCAATGCCGCATTCAGGCCTGTCTGTGAATCGCAGACGGATGAGAAAGCCAGTGATCAGAAGAACACGCTTAAGAAGAGGTGGATGAGCTTCAGGGACAAGGGCAGGAGACCCAGCAAACTCTCCAAAAGTTCCAAACCAGCTTCTCCTGAGGGCAAGACAGCAGAGCCTGAAATCACAGCAGTCTTAGACCTGGAGTCCTCCACAGAGAAAGAGGAAGAGGAAATGAAGAGAAGAAGAGAGAAGAAAAGAAAATCTAAAACTAAGAAGCCAAAGTCCTCCTTCTGGAAAAGCATTCGCAGCTTCTTCTCACGTGGCGATAGCGACACCGATGAACGGGACCCCAGTCCTGTGAAATCTGTGCACCCCCCCCAGGAGCCTGTGGAGACCAGGGGAGATGAAGTCACGCTGCACCGCAAGAGGTCCACCAAAAAACGCCGCTCACGCAGGAAACTGTCTCTGAGGCTGTCGATGGATGGACGCTTCATCAGCAGACCCCCATCACTGGTGGTGGATGGTAGGTTTGCTCAGATGTGCTTTCGAGTAACATCAAGCTAATCCTCTTCATTCCAGAGATTTTATGCATCTTTCTTCAATAGATGTCTGATCCCTCAAATGTAATTTGTTTACTTTACTGTACAAATACTATTGGGGGACTGTGGGTGTGTCCTGAAGCAACTGTTGATAAATACAGTACCTAATTGTACAACCACAAAACAGAAAAAGTTGGGACGTTGTGTAAAATGCAAATAAAAACAGAATGTCATAATATACAAGTCTCGTAAACCCATATTTAGCAGCAAAAAGACATAGCAGCAAAAAGGACATAGACAACATATCAAATGTTGAAAATGATCTATCTATCTATCTATCTATCTATCTATCTATCTATCTGTCTACCTAATCTCCAACTGGATTTGATACAATAGCTGGGTGGCATTTTTGACCAGTACCTTCTAAACTAGAGTGATGTCCATGCGCCTGTGTCCTCATTGCAGCATGACTGACTGAGACATGTATGTGTTTTAATCACAGGGTTCCAGAGAGTAGAGCCCACAGACTCGTACTATGAGAATGTGTCTGATGAGCTGAAGAAGATTGTGACTGAGGTGATGGATAGTCCCACAGAGGAGCATGTGGCACTTGCTCCAAGCGTACTACCCGCTGAAACGGACACTCAGAGCTGTAAGTATTTTTTGCCTATGCATGTTACATTATTGTAATTTTACAATAAGTCTGTATTGCTTTATTAGCTAGCTCATTATTATGGGCTAGAGCTCCTCAGACTGTCATTTCTCAACCACTTTGGCCACATTCAGGAGCAAAAGCTTGTGACTACACCATAGACATTTGTGAGACTCAAATCTTTATTGGCAAAGAGCAGAGATAAAAACTATGTTTCATCTGAGACATGAAAAAAGTAACTTCTCAACACACTATACTACACACTTCCTCATTAAGTGAACGTTTTGATACACCTTGCCAAATATTACTCCAGTACAAGTGAAAGTTGCTAAGTCAGATTTGAAGTAGAGGCGCATCAAGCTTTGTGTGTGTGTGTGTGTGGAATTGTCATTTGTTTATTCAAAGTATGAAGACTGTCCAAAGTAGCCTCGGTTATTCAAACTGTTAGTTTATTGCACATCATGTTTTACATAGTTTTTAATAGACACTGCATAACTGTGTTTGTTGGTGTGCTGTTGCAAAATCCGCTGACTCATTTTAGGGACCGAATTTAGGGAGGTCAGACATAATTATCACCCACACCTCTCGCTTCACTTGTTAGGGGCAGTTGTTGCAGGCAGCTCACTGCGCCGGGATTATTTGTGTGTTCACTGTGTGCTGAGTGTGTTTCATTAATTCACGGATTGAGATAAATGCAGAGACCAAATTTCCCTGACGGGATCAAGAGAGTATATATACTTATACTTTTTGGGTGAGGCTATTTGCACCCCTGGTACGATTAGCAGTGTGTGCAATTTGTACCCTGGTGCAATTAGAAGTGAATGCTATTCGTACCCAGGTGCACATAGAAATGTGTTCTATTAATGCTCTGTCTGGTACAAATATCAGGGTATGCTATTTGCACCCCTGTGCATTTACCCTGGCATATTGGTCACACATTGTAATAAAAAAAAAAAAAACGAGCAACACGTTTTGTTGTTTTGTCACAGGGTGTGAATAGATCAGCTGTGTGGCCTATGCTATTCGTACCAGCAGTGCAATCACTTGCATCACTGTATAATTAGAAATGGATGCTATTCGGACCCTGGTGTACTGTATATAGTAATGTGTGCTATTTACACCCTGGTGCGTGAACTAGCTAATTGTTGCAATCAAAACTTTCGTTTGAGAACTGATTTCTTCTTCAAATTGTACACCTTCTCTGCAGAGATGTTGGTACACATTTCACTACAACTGATACATTTGAATTGAATTGAATCTGTGTGTCTTATAACAGCTATGCTGTGTCAGAGTTATTGAGAGCAGTGTTTCCTTCTCTCTTCACAGTGTCAACAGAGGAGGTGACAGACAAGCTCATAGCCCTTATCAAACAGCAAGGGGATGTCCTGAATGCAAAGGTTTGTATTTATGGCCGTCTTCACCCGATTTCCACGAAGAACTGTTCATGCTGTAGTTAAGCTCACTGGTGTTGTCTTTCACATTTATTTACGCCCATTGCACTAGTTCTTGTCTTCAGAGACCACAGTTATGGGGACCTGTCTGGGCTTGTTCAGCAGCACACTCTGTAGACAAACTCTTACCCTGTCCTCCGTCTTGCTTTTCCTCCCAGGTGAAGGAGAGCCCCAGCCTGACCAGCTTCTTCCAGGGCCTGACCTACGGCTCCTTCCAGCAGCTGGCTGACCATTACGTGCAGTCCGAGACGCCCGTGCAGCCTGTCGAGTACCAGGTGGTGGCGCCGGAGTTGGTCAAGCTGGCCTTCACGCTGGACTACACGGCCCGGGTGGCCAGCCTGTCGCACCACAGTCCCAGCCACATCATGGGCATGGGCAACCGCTATCTGCAGGACCGCTTCACATACATGACAGAGGCCCAGCCCACGAGCCCGATCACTGAGCCCGGCCCGGGAAAGGTTCACTTTTTCACCTGAGACAAACACCTGCCAAGGTGAGTGGGTGGATAATATTATTGATGCATGATTAATGCAATCTGTGTTTGGCTTGTGACTGGGAGATGGGTGAATAACACAGCATAACACAATGACTCAGTAGAAAGAGTTACGCACAAAAAAGCCTGAAATTGGAAGTGAACATGAGTTCCCCATAATTCAACAATATGCATTCATACTGTAAGTGCTAGGCCTAGTTATTCATGTAGCATTATGTGAAGAAATAATGCTACTTGTTAAGAATACTAAATTAACTTCTTAAGTTTATCTTCTTCTCTTCTCTCAGGAATGTGAATGTGAGAAACGTAGGGGATTCCCTTCTTGGAGCCAGTTGGGTAAACTGATGACAGAAAATGGAGACAGACTGTGAATTATTACAGCACCTTTACTCATCTGCTTGTAATGGAAAGCAGTCGGAGGTGAAAATAGTGTTTAAAATATACACATCGCAGTGTGTGTAGCTCCGTACTTATTCCAAATGTGAATAATTTTCTGTATTATGTATGCTGGCATACATATTGTACAATACAATAAATATGTTTTTTTCTGCTTTATTAAACCTCATGTTCAAGCTCAACTTTTACCCACAAACATAGTCATGAGCTAAGGTAGAACTAAGGTACTCAGAGGAAGAAAGCTGCAATTGGCATGTGAAATATGAACCCTTACTGAGATGGGATCACACCTATTGTTGAACAATAATCTATTTAAGCCTTATATTGTGGGAAAATCACATTCCAACTTGGCAAACACACAACCTGATATATGGTATAGCCTACCATCAGAAGAAAAAACAAATCATTGGCCATTTTCACTTTAAAAGTTCCATACACCGAACTAAAAGAGGCTAATGCCTGACATATGTCACATTCTTATGAGTTTCAACACCACTGCATTTAGTATAGTATTCTAAGGTTATTATTCTTCTATTACATTTACTGGAAAAAGGAACGGTCAGGGCAATGAGGTGAAGGGAGTCAGTAAGAGGGGAGGTGATGACAAGTGGAGACCATCTCATGCAAAATGACACTACCGGGTACGGGAATTGCTGGAATGAGCAGGTGGATACCATCTCTTGCGAAATGGTCCACATCGGATTGGAAAAGTAGGCTACTGGAATTACACAAGATCTTTTACACAAGATCCATTGTCCTTCGGATGCTTGGTTCCAGAGTGCTATTTGGCTAAGAGGATTCAGAGATGATTTTTTCCCCGACACCAGCTAGGTGGCTACGAGGCTCATTAATCACTTTTAATTGCAAACAGAAAATGTCTAGATGTCATGTCATGACATGCTTCCATTTAGAAAGCAATGAAGGCTTTTTAAACCAACTTAATATCATGCATAACATTGTTAATATTGTGCTATAAATGTCGCACAAACAATGCTAGAGTTTGTTTAAATCAGCCATAGTCTATATTTGAATGGAGCTGGAATTGGAATTGACCCAAGGGTGTTTTTCTGCTGTGGAGACAGCCTTCAGTCAATTTTCACTGAAATTACACTTTAACATACCAATTGTATTATGTAACTCCTAGACATGGAACCGATCTGGCAGGTTGTCATTGACGCCTGCTCCTCTGGCAAGTTCTTGTGCAATGTCTGGCTGTCCTGTAAGACTGAACAAGATGAGATGATGACCTAATAACATCAAAACAATTTAATTTGGGGTAATTATGACAGACATGTACCTTGTAATGGCAATTGTGAAATTGTATTTCTCCATTTTGAATATCAAAAAGCAACTTTTAGAGATGCAGTTTGCGATTCAATTCCAATGTTTGTGCATTGAAGCACTGTGTTGACTCGTTGGCATTGTTTACGGCTTGATCTAAGCCACTATGTTTGTTTTCCATTTACAGAGACAGGACTGTGTACAAACACCAGAGTATTTTGTGTACAAACAATGAATCGACAGCTAGATGGCCATGGGGAGTAATTCACTGACTGATTAAAAGTGTTTGGGATTAGAATTGCAGCTTTACCTTCAACACAAGCTGCATTCACAATGGTTTCCCCATTATGGTTGCTTTCTTTTGATAAAGGAGAAACAATGTATACAATTCATATTCCAGTTAAGACAGAGGGATGTTTATTATCTCTTAGTTCTAGACATACCAGCACTCAGTTCTTATTCAGTGATATTAAATGCATGTAATTGAATGCTATTCGGAGACTGTTTACTGGCAAAGGTCATTATAGGAGGACTATGAAGAGGAGCTATCCCAGAGTCCTCCACATCACTGTCCTCATCTCTCACATCCTCCTCTCTGACGCCCAGGAAGGAGATATGGGGGGAGCAGAGCCCCTCGTCCTCCACCTCCTCTGGACTGAGCTGGACCTCCAGGGAGGCTGGCAGCTGAGGCAGAACAGGGTAGAACTCTGGCTGTTCATCCACCTCCAGCTGCAGGTTGATGAGGAGGGAGAAGGCCCGGGGGGGCTCTGGGGGGCAGGGGGTGTCCAAGGAAGGGCCCAGGGGGTCCAGGTTGGAGGCACTGGAGGTGGTGGAGAGGTCGAACCGCAGCACGGAGTGCCGCTTTCTCTGGATGGTGCCCCTCGCAGGGCCGGGTTCTGTCTGTGGCCGATCCAAAACTGAGGAATCGTGAAGTTTTTAACATGAACAGTAATGTAGTTACAGAGGTGAGGTCTTTAACATGAACAGGTGATGTTACTGACATAGATATTAGAAAGCTAGATACCGCATTGGGCTCTCGAACGTACATAAACAGAATCGCCATCTTGGTGGGGGCAGTCAATAACTGGAGGTCAATGGAGAAGCATGTGACTCTGGCTGGAAATCAAACAGGTATAAATATAAGTAAGAAATATATAGTTTACTTATATACTTACATACATTTACACATTCATACTCATGTTTTATGCCAGATTATTCCCTTTTGGAATTTATTTTTATTATTTTATTGACACACTTCATACTTTTATAATACAGTAATTGGAATTAGAAATTTAGTATAGTAATAGTAATGTGTCCAAGCAGCAAGGAAGTTAACTGCTGCAGGCGGACTAGATCAGTATGCCCTCCCTAATCCTTGTATTCATCAGTATTCATCTCCGAGTTTATCATCGCAACAGTCAAACACAATGCAAGTTAAGTGCTGTTGTGAAACAGCTCAGTCCTTTTCACTGCAACACCTGCCTTATAGTCTAACTCTAACCACTCTAATAAAATCTTTCAATCCTTCGATCCTGGGCATGATGAAGGCTGGAATGGTAATAGGTTAACACTGCCTCCTGACCAGGTTCCTTAAAGGTTTTCACCAACTCAGACCCCCAAGTATACGTGCTTTCCCTTGGAAAAATAATTTTGAGCCTGGCTTTATCAAACGATCTGATTTTGTTTGTAAGCAAATAAGTGCATATTTATTGAGATAGGGCCTCATTTGCATATTTAAACATGGTGATAGCTATAATTGAAAGATTTTACCCTATTCACGCTTTAACCCTTAAAGGAGTACCGTCACACCGGTGTGACGGGAATGTTGAGAAATGAACATTCTAAAGAATATCTGGGTTCATTGAATTCAACATAGAATTTTAGAACCTTCAATTGTTGCGGAACTTAGAATGTTCAAAAACCTACACCTTTAAGGGTTAATGATTTTATTATGCTAATTATGCAAATTGCCCAAGGTGCAACTTTTAGCAACCAAGTTGAAATCCATCCACTAGGCCTATAGATGACATTTCTGCAATAAAACATTAGGGTACTCAACATTTCTGGGTTCAAGAAAATGCAACTAGACTATAAGGTTAGGTTTAGGATTAGGTGCCTTTAAGTTGACGGTGGCAGTGCTGCCTGGAAGACGACGTTGGGGGCTTAAAACTCCATTGAGCTGGCCAGATGCAGAAGTCTCATTCAGAACTACAGAGAAAGCATTTCTTTTAACCCTCATGTTATCCTTGGGGTCAATTTGACCCCAAGCAACGTTTAACATCATAAAATATATGGTTCACTTCCAAGGTTCATAAAGGGGTGTGGGGGGTGGGATTGTTTTGTAGGGCTTTTGATGGTGGTTATTACACTCTTGTTAAGTACCTTAAGTAAAAACTGGGTAACAATATGAATTATAATCATTTTCTGAGGGTTTATTTAGCTGGGGTCAAATTGACCCCAAGGATAAAGAGTGTCGGTAAGGGTTAAGCGACTACCTCTACATTACATTACATTTGGCTGACGCATTTTTAGCCAAAGCGACTTACAACATGGTAAACAGTTTAAAGTTTTTTAAAGCAATTCTCTCAACAATTCTAGAACAATTTAAGACAATTTAAAAAGGTGGAGTACCTTCACCAGCAGAAAAAGTGCATCAGTGAGTGCTGTTTTTATACAGTCAAGTGTCAATTCTAGTCAGGTGGAAGTGCTATAGCAGGGCTAGTTGTAAGTAGTGCTACGAGAGGAGATATTCTCTGAAGAGTCGGGTCTTCAGGAGTTTTTTGAAGATGGAGAGGGATGTCCCTGCTCTAGTAGGAACTGGTACAGTAGCGAGTTCCACCAACATGTTGTGTAACACCCTATTAGGGGAAACTGTCATTTTTGTCAATGCCATTTTTCATTGATTTTATTATTTATTTATAGACTGCAGTCTAATTTGTAACAAATACAGACTGAACAATGACGAATACAGACAATTTCGTCAGTTTCAACTAAGAACTAGACTATTGTTATAAACTTTATTTCTGGGTTTTGATTAAAGATGAGACACAGATGACAAGAATGTAGGCTACTTAGAGATAAACCTGTCACTGATTACCTATAATAATGCAATTAACAACTCTTGCTAAGGGTTTTCAGGTTGCTTCCAACACAAGTAGGCTATAGTTGCCACACTATACGGTATATTGGCCAGTAAACCCTGTATGTGAATGATTAGTCTCATACTGGCACAATTCCTGTCCTATGCACATGGTTTATGAAAAAT
This sequence comes from Alosa alosa, assembly GCF_017589495.1. Lineage (NCBI taxonomy): Eukaryota > Metazoa > Chordata > Actinopteri > Clupeiformes > Clupeidae > Alosa > Alosa alosa. Next base: position 22,748,354 of record NC_063198.1, read on the forward strand.
CACATGACGACTGAACTAACTTTCAACTCGTTTAGGCTTTCACTGCTGCTGGATGGATGGGAAATCCCAGACGTGTTCTACGTTACGTGAGCAATACGCATCTACTTCCTTCTTGTAAAGCCTCGGCAACTGAAACCGTAAACAACCAGCAATAGAGAGCGACTTATCAGCTGACCTGCTCACCTGCGAAATACATTCTCATTCACCTGCATGCGACTGCGCATGTCTCCTACACCGAGTGACTATGAAAAATAAACTATGATTGGTTACCCGATCTTTCGAGGCGTGGCGTCAGCTCTGGATATGCCCAAACTTGGTCCAAAGTATACCTGCTGAGCTAGGTTTCATGTTCAGTCTTTCTGAAGTTGTGATCAGGTCAAGCACATAGCAAGAGAAAGAGATCGAGGACAAACCACGGAGAAAAGGTGGGTGCCAACATTATGTGATTTCAAGTTTGATACAGTAGGCCTATAGGCTATGCATATTTTATATATATATATAAAATTACTTACAGATAGAAAGGAATTGTGAAAAAGTTGATCAAGAGTTGTGAGCATAGTAAGACACCATTAAGATGTTTATATTTTATAAGAAGCTGTGTTAAGCCCAGCCTATGTAGTTTTTCATTGCCTGAATGTCTCCCCATGGACTTTTTGGTGCAGTGACTGTAACCCTTCAAACAAGCTTGTTTGTAGGTGTTAGATTGTCCACCAGCGCTAAAAGAAAATATGGATTATGGATAGGATTGCTCAGTATGTTGGCTTTCACTTATTGAATGCGTGCTTTATAATTTACTCATCTTTTGCTTGTCATGCAGGGGCGTGATTGATTGATAAATGATTGATCGTGTGGTTGCTGTTCCCCTCCCTTGTGTTTAGCTAAATGTCTACACCAGATGAGAGCTGCACACCGGGCCCCTTGCTGCTGTATGTGGGCCAGCAGGACACCTCCCGTCTGCTGGAAGTGTATGTTAAACGCAGCCTGAGCCTCAATGATGGACCATCCAATGGCAGGAGAGCTGGCGGGAAGTGGGTCACACTGGCGGAGAGGAACAAGAGGGACCGCAGGCACTCTAGTGACACGTCTATACCCCTCATGGTGGACGCAGAGGAGCTTCCCAATGCCGCATTCAGGCCTGTCTGTGAATCGCAGACGGATGAGAAAGCCAGTGATCAGAAGAAGAACACGCTTAAGAAGAGGTGGATGAGCTTCAGGGACAAGGGCAGGAGACCCAGCAAACTCTCCAAAAGTTCCAAACCAGCTTCTCCTGAGGGCAAGACAGCAGAGGATGAGACCACAGCAGTTTCAAACCTGGAGTCCTCCACAGAGAAAAAAGAAGAGGAAGGGAAGAGAAGAAGAGAGAAGAAAAGCAAACCTAAGACCAAGAAGCCCAAGGTCTCCTTCTGGAAGAGCATCGTCGGCTTCTTTTCACGTGGCGATAGCGACACCGATGAACGGGACCCCAGCCCTGTAAGAGCTGTGCGCCCCCCCCAGGAGCCTGTGGAGACCGCCCCCCACCCAACAGCCTGTCCATCCCCAGACCCATCACCGGCGGAGAGGAAGTCACGCTACGCCGCAAGAGGTCCACCAAAAAACGCCGCTCCCGCAGGGGACTGTCTCTGAGGCTGTCGATGGATAGATTCTCCATCAGCAGACCCCCATCACTGGTGGCGGATGGTAGGTTTGCTCAGATGTGCTTTCGAGCAACATCAAGCTAATCCTCTTTATTACAGAGATGCTTTTATGCGTCTTTATTCAATAGATGTCTGATGAATGTCATTGGTTTACTTTCTTGTACAAACACATTAGGGACTGTGGGTGTGTCCTAAAGCAACTATTGATAAATACAGTACCTATATAATCTCCAGCTGGATTTAATACAATAGCTGAATGGCACTTGTTGACCCAAGTACCTTTTAAAAGTGATGTCCATGCGTCTGTGTCCTCATTGCAACAATCGTATGTAGCATTACTGACTGAGACATGTATGTGTTTTAATCACAGGGTTCCAGAGAGTAGAGCCCACAGACTCGTACTATGAGAATGTGTCTGATGAGCTGAAGAAGATTGTGACTGAGGTGATGGATAGTCCCACAGAGGAGCATGTGGCGCTTGTTCCAGGCGCACCACCCACTGAAACAGACACTCAGAGCTGTAAGTATTTTTGCCTTTGCGTGTTACGTTATTGCCATTTTACATTAAAAAAGTCTGTATGGCTTTATTAGCTAGCTCATTATTATAGGTCATTTCTCAACCACTTTGGCCACATTCAGGAGCAAAAGCTTGTGAGACTGCACCATAGACATTTGTGAGACTCAAATCTTTATTGGTAAAGTGCAGAGATAAAAAGTATGTTTCATCTGAGACATGTAAATGCCCACTTAATTGTTCAGCCATTACTAACAAGCATGTTCTTGCTTGTGCAACATTCCTTTAGCACTTATGCTGGTAGTGAGAAATGTTTGTTCTTGCATTGTGTTATCCTTCATAATAGACAAACACCAAAAATTGGTAGATAACCTACATTTCTATACCTGCAATCTATACATGTCTTATAACAGCTATATCTCTCTTCACAGTGTCAACAGAGGAGGTGACAGACAGGCTCATAGCCCTTATCAAACAGCAAGGGGATGTCCTGGATGCAAAGGTTTGTATTTATGGCCGTCTACACCCAATTTCCATGAAGAACTGCTCATGCTGTAGTTAAGCTCACCTGTGTTGTCTTTCACACTGATTTACGTCCATACACTAGAAGTTCTTGTCTTTCGCCTTTTCCACTTTTCTTAAAGTCAGAGTAAGAATATATGTACTTATACTGTATTTACCTACTCATTATAATTCCTTTTATGAGTACATGACAATAAACTACTTGAACTTGAACCTAAGAAACCAAGTATAGTTGATAACTGATTGCCACGGCTATAAGGTCATTGATTTATTACTCTCGTACCACTTTCACCCAGCTGAATCAGAACAGATTAAGCTAAGTCAGAGACCACAGTTATCGGCACATGTCTGAGCTTGTGAAGCAGCACACTCTGTAGACAAACTCTTACCCTGTCCTCCGTCTTGCTTTGCCTCCCAGATGAAGGAGAGCCCCAGCCTGACCAGCTTCTTTCAGGGCCTGACCTACGGCTCCTTCCAGCAGCTGGCTGACCAGTACGTGCAGTCCGAGACGCCCGCACAGCCGGTCGAGGACCAGGTGGTGGCGCCGGAGTTGGTCAAGCTGGCCTTCACGCTGGACTTCACGGCCCGGGTCGCGGGCCTGTCGCGCCACAGTCACAGCCACATCATGGGCATGGGTAACCGCTATCTGCAGGACCGCTTCACATACACGACAGAGGCCCAGCCCACGAGCCCGATCGCTGACCCCGGCCCGGGAAAGGTCCAATTTTTCACCTGAAACAAACACCTGCCAAGGTGAGTGGGTGGTTAATATTGTTGATGCATGATTAATGCAATCTGTTTCTGTATTGTGGCTGGAAGATATGGGTGAATAACACAGTATAACACAATGACTCAGTAGAAAGAGTTACGCACAAAAAAGCCTGAAATTGGAAGTAAACATATGGGTTCCCTAGCCTAGAAATCTAGAAGCGCCCCTAGCGGCAGCAAATTACATTTGCTGCCAGGGCTAGTCTAGCAACTCTCCGTTGGCTTGTAAGCTCCAGAAATCGAAACTTAATCAGGCCATTGAAATCGTGTATAGAGTCGTTTGGTGGGCTTAACATAATGATTGATGGCAGAGTTGCAACGGTTTGGCTTGAATTCCCTGCTACTTGAAAACAAATAAGATGGATGTTGCTGCTGGCGAACAGTGTGACACGAGTTAAGCTTTTATTATGTTGGCAAACGTTTGAACTAGCCAACTAGCTCCGCTGGTGGGAAACGCATGGGACTCATAGCGCTGCCGCTGTCCTATTGCGTGCAGAGGGAATTTGAAAGACAACTGATTATCCCGCCCCTCGGACTGAGCACTGCGAACGGTGAGTGCCCAGACCCTACATTTTAATGTGGGTCTGGCTCGCCAGGCTATGGGTTCCCCATAATTCAACAATAAGCATTCATACTGTAAGTGGTAGTTATACCTGTTTGGGTCAATGGTAGTCAAGAGGATGTATGATGTGGGAGTAATTGGCACACAAATGACCCACATTTGAGTCACATTGAAACAAGTGACAAACTGCTCTGCATGAAAGTCTTTTTGACCTCTACAGCTTGTTATAAGTGTACATGTACAAATATGTATGTATATATTTTTAAATGTAAACAACAAGTTACATGATCATTATGTGAAGAAATAATGTTAAGAATTACATTTTTAAATTATCTTCTTTTTTTTCTCTCAGGAATGTGAATGTGAGAAGTGTAGAGGATTCTCTTCTTGGAGCCAGTCAGATAATGACAGGAAATGGAGACAACCTTTACTTCTCTGCCTGTAACCCGAAGCAGTCGGAGGTGTTTCAATGAAGGACGAAGTTGACAAAGTTTACCAAATCCAGCACTTTAAGAAATGGCAAGACCTAATGTCAGACAACTGCCAAATGTAAATGATGTGAAAATAGTGTTTAAAATGTGCATCGCAGTGTGTGTAGCTCCTTACTTTAAATTATTTCCAAATGTGAATAATTTTCTATATTATGTATGCTGGCATACATATTGTATAATATAATATAATAAATAAATATGTTTTTTTCTACTTTATTAAACCTAATGTTCAAGTTAGTCTCTTACCTACAAACTAAGGTATAACTAAGGTACTCAAGAGGAAGAAAGAAGACTAACTTGGTCATATTTGCTGCTATTAGTGGGTGAAATATGAACCCTTGCTGAGATAGGATCACTCACATGGCTGAACAATAATCTATTTAAGCCTTACATTGTAGGAAAAACACATTCCAACTTGGCAAACACAAAACCTGATATTTGGTATCTACGTCCACCAACAGATGTAAAAATAAATAAATAATTGGCCATCCGTTCCATACACTGAACCAAAAGAGGCTTATGCCTGAGTCCTCATGCCAATCATATCACACACTGCACAAACTGTCTTAACCAGGTTGTATAACAGCATGTCAGTGCATTTCCAATGACACGAGAACCTCAACACATGAGGTCTGGAAGACTACATCCCAATGTTATTATATAACTCCTAGACATGGAACCGATCTGGCAGGTTGTCATAGACGCCTACCCCTCTGGCAAGCTCTTGTGCAATGTCTGGTTCTCCTGTAAGACTGAAACAAAAACAATCAGATGATGACCTCTGACTGTACACATGAATAAATAACACCAAAACAATTTAATTTGGGGTAATTATGACTGACATGTACCTTGTGATGAAAATTGTGAAACTTTTTCTCCATTTCAACTGTCAAAAAGCAATTCTTAAAGATGCAGTGCGTGATTTAGTTTTAATTATATGTGCTGAAGCTTCAAGTTGACTCATTGACATTGTTTACAGCTTGATCTGAGCCACTATATTTGTTTTCCATTTACAGAGACAGGACTGTACAAACACCAGAGTATTTTGTGTACAAACAATTAATTGACAGCTAGATGGCCATGGGGAGTATTTCACTGACTGATTAAAAGTGTTTGGGATTAGAATGGCAGCTTTACCTTCAACACAAGCTGCATTCACAATGGTTTCACCATTATGGTTGCTTTCTTTTGATAAAGGAGAAACAATGTATACACTTCATATTCCAGTTAAGTCAGAGGGATGTTTATTATCTCTTAGTTCTAGACATACCAGCACTCAATACTTATTCAGTGATATTTAATGCATGTAATTGAATGCTATTCGGAGACTGTTTACTGGCAAAGGTCATTATGGGAGGACTATGAAGAGGAGCTATCCCAGATGTCCCAGAGTCCTCCACATCACTGTCCTCATCTCTCACATCCTCCTCTCTGACGCCCAGGAAGGAGATATGGGGGGAGCAGAGGCCTTCATCCTCCACCTCCTCTGGACTGAGCTGGACCTCCAGGGGGGCTGGCAGCTGAGGCAGAACAGGGTAGAACTCTGGCTGTTCATCCACCTCCAGCTGCAGGTTGATGAGGAGGGAGAAGGCCCGGGGGGGCTCTGGGGGGCAGGGGGTGTCTGAGGAAGGGCCCAGGGGGTCCAGGTTGGAGGCGCTGGAGGTGGTGGAGAGGTGGAACCGCAGCACGGAGTGCCGCTTTCTTTGGATGGTGCCCCTCGCAGGGCCGGGTTCTGTCTGTGGCGCTGATCCAAAACTGAGGAACCGTAAGGGGAGAATCCGCAGCAAGAGAGAAGGAGCAAAGAAAGTAAGGGAGCACAGAGACGGGAAAGGGATGAAGGGAAGAGGGATGGAGGGAAGAGGGATGGAGGGGAGAGGGATGGATTGGAGCCACTGGAGGCTCACAGCTGGAAAATGCAGTAAAGGAAATGGAAGAGACGGCAACCTGGAATGCAGAAGTGAAACTCAAAGACAACAGAGACAAATGAAAGTAAATTCAATGAGTTATCTTGTCTGTCAATACACACAGCGAACCATAACTAGCTGGAAACTTATCTGGGTTTGGCAATCAAAAGGGCAAAGTAGAGATTGCCTTCAAGGTGCCCTCAAGTGTCATTAGATTAACACACACTGCATTTGGCAGGAGTCGAACTGTCAACAGCGTTTTATTTGAGCTCTTTTCTGCTTGCTCCCTGAAAGAACCAGGAATGTGTCGAGAGCTTCAAGATGATTTGCACTTGGAGTGATTAAGAGGCCTCACCTGCCAGGGAGCATTGTCTTTAGACTGGAAACAGAGACTCTGACGAGAAGCCGCACAACCTGCCTCACGTCCCACCACAGCAAATGAGCTTTCTCCTGGAGCCCTGTGACCCACGTTGGCCAATGGGATTTATCCTGTAGTCCTCCGATCCAGCTCAGCCAATGGGCTTTCTCCTGGACTTTTCTGTTCCACCTCTTCCAATGGACACTCTCTTGGACTCCTTTGAAACACTTCAGCAAATTGGTTTTATCCCAATATGCCAAGCGCATGAATCTTTAGAGTACAAGCAAAGAGACAGTACTTGCCATCATCTGATGTAAATTGGTGGCACATCATTTATAGTCTGACACATCCAGCATATCTAAAGCATGCAGGATATTGGGAGTGTTGTACTCAGGAGTGTTAGGATTGAGAAAAATAGTTATGAGGCAAAGTGTTTCACAAGGAGGAATTACTGTACATCACCATATACAGGTTTGATAACATCGCTAACAGACTTCAAGTTAAAATGCATTTGAACTTTGTCTTCTTGTGATATGAAAAGGTTTTAGTTTATGGCTTTGTCAATTAATTATTGAGAGTGTAGCCATCACCTGTAGTTGAGCTGAAAGATGGCAGAGGCTGGTAAAGTGTAGGGGAGAAGGAGGTAGGACATCATGCGCACTGGGAAGGAAAAGCCTGGCACATCAGATTTGACCACATGCCCCAAAAGGTTACAAAGCAAAGCTAAAGGAGCACACAAAGAGAAGAGACACTGGTCATGTGCTGTGTACATGAGGACTACAAAGAATTCATTTACACTAAGCCAACTTATCCTCTTAAACACAATAGTACAATGTGCATACAGCTTTTAAGTGTAGCTCTTTAGCTTTTTTCTATTTTACTAGTTTTGTTCAATTGAACATAAAATTCAATGCAGTATGTGTGATCTGTATATGGTATGCCAATATAATGTATCTCCTCAGAGAAAGAGAGACAAGACACATTTACAATGCTCCGGTGTTGAGCAACATGTTAGGGGAAACCTGGCAGACACTCTGAATGAGGGCAGAAGTGGTGGATCGGTGCCCAGTGAGTACTGGGCCCTGTGTCATAGCACGGAGAGGCCAAAGCACCCACCTGCCTGTAGCCACGCAGGCAGGCTGAGGTATAGCGCCTGCTCCAGGGCAGGGAGGCTCCAGGGCAGGTCCTTCAGTCTGCGGTAGTACTCCACAGAGTCCACTTCGACTCCCTCTGGTGGCCAATCAATGTCAGCAAATGTGGGCTTCCCTCCCTCCTCAGACGATCTCTTCTCCTGCCCCTTCACCTTGACCTCTGGCTCCTCGACCTCTGCCACCTCGTCGTCCACCTCCTCAAAGGTCTCTCCGTCTCCATCTGTGGCTCTATCCAAAAGCCCATATGAATGCAGATGCCTAATCAGGGCTGCTGGGGATTTCGTATGGTCTGAAACGTTTTTACAGACACCAAGGATGTACACATTTAGTCTCTTGCAAAACAAGAGTTGAAACACAAACATAACACTTGAAAAAGAAAATTGTCCTGTTTCCTTTCCAACTGTCCTTAAAGTGAAATTTGTAGGACATATATATTTTAATAAATGAAAAGTTATTTTCATAAAGCCATCACAGAAGTTACAAATTAAAGAAAATAGTTGGCGGAATCAGTTTCTATTCTATGGTGTACCGGTCAGATCATGAATTTAGTATGTACTTATATGTGTACTAATACATATCCGCATATAGGGTATTTTTTAGATAAGCAAATACATTGTTTACGTTAAAGACCATTTTCAGTGTAATCTCCTCACCTGTGTTCTTTGTGTACTTCATCTGAGAGAGTGTGAGGGGACCAGACAGGACTGGCAGCACTCGAGTTGCCTTCCTCTCTATCTCTACCCCTGTCTGCAGAGAAGGGTTGTGTTCAAGGCTGCTGGACACTGCACTGGTCAGTGTGACTCTCCTTTGCCAGGGCATGCCATGTTGCAAGTGCTGACTATTTTGGTAGAGCACGTTACAGGACAACTGACAAATGACATGAATGCAGCTGGCCACTCACTAGAGAGCCGAGCACACTAAGTAGCCTTACAGAATTATGCTTTGTTCTCCACTGTTATTTCTGCATATTGTGTGCAATAGTGGGTTGCAGTTTTTTTTTATGTTTGTTTGTTTGTTTTTAACAGGAGTTTGCCCTGGGGGGTATTCCAAGTATGTGGTTTAACTCAGAGTAAGTGGTATACAACAAGCCCTATGGCATTTATTTTGTTTGGAGAATGAAGCCATACAGCTCTTCTATTAGGTGATTTACCACTTACTTGGAATCCCCCCAGGTGGCTGTTCAAGGCAACAATTGTGTTAGCCAGACAACTAATGAATTAACTGACATATGAAATATGAACTAATGAATTACACATTATATATATATATATATACTCCCACCATTCTCATGCATCAAACACTCAATACTGATTCCTAAACAGCTGCAATAGCCCTTTTAATTACCAGATATCTGTCAAAGTAGTTTTTGTTTTCATGACCTTATTTAACTTTGACACTTAAAAAACAAACTAGCAGTACAACATAGGATACACGTTGCGGAGTTTCTAACAAAATAGGTCCTTTGAGATTGATATCCATTAAGAAACACATCGCTGCTCCTCTCCACATCATTGTGTCTCTTTTATATTCACCTTCATAAGGTAGTTATGCTGACCTCACTACCTGACTAGGCATAAAACACACATTATGAAATAAAATGCTTATTTTTTCCATACTTTGAAGTGTAGGGTCACACAAATTTCTACATTTCAGGGAGATAGATCAGGGAATCAAGGAGACTGATTCATCCTATTATAACCATAAATCTAAACATAAATAAACACTTTATGTCAAGACAAGACCACAAAACAGATTGCAATTTTCTGTTTTTGTTTTTATTTTTATCAAAAAAAGAAAGATTAATCAAAGAGCCCAAATCCCATGTCTTCATCAGACTCCTCTGATTCCTCTTTCTTCTCCTCCTTTTTCTCTTCCGCTGTGGAGAAGAACAAACAAAAATATCAGCTCACAGTAATTACAAACAATAACACTATAACAAATATAATACACTCTGATCTTAAATATTATGATCTTCCTTATTTAACAATTAATTTTGTCCTCAATTAACAAAACGTGGTGATACAGACCGGCAGGGGCTTCCCCAGCTGCAGAAGCTCCACCTCCACCTGCAGCTGCGGCAGAGGCCATGACAGCACCACCTGCTGGCACGGAGGCTAACTTTGAGAGACCTGAAAAAACAGGAGCACATCGGAATGAGGTCACTAGATTAGATTAGATTAGATAAAATTAGATTAGATTGATACTTTTTTGATCCACAAAGGGGAAATTTGTGCTCTGCATTTTACCCATCCGGGGGTAGTGTACCCACACACACAGTGTACACACATTCAAACACACACACACACCCTCAGAGCAGTGAGCACACTAGGAGCACACATACACACCCGGAGCAGTGGGCAGCCCCTGATCCGGTGCCCAGGGAGCAGTTGGGGGTTAGGTGCCTTGCTCAAGGGCACCTCATCCGTGAATATGGATGTGGGAGAGCGCTGTTCAGTCACTCCCCCCACCCACATTTTTCCTACCAGTCCGGGATTGAACCGGCCACCCTTCGGTCCGATTCCCTAACCAGTAGGCCACGGATGCCCCCATGTTACATGCTACATGTACACGGATGCCCCCATGTTACATACTACATGTACACGGATGCCCCCATACTACATCGTTTCCCAACCGTGGGGTCACCTGAAATTTGGAAACCCCTGGGTTACTACCTGCCACTGATCTAGATAGAAAGGCCCTTCCTGAAACCAGGCGTTCCCCACTCCGTTAGAGTGAACTTTATGACTTTTCACAGATGCCGAGGGCACTTTCATTATGGAACAGGGTATAATCACAGGGTATGAGTGCCTAACTTTGGGGTGTTCTCGACGGAAAGAGGAAATTGACGGCAGAATCGTTTCATTAAATAATGAATACAATAAATATTAAAAACACCACAAAAACTAAGTTTTGAGTACCCTAGTGAATAAAGAATGCCTTCCCTCTTTATTCCTTTCATTATTATGCATGTGGAGCTGTATTTCATACTTCATTTATAAGTACTCAACTTTTAAATACGGTGTAATAAGTAGACCCGTAAATGTTTATGCTATTGACGTCTACTTCTTTCCTATCTTTGGCATTTTTCACATTAGGCCATTTCTGTGTAATGACATAAATTGCATTTATTAGCAACAAATACTGCTATGCAGGCCAAAAAATAACGTTCAGGTGCTGCACGGACATGTAAAAACTTGCCAAGTGAGCATCGATGCAGACTCACTCCTTGGGACATTATAGCTTCTATCCCTACCCAATTCACTCCCCGCAACTTGCTTTTGGTGGCACATAAAGGAGAAATCCGGCCATTTTTCACATAGATCTCTGTTTCTCAAGGTCACTGAGTACTGTCGGTATGGGGGAAAAAACCTAATCTGTTTGACTTCACTTGAGTTGCTGCAGACAACAGCTAAAGCAGCTAGGCAGCTACAGTGCTACACTCTGAGAGCATGAACATGGGGGCTCATGAACATTCCCCCAGAGTGTAGCACTGTAGCTGCCTGGAAACTCTAACTGTTGGATGCAGCAACTCAAGCTACTCAGGGACCTTGAGAAACAGAGATCTACATGAAAAATCTGCGGACCCACCATGTGAACATGCAAACAGAGTGGAAGTGGGTAGGAAGAGGGCTAGCAGCTAGTTTTGGAAAGGCCGTCTGGCTGGGGTGTCCTTGCTTCTTTACTGGTCTGGGCAGGAGGAAGTTAACTGATCATGTTTGCACTGAAGTAAGTGCAAAAGAAGTCATGGTAGGTGGGCCATTGGAACCTTTCCACGGTATTTTAAATCAGTACAAATTGGGGTTAATGCTAATGTCAGATGTATCACACATATTTTATATAATAGTCATAACTGATAAAATGAAGTTGTTAATGTCCCAACACATCAGAAATATATTGGACACATTCTTCATTTACCTGCGTTCATGACTTCATTGATGTCTTTTCCATTAAGTTCACCGATAACCTGTTGAAACAATTCGGATATTAAACACTGCACAACACAAGTCATTTATCATAATTAAAATCACCATAGATTAAGTTAAAGGGACACCAGGCAATGTTTTAGTGTTAATTAATCATCTTCGTAAGTCGGTATATGGTTAAATGACTCATTACAGGGCGAACGAAGACTCTCCTGCCCGCCTCTACTGCCTGTAGGAAGAATATCCCGCTTGCAAGTTCGGTGTATCCGACCCGCCAACCTTCAGTCTCACAAAGTCTCACAGACATCGCGAAAAGGAGGATCAGTTTACATCCTGCATTCCCAGCACAGAGGCAGGCTAACAAAACGCTAGCGATTGTTGCAAATGTGTGTATAATGGCAGAGCCGGCGAAGAAGCAGCGAAAACCCTTGACCAAAGATGCAAAGGAAAGGAGCTTCAGACCGAGCGAGGACTCGCACACGTATTGACACGTACCAACGCTAGGGTAAGCTTCATAGAGAAAAAGCATCAGGCTTGCCTGGTGTCCCTTTAAGTTACCATAGAAAAATCACAGATCACTACAAACATTATACAAAAAAAAAGAATGACCAGAAAATGGAACAATCTCAATTCATAAAAATAATAAATACATTGTATTGGACAGTAAACTGCATAGATATGATCACAGATATGAATTGAGCGCATTTGAGGGCTCTGTGATCTTACACTAAACTTTTACCTGATCAGTGTAAGGTTTCGAAATTTAAAAACATAAAAACCTAGGTTACCTTGTCAAGACGCTCATCATCGGCCTCTATTCCGACACTCCCGAGGATGCTCTTGATATCCTTGGAGGAGGGGGTGTTGTTGCCACCAAGTACTGCCAGTAGGTAAGCGGCCACGTAACGCATTCTGTAGGGAGAGGAAATGACCAAATGTAATTTACACTATACCTCTCTCAAACTTCTTTGACTTTGGGGTCATAGGCCCGTCCACCCACCCCATACCGTAAGATGTTAAAATTGCTTGCATTGGTTAATCCATGCAATTTGTGTTAAAACACCTGGTTATTATCCATAATACTGCCTTCAAGATGACCTCCAGAGTCAAATATCCAAAATATCCAACAGATCCAATACGTCATGCACGCAATATAATTTACTGCGATTATGCTATACCAGAATTCAACATTTTAAACTAGGCCTACCCGACACACTCATAAATGGTGACATAGATGCACCGGCTGGATCGTGCGAAGCGACGGTGCATCAATATCACATCAAACGGTACCTGTTTAGCTAACGTTAGCTGCACAAACCATCATTAGCAGATCAACCTGCCAGCAATCTTGCTAATTAAGTTCATTTTGACTTGAGCGTGTGCTATACATCCGCACCGTCTTTTGAATGTGTGTAAAACATACGGTGTAAACACGTATTGCATTATTATATGACCCTAATCAACAACTACACTCTCATGACATCTGATTGATGAAGAGCTAAAGGCCGCCTGTTCACCTTATAAGGACTTGCTTAGCTACCGTAATGGAATGTAGTGAAGTGACGTTAGCCTACAGATAGCTAGCTAAAAAGTCAGTGTCACCGAACATGGGCGGCATGTAAATACACATTTCCTTGGGCAACCATAACTTACAGAACAATCTCATTGGCAAATGTACGACTTATTATGTACATTTCAAACCAGCATTTAATATTGTGTGCTCCAACGGGAGAACAAGATGGTGCTTGTCACGTTGACGTGTTACCTCCCTAGCTCCTGAGCCCTTGCTGCTCGACTGTAAAAGGCCATAGTGGTCACATACCATCAATAACATTATTACTATTACATTTGAGGTTTAAATTATATAATTAATGGGCACAATTAAGTCAAACTACTAATTAGTTAAATAAACTTACTTTAAGCCTGTTACAGACACGAAACGTAGGTCACGCTTGCTTGTGATTTCCGGAAGGGAGAGTTTGCTGTGGAAGTGACGTCTAAGAACGGACGCTGCTGATGAAGGCGAGGGAAACTAATCTCACCACCCCCTACTGGTTTCTTTTCCAGTTTAGAGGAGTTGATGCTTTGGTTCTACCACTGTCTGGATTCTTCTGTAGACATAGCTCGTTTTTTTAGGAAAAGTCTCGGTCCACATCGGGAAGTTAATTAAATGGCTTTCATATGCATTGGGGTCACCTGCTTCTAGTGGTCATAGCCTAATATATTTTTAGAACCAGTATTAATTGTTTTGCATTGTTCATATTAACGAACTACAGCTAGGCGCTTCATTTCTTAACTGATCAATATGGCAATTTGCTTGACTGGCTTAAAAATGTTTTGTGCTAACGAAGCGCAATGTAAAGCGCGTGGTGATTACCTTTATGTTAGGGTAACTTGAGTTGTGCTCCTACTCACATGACGAGCTGGCAGTAGCCTAAGTGTTAGGCCTGAAGTGTCACGCTTCCTTAGCTTGTAGACTAAAATATTATCAATCAATAATACCAATAAATAGTTAAAATTTTCCACAATTAGCTCATAAACATAAGGTGCATTTTTGTCTCAACTGTACCCATTGAATTTCCCCTGGGGATCAATAACGTATCTATCTATCTATCTATCTATCATATGGAGACGGTAGGCTACAGTTGAGACACCCATTTTTAATGATGTACAGTTAACTAACTGTTCATTGCAAAATTGAATAAATAAAAACAAAGCAAATTGTCATTTTGATTAGTTAGAGATGAAGCTCCGTGACATCACATGCAACTGTAGTTCATTATCAATATGTTACAAAAAAACTCAGCATGCATCACATCAAGTCAGATCTGCATCAAGTCGAATGACACTACCATGATAGTCAGGAGAAGCTTGCAGTGATTATGGGGGAAGTAGTATTTGGGGGGACGTGGAGGCATATGTAACGGATGCCAGCTAGCTTAGCTGTGCATTGGTAAACCTCACTCCCCGGTGCCTCAAGAGTGCTGCTGGCATGAAAGCTAGCTTGATTGTCAGCACGCTCGAGTCCCGATCCGATCCCAGGTGCTGCTGTTCGCAGGTTCGAGTCCGGGTGTGTGCAGGTTCCACACTAGGTTATACATAGGCCTACAGTCAAGACAGAGTCCAGTTTGACAACATTTTGGCGGTTTGGAATTTAGACTTTGGAATGTGGCAATTGAATTCATATGAAGTAGCATTTATCCACGAGCAACTAAGATATTTTACGAAAAGTATGTAGTTAGATAATGAAGTAAGGGTAACAAGGTAACGGATGCCAGCTAGCTTAGCTGTGCATTGGTAAACCTCACTCCCCGGTGCCTCAAGAGTGCTGCTGGCATGAAAGCTAGCTTGATTGTCAGCACGCTCGAGTCCCGATCCGATCCCAGGTGCTGCTGTTCGCAGGTTCGAGTCCGGGTGTGTGCAGGTTCCACACTAGGTTATACATAGGCCCACAGTCAAGACAGAGTCCAGTTTGACAACATTTTGGCGGTTTGGAATTTAGACTTTGGAATGTGGCAATTGAATTCATATGAAGTACTATTTATCCACGAGCAACTAAGATATTTTACGAAAAGTATGTAGTTAGATAATGAAGTAGGGGTAACAAGGTAACTATAGGCTATTCACAGCAAAAAACTAAAGCCCAACTGTTGCGTGTATGGCTGCAGTGGAAGACTGGAAAGCGGGAAACGGTTGCACAATTCACCCGTGACCCAAAAAGAAGAAAGTTATGGGAGCAGAGGGCCAGAAGAAAAAAAGGCAAATAATTACTCCCTATTATGTGAGTTAATTTAAAAGTCAATTTCTCTCTTCGACTAATTTACATAAGAAAAAAAGTTAACACTGCTTCAGAAATAAATGAATTTTGAAGTTAGCCAAGCCTTATAGTTAGCTTTTTCACTAACACTCCATGTATCTAAAAGCTTAGAAAAACTACATTGTGATCTAGCCATAGTAGTCATGACTTGAAATTAAGGCTGTCTAATTTCCATTGTCATCTGCAGCCTAACTCAAATGAAATATACTGTGAAAACCACATAACTTTGCTTTGGCGGTAGTTACTATTATTATTGACTTGAGAGACTGAAGAGGAAAGTACATATACTTCTATGCATTTATATAATCTCTATGTGATGATGTTACACAACATATCATCATATTCCCATTCTGTGACAAATGTATATGATCATTAAATGAGGGTCTACAGAATGAAATAAAGAGCCACAACAAATTTCTAACAATGCATTTCTAACCTCTCAGGTTTCCTCATAATCCAAAATACCCCCCCCCCCCCCCCCATTTTACTGTTCTAATAAAGTGTGCATTTTCCCTCAGTCTGTCATTTTAAAACGGAACAGTTTGTTTGTCTAAGTGTGTGTTTCATTTAAAGTGGTTCAAAGATTGTTTACAGGGCTTTGTTTGATTTCTCCTGGATTTTGAAAGATATTTTAATTAACAGTGAGTTATACATTGAATTAAATACATTGACAATGAATGTGGAGTACAGTTGCTTCTACCTGCTTCTAATCATCATACATATTATAGTTCAATTAATTCTTCATCCTCCTCTTGTGTGAGAAAGTATGTCACAATGTCCGCCACAAACTTGTAAATCGCTTTCACATTGGTCACATACCACATCTTATAGATAGCCTCTGCCATAAATATCATCACAACTATGCAAATGAAAACGAGAAAGATGCGGTCTAGGTAGTAGGTCACTTTCTCATGCCGAGTGCGCTCACTCCAGGGCAGGGCAGCCCGGGACTCGGTGTAGCGCTGGAAGTGCATCAAGATGGCCTCTTCATTCTCAAACTCCACTCCTTCCTCTGCCCGCACCTCATCAGTCTCTCCGTTCTCTGTCATCTCGGCAGGGCAACCTCCTGGAGGACTGGAGTCTGTCAACTGGTGGGGAAAAAATAAAAGATATACACCTGGATTGAGGAACACTGAAGTAGTGATGACTAAATTCCCTTTGAGGCGAAGGTTTCTGTCATTCGTACTCTGGTGCTGGCGCAGACAGAGTCAGAAGGTGTCGTAAGCTGTTTAATGGCAGGTGTCCATTCGGTGGATTTATCGTCCTTATCCTTTACTGTCCTTTTTTTTCCAATGACAGTGTGTCGAGATTGATGGCTATGTTCAGAAGTCGTCTGGCTCCAGGATAAATCGCTCTGCCTTTCACCACCAGCGGCTGTGACACGTTATGTGCTGTTGCTGCCTTTGTGTCGGAGTGAAGCTTGTGGAGGTGATCTGTGCATGTGCCCTGTGTGAGTGTGAGAAATGGACAGGGTAATTAGGACCTGACACCTCACTAAGAAGATGAGAAGGATTAACAGGCAAACACACCTGTTTAAAATCCCATGCAAGAGGGGTGAGGAGTGTGTGTCTGTATGTGTGTGTGTGTATGTGTGCGCACATGGGAGTGTGCTTTTCTTTGAAAATGTGTGCATAATGCAAATGCAGCATGGTCAGAACTGTACGGCTGAATGTGTCATCATGGTCACATGACTTTTACAGGTTTTGGGTTAGTGGGTAAGGATAACTGCATAAGATTATGTAACCTAGTAAGTGCATCTGAGATGGTCATTGGATTACCATCATTTTGAACACCCAATATTTTATCCCAATTTAATAAATCTTTAAACACATAGAATAAGGCTGGACCTTGTGGTCTTACCCCTCTCTGTTCTGGACACACTGGAGTTGTGTGTAAGGGGGTGGTTATGGTTACACTTGTTCTGTCCCAGGAATAGGATGACCATCACCCTTCATTACAGAATGCCTAAATGCATGAGATTCATCATTGCTCCTGTGTGTGACAGTTGTCAAAATGGAGAACAAATGCTCAGAAAAGAGCACAGTTAACCGCAGGGCATATAGAGGGCTTGAAAGCTTGGCTGTCTGCCTGAAATATGGACATATGTTCATCCTACACCTTACTCGTGTTTATCCAGGCCTTAGGTCCTTGTACCCTTTCCAAGGGTCTTTCAGAGAGGGGGGGTCCATATCCCGTCTCCCTCACTGATCCTCCATCCATCTGGGCTGTGGGGGTGTACTGGTGCTACTGATAAGCCTCTTACAGCGTATCATCGGAGATTGGAGGGTGCTGGTGAATATATAGTGGAAGATCAGTTTGGTTTAGCTTCAGATGCTGTAAAACTAATTATGAATTATAGGCCTACTGCTAGAAAGACACAGTTTACCTGCAGACTTCCATCCCAAAGAACATGATCCATGATCCATTATGATCCATGTTGGACAGCTACCATTGAGATGAATGAGAATGCTCATCTGCTATCGCTTGACGTGTGTGTAAATCCTCCCAATACCCAAAGCAGAGCCTTATTATTAGCCTTATTATTGCTAGCCTTTTTTGCGAAGCTAAGATTTAAAAGCAGCCTGATGAGGTAGTCTTGCATAGCCATGAGAATATGAGGTCAAACAAAACAAGCATACTGTAAGCCCATTTTTGTTTTTTTAGTCATTGTACTTAAAATAGTATAAAATGAAACATGAATCATTTATCTTTTCAAAACACTTGACTTTTCCTCATTAATGGAGAGATAACTTAAATAGCTCAAGTTGTAGGCCTACTGAACAAGACCTCATAAGAGCTACAAAGTGCATAACAGGAGTACTGGCTACATCACAATACAACAATAATTTGTTGTGTAAAGTCACCAATGTACAAAATTATATCATTGTTAATCTTTCTCTTTTTAAACTTAGTAATTCAATTTCAATTTTATTAAGGATAGCCCCTTGAGATGAAACATCTCGTTTTCAAGGGGGTCCATCAATACATTACATGCCCTTTTTTGAAATAATAACAAAATACATACTAGACAAAACTCAAGACACAAACACATTCACACTCAACACAACAAACATTGCACCCCAGACCAGCCCCCAACCCCATTCCTCACCAACCACTAAGTTTCCAGCACATAGGCATGTAAACAGAAACACAGGGTACGTTAGCACGCCTGTGAATTATACATAACACTTGAATAAAAATAAAATAAAAGAATCACAATGTATGCCCTTCTCTTCACTCTGAGCATAAAAAGACAAGAGAGAGATAATATAATTAAGAAAATAAAAATAATAATAATAAATAAAAAATTAAGTAAAAATAAAATATTCAAAATTCAATATGTTTAGCATGTGATATCATGTAAAAATATGGACTAGTGAAGTAGGATCCCTGTTTAACAATAGTAGGAGTAGCACTTGTATCTGGATGTGATAACCAGTATGCCTTTTGCCTGGATACAGTGAGAGGCAACAGCACTACAGAGCAGTGCACTATGCTAGTCTGTGTGAAATACTGTCCAATCAAAGCACTGGCGTGATGACTGTGCAGGAGTTATAAAGCAGAACAAAAGAGCTGTTTTAAGGCCACCTTAAATCAGAGGCCAAATGCACTGTGTTCCGTTCAGGCCAGAATTGAAATGGATCTAGCTTTCACCAAAGCAAATTTGGAGCCTTTTCAACACCGGCCACAAGTAGAAAACTTGTCCTGTATAAAGAGTGTTAGAACTTCTTGACTGTAACACTGTGATGTGATTGTCCTGACCACATCTCTGGGTCAAAGCACTTTGTCTGAGAAAACATTGTGGTAAATTGATATGTTTGGTAATGTACATCTTTCTTGTTGAAAAAATGAAAACGTTTCATTGTTGCCCAAGGCATGCCGGCCAGATCATTTAGTTGATAAGCTGAAGGCAGCAAGTTACCGGATGCAGATAAATATCTGGGAGCTAACTGTTAGGCAATTACAAGGAAATGTGACACTGTATCATCATTTTAATGCTTTCATTAGGCTCATCATATCTATGCCCTATGCAGAATGGCATTGCAATGACTAATACCTCTCTCCACCCATAAACATCACAAGACATTTATAGTCTACAGTAATGTCTTCCTTTGTGCCTCAGGGAATATTCCTGCCGTCTAGAGAACCAGCAGTCTCTTGTCCTATCTTTTATCATAACTATACCTAACACATTCACGGATTGATTTGATTTTGTTATTGTTTTTGGCATTATCACGATTCATCTTGAAATAATGTAAATGTGTTCAAATTAGGGACATTTGAAGTGTTTTAGATATATTTATACTTTAATTTTCAACCACTGTTGAAAGATACACCAAGTAATCCACTGTATTTTGTTATGTAATGGTAGACATCTGAAATGGTTAAAAAAGACATTTCCAAATGACTTTTCCAAATGTTGGCTGAGCAGTTGTTTTATTAGACACATTGACGTATATTCCTTTCTTTTTTGTTTCTTTCTGTCACAGATGAGAAAATGGAACAACGGAGACACTGTTAAGATGAAACAAAGATCTCAACAGAATGCTTTCACTGCACTTGAGTGTCCTTTGAAGAGCTAGCGTGATGCGTGACATGACCCCTCAACCTTCACAATTGAAAACTGAAGCATAGAGTCCTGTGCATCCTGTTGTCTTCCGTGTGCGGCCATTAGAGCTGTGTGCTGTATGGAGTAGGAGTTTTCTACGGGTTTACGACGGCTTTCTCTGTGAAAGTTGGCGCGCTGGCACTGGTGGCCTTGCACAGCATGCATCTGCGGCCGATCTGGACCAGCGTGGCACGGAAACGCTGGATGCGGAAGGCGTACACCAACGGGTTGAGGGCCGAGTTGACATGCGACATGAAGATGCCCACGTACATGGCACTCTTGGGCATGGGGCAGGCGGGGCAGAAGAAGAGCAGGCAGTTCATGATGTGCAGCGGCAGCCAGCAGAGGGCGAACAGGAACACCACCAGCGCCAGCGACTTGGCCAGCTTCAGCTCCTTGCGGTAGTACTTGCTGGCGTCGGCCGTGGCCTCGGCACGGAGGTTAAGCTGCCGGCGAATAACGCGGAAGATCTCGGCGTACAGGATGATCATGATGCTGAGCGGCGCCACCACCCAGCCAAAGAAGTTGAAGTAGACCATGTAGTCCATGCTCATGACCGAGGTGAACTGACATTTTATCAGGTCCGAGGTCATGTTGCCCTGCAGTGGCCGGTGCCAGCCAAACATGGGCACTACACCTGTCAGGGCCGAGAGGAGCCAGCACACACACACTCCCAGCCATGCCCGACGCTGAGTCACGATGCTGCTGTACCTGCAGGCAGGGGTAGGTGGATAGTATGGGACAGGGAAGATGGAGCGGGGGATAAAAAAAGGAGACATCTCAATAAATTCCATTGGTTTTAAGTTAAGTTTATAAGTTAAGTTTTAAAAACAGATGACTTCAGTTCAATTTCCAACCAGTGTATGATGCCTTTGAAAGTCTCTTTGGACAAATGCAGGACCTATACTCCGATCTTCACCTTTAATACTAAGTTCAATAGTGTTAGCCAGAAGCACACACAAAATAACACCAAAAGAGTGTCAACTGCACTATACCTGTACTTCACACCTGTAAATGACATAAATGCATCTGCAAAAAGAATACAATTGTAATGTCTCTGATAAGTTCACTGATCTCTTGTGTATGTGTAATTTATGTTAAAACTGATTTGAGAGGAGAGGACATTAATTTACTTCAGCGTGTGTGCCAAGTAAGAAGGGTGCTTGCCATATAATTTTAAGTTTGCCCATTTAATATATTTCTCATGAACTCATTCAACCCTAACGCTTATGGTCTTTTTGTATTAATATTAATCAGAATTCTGAAAATAATATTTTCTATTACTATATAATGCATTATGTACTAAGAGGTCATATCTTTTCTACTGTCACTGCGTCCAGTATAGGCTCCAGCTTTGGAGACTCTTAATACCCATTAGTAGTATCTTAATGGTTCACTATCGTTGATTCAACATGCGGTATTTCACATCAACCCTCCGTGGTAAAATAGATGCATGGCAAAATAGATTTTAAAGAAGCACTTTTGTCAGTTGCTTTGTACGAGAAATGTGTCATGTTCTCATTTGACTTTACAAGCAAAAGAGTATGCCAGTACATCTGCCAAAACGCAAACACGCTGACCATAGAAACGACTGCCTGAGAAAGCCAGAGAGACGTTTTAATTTACTTAAAAGCCCCTGATGTCCAAGTCATTGATTCACATTAAACTGAGAAGAGAAATGGCTTTCCAGAAGCCAGGAGGAAATACACAGAGAGAAAAACGATATACTCCGAACCCCTGTTGTTTCACACACCAAATTTACATAACACAGGAACCGTTTTTTTTTACATTTATTTACGCAAAATCACTTAATGTGTTTTAATGTCACAGCTTTGATTTTCAACATAAAATTAAGCTAAATTAATACACACATTTTATGTCATGGTAAATTCTGTTCGACAAGACTAATAAAAAACATTACTGGAGACACAGCAGTGCTTTGAAAGCATGTCAGAGATGCTTAAAACTGGTGCCTTAGACACAGGCAGGTATGCATTAGGGGCTCTCACCTAGTGAGGACCTTGACCCTGTGGAACCAGTTAATATGAGGACAGCAGACACAGGCATGCATGGGGGGCGCTCAACTGGTGGGTTTCTGGATGCTGAGGTAGCAGTGTCAGTATTCCAAAGACAGGCAAGCATGCATCATATGGGGGGCTATTCACTAGGTTTAAGCATGTTAAAAACAGGCCAGAATGCATCATGTGGGGGGCTATCCCGATACTAGGTTTAAGCTAAAACAGGCAAGCATGACTGATGCATCATGCGAGAGGCTCACCTGGTGGGGATCTTGACCCTGAGGTAGCGGTCGATGGCGATGGCTAGCAGTGAGAGGATAGAGCTCTGGGTGATGATGAGGAGGAGGCAGGAGAGGAAGAGGCAGGTGTAAAACTGCGTCTCGAGGCCCAGGCTGATGACCACGGCCAGCGGGATGACCAGTACGCCCACGGCAATGTCGGCCAGCGCCAGCGAGACGATGAAGCAGAAAGTGGGGTCTTGCAGAGCCCGGTTCACCCCCACCACCAACACCACCAGCACATTGCCCAGCACGGACGCTAGCGCAATGCTGCTCTCCACTGAGATGTACATCATGTCCACGTGCTCCCACGGCTTCATGCCAGGCTGCGGGGAGGACATCTCGGTGCCCGCGGCCAGCCCCCGGGGAGGACGCAGCCGGTCCAGGTCGGCCGGAAGTGTGGAAGGGTCCTCCATCAGGTCAGGGTTCGGTCACAGCAAGTAGGAGCGGGAACGAAAGCAGGGGCTCTGAACAGGGCAGCATGATGCTCTTCTGCCTGCTTCCCACTGCAGCTGGGAACTCACTCTTTCTCTCTCTCTTTCTCTCTCTCTCTCTCTCTCTCTCTCTGTCTCTCCCTCTCTGTCTGTGGGCTGTTTGAGGAAAGAGAGGTGGAGAGAAGGAATGAGAAAGACTGACAGTGAGAGAGAGTGGGCGGGGTAAGAAGGGAGTGAGTGAGAGGGAGAGAGTGACTAAGTGCCTAAGTTAGAGCAAATGTGTGGAAGAGAGAGAGAGAAAGTGAGTGAATAAGTGAGTATGGTAGATAGAGAGAAAGAAATAAAAGTAAAAACTAAGGAAGAGAGAGAGAATGCTTTCACCAGCACTAGTTCTCTTTGCCCCCCTCTCCTGTGGTGGAGTGTCAGCCCAGGGATCCGTGGGATGAGATGGATGGGATGGATAGCCACTCTGCCGATGTGTCCACCTCCAACCCCGGCTTGGCTTTGCTCTGCTGCACCAGCTCCCTGATGGAGAGAGACCAGAGACGCACATCTGGAGGAGGCAGCTATCCCTTCCTCCCTGCCTCGCCGCCCACAGCTCCTGTGGACACAGCTCTGTGTGTGTGTGTGTGTGTGTGAGAGACAGAGAGAGAGAGAGAGAGAGAGAGAGAGAGAGAGAGAGAGAGAGAGAGAGTATTGGCTAGGTGAGGTTGGACCTTAGCCATTTTCTGATAAGTGACTGGAAAATCAATAGTTGGACAGTTGCATTACTTTCAGACTCTCAGGTACGTGGATTGGATGTCACTTGAATTAAAATGTACTGAGGTAATACAGCTCTGTCTGCTAGACATATTGAGTAGTTGGCACAGCACTGAATTCTAGTCTATACATCTGAGAAATTAGCTAAAGGGCCTTATCTTGAGGATCTGGGGCCGTATTCACAAAGCCTTTATCTTACCACTAGGAGAACTCCTAAATCGCACTAAAAGATTTTAGCTAGGAGTTTTCTCTTAAAAGTTATTCACAAAGCCTTTCAGACCTACTCTTAGTAAGGAGAAATGACAACTCCTAAACTAAGAGTGAGTCTTCGTTGCTATGGATGACGTCATTACTCATGCACGAGCTTGACTGAAGTGACCACCTTGATTGGCTGATGATTGTAACGCGGAAATGACTCCAAACACCTCCCCTACGATGATGAGTGACAGGTGACAGGTCTGAGAATGTGTGCGCTACACAAGTAGTGCGAAGGACGGAAGATGATGAATAACTGAATAAAAAGGCCTAGCCTAAATGAATAAAGAGTAAGGCAAAACAAATAGCCTAGTAGCCTAATAAAACATAGGCCTACGGATTGATGCAGTAGGCTAGGCTATCTTTGCAACATTATTAAATTAATCTGTCACCATATGCCTACGTTTGCAAAGAGGAGAACATTTTAATTTGATTCACAATGAAACGTTACATTTAATTTACATGTTGACAATGAGTAGTTTTGGTTGTTGTTGGTGGCGTTATAGCATCCCTTTTATGCCTACAATGCAAAATTGTTCCCTCACATTGAAGCTCCTGTTGGCGCATACCCATTTCAAAACATCATAACGTGAAATGCCACAAAAAGCTGTTTGTGAATAGGTCTTAGTGAGTTAGGAGTCCTCTCGACTTCTTTTAGGCTGTCCCAGACTTAGGTGCTACTTTTAGGTCTAAAATGCTTCGTGAATTACTTTTAGTGAAAAAAATTAGGAGTCCTAAAGTTAGGAGTGACACACCCATTATTTTTAGGAGTTGCTCCTAAATTCGCCACTTAGGAGCTACTTTTAGCCTTAAAATTCTTTGTGAATACGGCCCCTGAAATGCATGGTCTAAAGCGTATGGCTTAAGCATGCCACTAAACCTTGCTTTACTAAAATGTTTGTGTGACTAGCAGTCGCAGAGTATAGCCTTAATGCATCTGCACTATATAATTTGAACTCATAGGCATCCTGGTGAAGAATAAACGGTTTCCCCCAATCGAATATCCAACTTAAAACTAACTTCACCGCGCTCATAAGCAACGACAAAACAAAGTCTTACACTTAGTTTTTTATTTTCACTATTTACTGACAAGGGGTTACAATCGGAAACATAGCCTGAAAAAAGCAACACTTAATCCAATAATTGAATGACTGAATAAAAATCCTAAGGATATTCATCCTGCGAAAGAGTAATTGCCTGGGACTCATTGATAAGGGCTGCTTACATTTCATGACAGTGCGCCTTCAAAATATTTGTGTTTTACATGTGCCTTTCGCTTTAACTTGATGTGAAAGCTTAGTTTGATAGACTATGAGACTCTTATAAAAACTGTGCAGAACCTCAACTCTTCCACATGTTCCACAACAAACTCTACCTACCAGTTTGTTTAAATCTGTTCTTCACCTCATAGCTGCAGACGTGCATCACATTGTAAATGTATCATTACTGTCTGGCACATTTCCTAAGTCCCTCCAAAATTTAGAGGACTAATGTCATAAACATGATCTAGAAAAACGTATTCATGCATTCATCTCCAGGTTTGACTACTGCAATGGGCTTTTCACAGGCTTTCCTAAATTTTATAATTTCATGGAGTGCTGAAATGTAGCCAGTAGGCCTACTATTTTGTTAGAGAGTCTTAAGGCGGGCTTAACAGGATAACGACAGTCCTGCGACGGTGAACAACAAGGAAGGTGGTTATGGTGAACGAAGAGCGGTTGTTTGAATCGGCGTTGGCGTCAACTTTGGAGGAGTTGAGCAAAGTTGAGCAACACAATGCACTTAAGTCATTCCTTTCGAAGAAGGATGTATTTGCCGTTTTGCCGACCGGATACGGATATAGTCGTAGTGCTGGCCTATTGCATGCCAAGGCAGTTTGAAAGACAATTCTCTGCCCGCCCCTTGGATTAAGCGAGGTGAATGGTTCGATTCCAGACTATACATTTCAATGATATAGGATGGCCCGCCAGGCTATCAAACAGCTTCAGATGATACAAAATGCAGCGGCTACTGTAGGGTTCTCACGAAAACTAAAAGAACTGACCACATTATTCCAATACTTCTTTACTTTTGGTGTAACTTTAATAAACAAAAAGAAGGGGAGCTTGTGTGCAGATATTCCTTCCTATTTTTTTACTAAAACACTGTACATAAAGCATACGCTAATAAATGAAATAAACAGAAACCAGACATCTTAATGAAGCTGACCCAATGAGAAAATGGCACACATCTGTGAAACTGCCATATACTGCCCCTGCTGTGGTGTTATATGAAGATGCGTGACGATGGGGGCTGAGTGATTGGAAGTCACTTGTCAGTTCTCTCATCTCGTTTTGCTGAGTCATTAATTTTTTTATTAATTGGTTTGCATGTTCTATGGCAGTCTTTCTCAAAGTGTGGTCTGGGGACCACTTGAGGTCCGTAAGCTATCCCAAGTGGTCCGCGAGCAGACCTGGTAAAATATAATATTTTTCAATATTGAACCAATTTGTATGTAAATCCAAACGGTTCTGCAACACTGCCTATGTAAGCTACGCCAGTTTAAATCATATGAATCCTCTGACACAATAAGCAAGGTGCAAAGACAATTAGCAAGGTGGTTCAGTGAGTAGGCCTATACTGTGTAATATACTTTTGAAGTAGGTCTACTGTTTTTTTTTTTTTTTAGAGGTGGTCCGTGAAGTTTTTTTATTTTTTATTGGTTAAGTGGTCCTTGGTCTGAAAAAGTTTGAGAAACACTGTTCTATGGTTATACCTCTTTTAGAGTTCAACCTGTATCAGATGAAGATACAGATAGTCTTTCTGAGCTACTATACACATTGCTGAGAAGAGTTTTCAAAATATATTCCATGCTGGGTTAACATAGTGGCACTGTCTTGTGCCAAATTAGAAAATAATCCCTCTGATACAGCCAAGACACAACTTGGATATACTTAAGCATTGCATGCCATGCTAAAAATCACTCACTTAAGTTCAATATTTTAAATTTCTCTTCTGATTGGTAAGCGTGCCTAGTGCATGAGACACACAGCACTCCTGATAGGTGACCTTCACTGCCTGTCACACAAGGCAGTGCAATATAAACACCACAAATGTGACAAGATTAATCATTGACACAAGAGAGATACAAGCTGCATGATTAATTGCAGCCTTTGCGATCTCCAGTCAACCAAGCCCAGCCAGCTCTCACATGTCTCCCACCAGTCAGATAACATCATCAGCTTGGATGTATGGATACTGGTGTCTTCAGAATTCCGGCAATGTTTTACATAGATCTTTCTTTCTCAAAGTCACGAGTACTGTCGGTACAAAAACAATTGGTTCTACCTAGCTCGAGTTGCTGCAGCCATGCAGCTACAGTGCTTCACTCTAGGGGCATGTTCATGAGCACCCATGTTCATTGAAATATGGAGGTTGGAAATCATATTTTGCTGATTGGTCGTTTCCGGGTCTTTTTGGAAACAAGGATTTCTTAGACATCCATGTCAATTAAAAATTATTTTCCATGAGTCAATCATATATTAATTTAATTACGTTGCCCTGGAGTCACTGCTAATTCCTAATTGGACTGAAACCTCTTGTTATGAAGCTAACACACCCCTACACTTCTAGTGGTACCAGACATACAGTAAGCTTCTTGTAAGAGTTCCTGAGACGTAGCCGTGAGTAGTGTAAAGCTTAAGTAAAAATACTTTGGGGCAATGCAACTGAAGTCATTGGAGGATAGGGTCTTCACAAAACACATCAATGGGGGCAATCTAGAAAAAAAACAGTGGTTGCTCAGTTGGTGCTCTGGTCATCAGATGGAGAAATAGACATGTAATTATGTCACTTAATTGTGATAAAATAAAAGTGCATTCACTGTTTTTTTTTTCCTCTAGCAGAAAGTTGAGTCAGACTCAGCTTAAAGGATGTTATACAGCAGACACACGGCGTGCATGTAGCAGCATTGCATGAAATACCAACATTTATATTATGCTTCTGTTCTGTGCCATCACATTTAGACCCTTTCCACAGTGATATATCAGAGACACACAGGCAGATGGTGAATAATGCTGTATTGTCTGAAAACCAAAGATACATTGTAATCTTATTGTTTCCCAATCCGGCTTAGTATTTTCCTTTTAATGTCCATCTAGCAATACCACACACCCAAACGCTCCAGTGCAAATGACAACCTATAAACACATCCATAGAAAGGCAAAATGCGAACATGACACACATTATTTCAGAGATTGATAAGTGTAAATGGGGACAGGAAGTCATTAGAGGATCCCAGAGGGACTCTTAGAGCACAGGATCCATGCCTATTGACCGCATGAGTGATGGGGAGGTGGGGGGCACGGATGGTGCATGGTAATGACTGGTGCCATGAATTCATGAACAAAACAAACAAATACATTTAGCAAAGAGAACCAACAAAAATGGCTAAATGTGTGTTTGTTCTGAAAATGTATATAGACAGACAGTTGAGCTGGAAGAAAGTACCATGAACATTCTCTCTCTCTTTCTCCTACACACACACACACGCACAATCAAACAACTAGACATTACCACACCAAACACTGTCACAAACAAATGTGCAGTCACCATTATACAGACACACACCCACACACACAGTGTGCCTGTCCACATTGTACATCGTCCATGTGACATGTAGCTAACCCCTGGAGAAAATGTGCCCAGTGCAAATGTCCTAAATGAATCGCATTAGCGGAGCGCAGGGTTCCGCTGTGATGTGTGCAAGCGTTCCTAATGTGATATGGGAAAATCGGCTAATTACCGGCCGAGATCTAGAGAAATATTTTCACTGGCCTCATCCACACCCTGCACGACCGACAGCAGCAGCAGAGGCCGCAGTGCATGTGTGACGACCACAAAAGTGTTTTTGTATTGTGTATTTGTGTAATAATATTCAGAATTTTTGTCTCTTATTTGAACACAATTTATTGTGTATTATTTTGGAAGCGAAGTATCCCAAGGGTTTTCTTTTCAATGTAATTTCTGCAAAGTGAATTGTGTGGTGTTTGCTCCGGGCCAGCAGGGGGCAGGGTCGGGTGATGGGGCTTAGCTGCGTGAAGTGTGAATTGTTCTCATTACTGCAGAGCTTGAACCTGACACACTGTGTCCTCGTTTCTCTCCTGTGTTACAGGTGGGCAAATGTACAAAAACACCTCAGAACTAGGATTTAGCCATACTGAAATGTGTTTGGGAGATGAGTGGACTGTTTTAGTGAAGTAATTTTCATAGAGTCTGTTTATGATTTTGTTTGTAACGAGTTTGAAACGAGAGGGCAAGTTAGCTTAACACACACACACACACACACTGTCCCACGTGCGTACACACGCGAAGATATTTTATGAGCTTGCAATGTAACGAGTGTTGGTTAGCTCACTGTATGTTAGCTCCCCACCATCGGTTGGAAATGTTTTGTTGCTCATTGAGTTTACACAAGAATGGTTAGAGTTTAAAATGACATGAAGTTAGTTTTGAGCATGATTTGCAGTACTGTATTCACCAGATACTGATAATACACGGTGAATGGAAGTTTCCAAGTATCCTAAACATAGCTGGTGAATATTACCATTGTCTTTACCTTTCATTTTGATAAATAGTGTAAAATGCACGCACGAAGAGTAAGTGAACATGCAGTTGGTGTTTAGAGGTTTATTGTACTATGGATTTTGTATTGACATGGACACTGAAATTCATTGTAATGTTAAAAATACATTGAATATGCAATATGTGAAACATAAAAAGATTATTAACAATAGAGATGTATTTGCTGAAGAAGATTCTTAAATAAATTACTGCAGAGAGCTTGACCCTGACACGCTGTCTCCTCGTTTCTCTCCTGTGTTACAGGAGTCAATCTGTTCACCACGGTGCCGTTGCTACGGTACCCGTTACACAAGGCTTACGACTTCGCCAAGCTGCGTGTGCTGTGTGTCGCAGACTGTTCCAGCTTAATAAACTGTTTCTGGCGGAGAGTTATGATATTAACCCTGGTGTACATGATCAGTGGGGTCCAGAGAGTAGGTCTACCAATGATAGTGGTCTGGGTGAATGGCCGACTCCATACACATAAAACCAAATGAGTCCCTCCATATTGCGATATGCTTGAGGAAGTCACTGATTTAAAAATATATATATATATTTGTACGTTTTGTGTGTAAAAAAGGAGTGTTCAATTTTGTTAAATTAAAGAGTGTCCCCAAATTCTTTCTCACTCTGACAGCTTCAAACACCCTGAACTTAATTAAGCAAGAGTATTCACTGTTCCAAGTCTTACATATACTTACGCTCACAGCCAAATAAAAGTCACTTGAGCTATCACTCTTGTTTATAAGACATGTATATTTTATGGCCATGAGGGACACAGCACCTTGTCTACTTAGAGGGATTGTGAAGAGACTGATGTCCATGCCAGTGGTGGTGGGAGTGCAGAGTTGACGCAGAGAAGAATCCTGACTGCAGAGAATTTCTGGGAAAACACTGACTTGTCTTGTACAATAATACTCTCTTGAGTCATCGCTTATACTGAATGTGAAAGTTGTAGAATACCATGCAATAATTCACCAGCCATATAGAGAACTAAGATGGCTCTCAGGATGGGCTTTCTGTCTGACAGGATGTTGCGTGAATTCTGGGCAAATCAATTTAATCCAGTCTAATCCAGTTCCAGTTTCTCTTATGCCATAACATAAATGTCTCACTTTTACTGAGTTGAACTTTCAAGACTTCATCAACACATACACACACACACACACACAAGATAGATATAGAAATATAGATAAAAAAATATAGATCTACATACCCCCATATTCAAAAAAACAAAAAAATATTATGCAGAGTATAACTCACTGTTCACTTGTTACAAACTGGAAAATGTTATGCTAAATAACTGACGAAGAGAGAGGTGAGATGATCTAAAGAATCCTGACTGCAGAGAATGTCCAGGAAAAAATGACTTGTCTTGTACAATATTCTCTCTTGAGCCATTGCTTATACTGTATGTGAAAGTTGTCCCTGCCCAAATGGCATCTTCATGCACCCTTCCCTCATCTCACTTTAGGCTGATAATATAGATAATATAGCCACAATGATGCAATGACATTTAGTGGAAGTTAAAATTAGTGCAACATTAGTGCAGCATTCAAGGTCATTAGAAATTGAGATGCAGACACTGGTTTTCCTGTACATCAATTATTTGGACAAGACTTTGATTGAAAAAACAACAAAACACTACATCCACAAACAATAAAGAGCCACCTCTTCGCTCATATTAGACACTTCATCTTCATGCTGGTTTAGCTCTGTGTGTAACAATGTGATATGTGAAGTAATGTGTTGTCTCCATCATATCTGTTACATCGCATCTCTTGGTTCACTGCCAGAAAAACAATTAAGATTGGAATTCCAGTGCCCTGTCTCTGCAAGATCTGCAATTTGATATTTATCGACTGGATTAATTTAACCTCTCATTCCTCCTTCTGATGCTTCAGCTTCTATGCCTCTTGACATGATTGAGACATTTCTGTAAGGATTATTTTGCCTTAAAAGAGTTGGTTCGACCAAAAGATTCCAAAGGCACACTACTTTTTATAGTTAAAAAGCCTTTTCTTTAAGTGGGCTTACGCGTTGCGACAAAACATGTCTTCATCAGAACATTAGGATTATTTTGCATCTATAATGTTGCATACTTGATATTTTGCAACGAATACTGTATTTTTGAACATTGTTATCTGTATTGAAATTAAAGTTTAACAAGTAAACTTCCTTATTTCCTCTAACCAGGTTCCTTAGGTTCCCCTTAAGGTTAGGTACTGTGCCTCCAATAGCATATAGCAAATGTATGATTTCAATATGACACCCTTTCCAAAATATCAAAATACTGATACTGTAGGATGTGGAGAGAGGTCATGAAACATGACACAAAAGAACGGACAAGATAAATGCGGTTGCGGTTGGATAAATAAGGTTGGCTTAACTCATGCATACATGAGTTAAGCCATGCATGCATTACAAGCATGTAAGTTATGGTAAAGTTAACATGATCAGTATTGCTTAAATATGTTTGCCACATCATTTAATTCCACTTCAAATTCAAATTCACACACAGCACATCAACACAACTATAAAACATCGTCATTCCTAATGGGCACACATGTACTGTAGCTCTTGCAGGATTACAAGTTATTTGGGGAAATGCAGGCAATAATGTTTTGAGGGGTTAGTATACTGTAGCTGACTTTCACTGTTAAATGCAATGGTCACAGTTCACTTGCGACTTTACTTTTACTTTTTACTTTTACTTTGCGATCATTATTGACAGAGAAGTTGAGTGCATTCAGAAAAGATGTATGTCCTGTCTTAGTTGAACAGGAGGAAAACCCACACCACTCAAACCCCTTAGAGCTTGGACAATAGCTCACTCACTCGAACGTCTCAGCTGACTGACCTCCTGCATCTTCACAAATCTGTTCATATCTGTGCTACCTGTGGCGCAATTGGTTACAGCTCCCGAACCATATTGTGCTATTCGTGGCCACAGGCACCCGGGTAAGAGTCCTCCCCGGATCATTTCCCGATCCCACCCCTACTCGCCTCATGTCACTCTCTCCCCTGATTAGAGGAATAAAAGCCCAAAAATATAACAAATATTTAGTTTTTTTTTGTTGTTGTGTGACAGTAGGCAACAGTTGTTGAATCAGTTATGGCAGTTATGGCCGCCCTTGTGAAAAGGGTTTACTTTGCACTTGGTGTGATCATACATTATTGGTCAAGACTACTAACCCAGGATGTGTGAACTGAAAAGGCCTTCCTGTTGATGTAATCAAGTAAATCATGTTCCTCCTTGCACATTCTGTATATTTTGTCTTCACTGTTCCCTTTTTACTCTCAAGTTTCCCCACACACTGCATCTCTGTCTCTCTGGCCCTCTCAACATTTATGGCAAGCAAAGCAGAACTGGTCTACACCGTGCTTGAGGTCCTGATCGGTGTGGCATGCTGCCTTGGTAACCTGCTGGTAATCTGGGCACTGTGGAAGTGTGGTGCCGTGCGGCGGCAGCCCACCTTCTGCTTCATCGCCTCTCTGGCCGTAGCTGACTTCCTGGTGGGGGCCGTGGTGGTGCCAATGCGGATTCTGGGAGATGGCCGGATCCATTTGTCCTTCCATGGCTGTGTGGCCTTTTGTTCGGTGGTAATTGTTCTGACCCAAACATCTGTCTTCTCCCAGCTGGCCATTGCAGTGGATCGGTTCCTACGTGTGGCCATCCCTCTCAGGTAAGGTGGGGCCTGTATGGCCAATGACCATTGAAAGGTTGCCAGTTTTCTATTGAATTTTCATACAAAAAAGTTAATCATGATTACAGTAGTAATCCAAATACCACTTCACCAGTAATAGTAAGCAAAATTATAAGCTGAATGTAAAGTGCTGGATGTGTGGAAGTCTGTTTCATTTGTTAAATATAATTCAATTTCATGTTTAAATGTGCATACCTATTTATTTGTTGTTGTAGTGTATGTTGTACTGTGCCCTGTCTTAAGTGTCAACACCACTAACCACTCGGTGAGTTGCAGTTAAGAAAACGAACGTTAAGGGTTGTTTTAGGACATGTTTGAGTAGCCTACAGTATGCCTGTTGGCAGCCACTCTGAGTAGTCAAAGGCGATTCAAAACGAGTCAGAAAGGTCGAGACAGGACCAATCGTCAAAATTTCGGTGTCCACCACTCTAGTTCATCCAAAACAAACCAGAAAAGGGACTTTTACCGGAATTTTCCTTTAATGATACCCTGGGAATCCAGAGTTCCAGTGTTTCCTCTAGGATTTTTTTTAAGCAGTGGGGGCAGGCCTGTCCGATCCAACCTACTCCATCCCCCACTCTTGAAACTTTTGTGTATGCTTGTTTGGGATGTGTGTGTGCGGGCCGCTAATCTCTAAACAATCACAAGTAGGGCAGTTCATCACAGTCCATCCATTGCAACTGGACTGATGAAAGGTACACCTGTAGGCTACATTGTATTTGGGAAAAGCAGAAGGTAGCAGCATAATGTTTTATTTATTTAATAATTTATCTATTTATTTATTATTAAACAAAACAATCCCTGTCAGTTCCATGCAGTTTTCAACAGCTATCAAGAAGAGAGGTCATGTCATGCTTTTTGTGAATGTTTCTTCTTCTACATATGCATAAGTTTAGTCATCTAGTTCATATGATATTCAGCTTTATTGTCAATGCAAATAACTGTGTCCAAAAGGGCTTTCATGAAATGCGTAGCTAGACTGTTCATACACATTTTATCATCATACTCATACACAGATTGCTAGATTGCAGATATTCATATAGATTGCGTCTTGTCTGTTAACTACTCATTGCCGTCATCGTGAAGTGCTGTCTCGCGGTTATGGAAATACTATGCACTATGTCGTTTAGGCTAAATAGCTAGAAAAATATATGTATCCAATGATATAATGTTTCTATACAAAATGTTATTTCACTCTGTTTTACGTGGGTAAGGCCACTGCACATCCAAATTTTGCGATTGAGATATCCACGCACTGGCGCCCCCCCTGCGACGTGTTCGCCCCCCGGTTTCAGAGCTATTCTAATGCAAAAATGCATAGAGGAGTTATGACAAAACCATGACTGTTAACAAACAATATAAGGTAGGCCCTTTGCTAGGCCTATTACACAACATAAATGGTCACTAGGCTATGCTGGCGACCCAAATAAAATCTCCTTTGGGAACCAATGGCTTACAGTATCAAGCGGACTTAAAAAGCTGCCACCTCTTGGCGAAAAGTTAATCGTTTTGCATATCAGTAGTAATACATTTCACGCAGCTGTGTTAATCACGGAAGGCGCAAATGAAGTGGACATTTCTAAATGGAACCCAACCCACTATACAGTAGCTCAAGGTCTGTGGCTAAAGCAGCCATAATGAAAGCGTTATCATTGTTTGGATACTTCACACACACGTGTTTTTTAATCGCATAGACTACAACTACCAAGCTGGAATCAAAGCACATCGACTCCCCTCTCACACCCTAAACACGCACTTCAAACAAACAAAAAGCATCTCAGTCTCACGGTAGCCATAGGCAAAACTGTATCAGACCGGTGTAACGTTGGTACTAAATCATCCATCGCAAAGAATGATTTTTGTAGCACGTACAAATATGTGTAGGTACAGCCCTGCCCTGGATACATCTCTCAAGTGCGCTCTAAAACATTTGGTTTAAATGGTGATGTAGATCATCACAGGTTCGTTAATAAATCTACATTGCGGCGAGTTGACACAAATTATTCACTTTGACGAATTTATGTAGTTTCAGTCCTAGTTACTTTACTTTGGGCCATGCTCTTCCTTACTTGAATCACTTTTGAAAATAGAGGGTTGAAGTAGCCTATATGGGTGTTTGGGAATGAACGTTGACTCAGATGCTTTTTGAGACTTTGAGCAGAAATGTCCCAGCCCGGTGTTTAGGATGCATCATAGACAGGTTATCTTTCAGGTAGCCTATATATTTTCCATTAAAAAACCATCACGTAGCGAACGTGTTGTGGCTAACTCACTTAGCTCCTGTTAGTAGTAGACAGGTGATATTTTTGAGATATGTGCTTCCTAGAGGCACATATAAGGTGTGCATAATTAAGGTGTGCTGAATCCAACTAGCCCTGTTCCCAAGCTGAATTTTGAGTTTATGACCATCGAAATGGCGATTTTGGGCACTTTCATTGGGCGGATGTCATTATACCATGTAAATTAATTCATATTGTTCACAGAAATCTTCCTTGGTCAATAGATCAAGGATACAGAAAAAAAAATCTAGTATGCCCATGTTAATTACCTGAAAAAACCTTTGAAAAATGTAATTGTTAAAATTTTATAACGGAGCAGGCACACGGTATTTGACAAATGAGACTTATGTTTTTTGAGGGTCAAGAAAGATGTGTAGTGATGAAATGTAAAGTTTAAAATTGTGGCCTACTGGTTAGGTCTTCAGGCTTGAAACCAAAGGGTTGCCGGTTCTATCCCCGACCAGTAGGGGAAATGTGGGTGGTGGAAAGGTTGAGCACTAGTCTCCCATGCCCACATCCACGGCTGAAGTGCCCTTGAGCAAGGCACCTAACCAACCCCTCACTGCTCCCCGAGCATCACTGTAGCAAGGCAGCTCACTGCTCCAGGTTGTGCTTCAATGTGTTACCTGTGTGTTCACTAATTCACGGATGGGATACATGCAGAGACCAAATTCCTTGTATACCCAAGTATACTTGGCCATAAAACCTGATTTACATTACATTTACATAATTGAAGCGAATTGGGTTGGTAATGTATGTAGTCTCGGAGTAAGTTACACAGGCCTTTACCCATTTCGGTAACACTTACATTACATTACATTACATTACATTACATTTGGCTGACGCTTTTTAACCAAAGCGACTAACAACATGGTAAACAGTAAGTTTTAGAACAATTCTCACAATTTTAGGACAGTTTAAAAAAAAACATTAGAGTACAGTAAGAATAAGTGTGTCGGTGAGTGCTGTTTTTAGCAGTTACTTGTCAGTTTAAAACGGCTGGTGAGTGCTAGGATCAGTAAGACTTGTTGTAAGTGTTGCTATGAGAGTAGATGTTCTCTAAAGAGCTGGGTCTTCAGGAGTTTTTTGAAAGTGGAAAAGGATGTCCCTGCCCTTGTAGGAACTGGCAGTGTGTTCCACCAACGAGGAACAACAGATGAGAAAAAGTTTGATTGGCTTGAGCGCATCGGGTGGTAGAGCTAGACGCCGCTTAGCCAGAGGAGCCTTGAGCGGTCTGGAGGTAGTGTAAGTCTGTATGAGGGCATTCAAGTAGGTGGGAGCAGAACCGGAGACTACTTTGTAGGCAAGCATTAGAGACTTGAATTTGATGCGGGCCGCCATAGGTAGCCAGTGTAGCTGGATGAGCAGCGGGGTAACATGTGCCCTTTTGGGTTGGTTGTAGACCAGGCGCGCCGCCGCGTTCTGGATCATCTGAAGTGGTTTCACTGCGCAGGCTGGGAGACCTGTCAGGAGGGCATTGCAGTAGTCGAGTCGTGAGATGCGGTACGGTACTTACGGTAAGGGTACATTAATTAATTCATGATTTATGTATTATTTCATTCATTAATATCTAATTAATCATCAGGAATTTACTGAATTCATAGTTTGTCATTTGTGACCTCATACATGAACACATTCCTAAAGTATTAGGTACGGTGGGCACATCATTATGATCATGACTTTATTTTTCTGCCAAAAATGTGGTCATCACTGCTCAAATTCTGATTTGAACATAACTTTGGAGTTCTCTAAACACATGTCATTATTCACTACTTTATTTGAGGTGCCAAAGACATGATGAATGCATAAGCAATTATCCTAAAATTCATGTAATCATGATTATCATGCTTAAGAAATCATAAATCATAATGATATACCCATCACACCTAATGCTTTAATGTGTTGTTCATACATGAGGTCATCATGAATGAGAGTATATGAATTCATGTCAATTCCTGATGATTCATAGGATATAAAGGAATGAAGTAATGCATAAATCATGAGTTAATTCATGCATGAATTCATGATAATTCATGTACCTTTACCATAAAGTGTTACCCATATTTCTTCATAACATTTGTGTTAGTAAAATTAGCATTCAACACCATTATCCCCTCCAAACTCAGTGAACTGGACATCAATACCTCCCTCTGAAACTATATTCTGGACTTCCTAACCAACAGACTGCAGTCTGTTAGATTAGATAACCTCACCTCACCCACTAAACCCTCACCCTGAACACTGGCGTGTGCTGAGCCCTCCTTTACTCCCTCTTCACCTACAACTGCATACCTGTACATGGCTCTAACACCATTGTCAAGTTTGCAGACAACACTATGGTGATTGCTCTCATCAGCAACAATAATGAGACAGCCTGCAGGGAGGAGGTCCAGCACCTAACATCGCGGAGCACCGACAACAACCTGGCTCTCAACACCAAGAGGACCAAAGACCTCATTGTGGACTTCAGGAAGTCAAAAGCTAGCACACAAAGCCCCATCCTCATCAACAGGACTGAAGAGGAGCATGTCACCAGTTCATCTTTCTGGGTGTCCACATCTGTGTGGACCTCTCTTGGACCCTCAACACCTCTACCTTGATCAAGAAGGCTCACTAGCATCTCTTCTTCCTGAGGAGACTAAAGAACATAACCTCTCTCCTCAGATCCTGGTGAACTTCTAAACCTCTACCGCTGCACCATTGAGAGCATCCTCACCAACTGTGTCACAGTATGGTATGGCAACTGCTCTGCCTCCGACTGGAAAGGACGGCAGAGGATGGTTCCTCACACCCCCTCCCCCCCGGTGCCTCCTTGCCTGTGCCTGTTGAGGTGTCCATGTCGATGGCAACCTTCACAGGGACAACAAGGAAGCGAACATTTTGCCCCTATCCCACCCATAGTATTCTATTTATATTTATAAATGTACACACTTTATTACACTTAAACATAGCGATATTCTACTGATATTTCTACGGTTGTTCGTGATTAGTTCAAAGGAACTCCAATGATTTTAAACTCCAAACATGTGTCCACCCACCACGAAGAAGATGTTATGAAGTCAGGCCACACTCTTTGCCAAAGAGGACCGTAAACATAGTCAAGAGTATAATAAGGTGATAATAAGGCTAATTAGTATAATAATAGTTTTTTTTGCATTTTTATATTTTTCATAGCATTTACTTTTTATTTATTGCCCACGGGAGATTTCTGAGATGCACAGATGTGAACAATATTAATTTATTTACATGGTATAATGATGCCCGTCCAAAGAAAGTGCCCAAAATCGCCATTTTGTTTATGCTAATTAGATGGTCAAAAACTGAAAAAAAGTCCTGTTCCCAACTTTGACTAAGAAATGCCTCTAGACCCATATACAAGGATTTTTTCTTGAAATAGCACTTGTCTATAGCCTAGGTTATGGTCATAAGCAAATGAGATGACAGTCGAAAGATACAATTAGTGCTGCTATCAATTTGCTTGGTATAACCACATAGTTTTCTACAAATGCAATCAAATTGGCCTCCATCACTCAACCAATGCTAACGGTAACATTATTGTAGGCTACCTAGGTCCTATAGCTATTGATATTATAAGATTAACATACCTGCAGTAAAAACCAAGCATGTCCGATAAACATTCTCAGATTTATTTCGGCTTCAAGAAGAAATGGGAATAACATTTCATGTGAAAATCGTCCTATCCTTATTAGACGCTCTCTGCGGTAAACTACAGTCCTTGTAGGAAGCGTCCATTGTTTTTCCAACCCACTTTAGATTAACTTCCAACCAAATTATGTATCACTGCAACGATGCGCCATCTGGTGGACAAACGACTACGTATCGCCAATACTGGAAATGCAGCCATGATGATGATGATGAATATTTGGTTTTCCTTTAATCCTACTGAATTTGTAATTATGTATCGGCCGTTCTAATTGCCGATACCGATAGTATGTGCGTGCCTGTGTGTGTGTGTGCGTGTGTATATGTGTGCACCACCATCTACAGGCCAATGAGTGTACAGTCACTAAATGTACACAT
Source organism: Alosa alosa (assembly GCF_017589495.1). Lineage (NCBI taxonomy): Eukaryota > Metazoa > Chordata > Actinopteri > Clupeiformes > Clupeidae > Alosa > Alosa alosa. The sequence goes on from NC_063198.1 coordinate 22,787,979, forward strand.
AACTTACATTTTTTTAGACCCCCCCATGGATGAAATTCTACGAAACTTGCCATACCCCCAGAGACTGCCAGGTTAATCATACACATAAAATTTGGTGCAGTTCTGAACATCTTAACTGAAGAGAGGGGCGATTAAAGCAGAATGATATTGCATTTTCATTTTTACCGGGGGGGTGCAAATCACAAATGAGTGATTATGGGCTAGGTTGATGTGGGCCCTTGAGACCAACATACCATAAAAATTTCTTCATCCTCGGTGCCACGGTTCAGGTAGTTATTTAGGAAAAACTGATTTTTTTGGTTTCCGGGGGCCCAGCGGGTAGGGGGAGTGGCCCCCGGGGACCAAACAAATTTTTTCCGTAAAAGTCTAGTGGGGCTACATACCCACCAAATTTCATGTGCCCCGGTGTTTCGGTGTCCCGGGTATTGTTGACCAAAAATTCAGGAAGTAGATGACGGAAAAAAAAAAAAACTTTGACAATCATCATACAGTATGATTATATGACCGCTTAACTATCGGCGGTCATAAACCGTTGTCAGAGGAACAGGGAAAGTGAAAACGGCAGACTAACCAATTAAAGAGTGTCGAAAAAAAATATATACTCTGAAGCTGTAGGGGGAGCTCTGCAGAGAAACCTGCAAGCAAAAAGCGAGAAAACAGTGGAGAAATTGCCAAAACTGCATAGTTTCTCTTTAAACACCACCATCCAGTTTGACAGGAATACATGCTATCATGTAGGGTGGCTAACTAAACATGATGCCTGGAATGTGTCATTAGAATGTGTTGCGTTTTTATGTGTCGGATGGGGGTACCGTACACGAGCCAAGTCAGGATAAAGGTGGTGGTAGGAGAATAAACTGGGAACCGCTGTGCTATACAGTGTTAGCCAAGTCAAGTGAAAATACAGCTGCCTATCCTTCTGCTTTGTGGTGATCTTCTTCACTCAGAGTCTGGCAAGTTCTTGTGCATAAATTATAGCTATTGCGTGGCATGGGGTAGTATTGAGCTAATTCATTAATGTTTTCGCTAAAGATCTTGCCCATGATCTTAAATTGGCAAGTTGATTTTACCAAGTTCCTAAATTACCTTTACTTTGCCCACCATTCAAATGAATTACCACCATTCATCATTCAAAACCTGGTTGTGTCTGTGTTTCCTATGTCCTAATCTATCAGCAAAACAAACATAAAAACCTTAGCCTGGCGGGCCATCCTATATCATTGAAATGTATAGTCTGGAATCGACCCATTCACTTCGCTTAATCCAAGAGGCGGGCAGAGAATTGTCTTTCAAACTGCCTAGGCATGCAATAGGCCAACACTACGACCAATCAGAACAAAGAGCAGGATGACGTGGCCAGAGCGATGAAAACAGTGAACGGGGAAGTAAACTTTTACCGTGTCCGGTCGGCAAAACGGCAAATACATCCTTCTTCGAAAGGAATGACTTAAGTGCATTGTGTTGCTCAACTTTCAAAGAAAAGCACAAGTCCAACTCCTCCAAAGTTGACGCCAACGCCGATTCAAACAACCGCTCTTTGTTCGCCATTGCCACCTTCCTTGTTGTTCACTGTCGCAGGACTGTCGTCATCCTGTTAAGCCCGCCTTAAGACTCTCTAACAAAATAGAGCACTGTGATTGGATGACGTCCATGGTGTCAGCCAATAGAAATCCCTATGGTTTGCTACTAGACGTACAGGCTGAGCAAATTAATTTGCCGCCGCTAGGGTGCGTCTAGATTTCTAGGCTATAAAAACCTGAGATATAAGCAAAATAAAGAGCTGGCAGACAGACTGCTGGTTAGTAAAAACCCTGAGTTTTGTCAAATAAATAGCTGATGGACATAAGCGAAGGGAGCGGGGGGGGCGGTCGCTCCGGGCCCACGACCGCAAAGGGGGCCCACTTTTGGCCAAATCTATCTTGATTAATTGTTATATTTACCGATGCTTATTTGTACTGATTGCTGGGGGAAAATAATAATGAAAAATGTTAGGCCTACTAAAGATGCCACTGCGCTCACAATGGGAGTTCGTCTGTCATGCTGCAAATTAAATAGCCCGCACTCTCCCTCTCGCTACACTGTTGCGTTTTAAAAGTGAAACTGATGCCACGACCGGTCTGGGTTTGCCGAAGTAGCCTATGCTACAGGCTGCATTTATTACAGAAAATCAGCGACATAGCATGTAGGTCTAGTCTACACTGTGCCTATGTAGAGACAGGAGCATAGGCCTAAGCTTGCCGCGACAACAGCAGTCACTATCAGGCACGCCAGTAGGAATGAATGTTAAACGTTCCACATACTCGACGCACCCGACCGGTAGCGCGACAATGTGACGTCACAGAAGCGCCGTAACCATTTATACTCGCGCGTCGTGGTCACAACACTAGTTGCAATATTCTCCTGAACAGAGGTGTCGCTGTTGTGAAACGATTAACGCTAACTACATTACACAGCAGAAGAAGCTGCATTAAGAAACACTAGTAGCAGAGAATGTAAACGGGCTCTGCTATTATCTAGCCTCTGTGATGGTACTTCAGACTTTGGTTGCTACTATTCACAACTACCACCATCATTATCATCTAGTTTCCAAGGTGTGCGCACAGGTAGATAGATAGATGGATATATAGATAGATACTTTAGTCATCCCGAGGTAAATTTTAATAATTTAAACAGTTTAGTTAGCTGGCTAGCTAGCTAGCAGCTGGCTGAGTTTGTGTAATTTCCTGAAGTGGAAAGAGATTTTGTTCAAACCTTAATAGATATCCTTTGTTTGAATAAATCGTTTCTATTCTTTCCTCTTAATTCCATGTGTTGCAACTCTCGCTGGTAACTTTGTTAACTTATCCAGCAAACTATTAAAAATTCACGACTGTAACAAAACACTGCATCTCTCGCTTGCCCTCGAACTAGTCCATCTTCCTGTTTCCGGCTTTGTCCCTGAAAAAAAAATGAGTGGTGCGCTACCTCGGCTACCTGGCTAAAATCCTGGCGGCTACCAGCAAGATCTACGCCATTTTGATCGCCACGGTGTCAGCTACCGGGTCGGTGCGTCGAGTATGTAGAAGCCCTTAAGCGCACAATCTACCCCTCCGCGCGCAACAAAACATTGAAAGGCTTAATAATATTTGTCCGTTACCCGGTTTCGTTCGTGCATTGGTCACCTAAAAAGTAGCCTAGTACAAAATCCATATGCAATATACAACAACAACGCCTAATAACGACCTATTCATTTGGACAATTTTATACAGCCCTATAAAGGGTAAAGTTATCTTTAGTTTTGTTCTAGTTTACCGTGGTGCATGGCTTTAAACAGCGTTCGCGCTTTAACATCAGTAAACATTATTCAGTATAATCCAGATGTAATGCTAACGTTTTGACAAGGATTTTGCCTACCTTGTTCATCTGAAATAACTCCTAGTTTTGCTGCCTCCATCCTTTGCTACTTCCACCCTTTCATTGTTTCCAAAAAACGTTTTATATCCATGATAGCCTTGAAGTCTTGAGTTAGTGAATTAGCTTAACATGTGTCTTGATAACAGGCAACCATAGCAAAAGAAAGTAGCCTAGCCCACAACTTTTGTAATTGCTGCGTGCGTTTGTTAGGCTATTATTCCCTCTCCTGCTCAAACAAAAGGTGTGTACATTAAAGTTGAGTTTGACAACGTGTTTACAAATTTTAAATAAAATTGTAAATAGCCTATTGTCGAGCAGTTAATGGGATACTGCACAATTGTGAAGCAATTGGGAAGTTATGGTGGGCTAACTTTGTGTGAACACACACAGGGGAAATTCTCTCTCGTTGAGTTGCCTGATGGTACGCACAGTGCGTACGGCCGTAGGTCTACACCTGCAGGCGCGCCTGATCATACAGTTCGCATCGTCGCAGGCCTAAGCTGCCCCGATGCACCGACTAAACGGTAGGCTAGGTCATCAGGACATAAACAAAATGCCTCAGCCTCTAATAAGCACAATATGAAGTGGACTAAATAAAAACATGATGTTGGGATAAACACCGACAGTATAGGGGCCCACTAAAGATCGTCGCACCCCCTATAGTGAACCATTAGCTCCGCCCCTGCTGATGGACAAAGTGAGATTAGTAAAAGCTGAGTTATGAAGAATAAATAGCTGATGGACAGACAGAATGTTCCTCTGACCGCAAACAGTTAACTGAACTGCATTTCCTTTTTGTGCTAGAAATGCATTGCCTACATACACTGTACATGACTCGCAACATAGGGGACAAACAGAATGACATCCTGTAAGCTGTCCCAATATACAGAATTATTTACAGGTGCAAAAAACACATACACATACAGCAGACATCTCCTCACTATCCGCTAGCTGCCTGTCGCCTGAACACATTGTTAAAAAACGCGGTCTCTCTAAACACCCAGGCTCCACAAACGGCAACAAAAACAAACTGGTGCAGCCTGCACCACAAAACATAACAAACCCCAGCCAATAACAGGCGGGATGCACGTTTAGGAGAGTTTCAATTAGAGCTGAATATTGGGAATTGTACAATGGATATCACCGGGCACCCTCCCTGTTTTTATTGAGTAACCCCCTACGCAACAAGAAACAGCAAAGAAAAAAAAAACTTAAACCGACAAAACCAGGTTCACCAAGATTCTGGCCTTTGGCTCCCAGACTATGATAAGCATAGCTTATTGGCATGGCTATAGGTAGTATATTTAACGGAATTATGAAATTTTGGCATAGCCTATTTGAGAATAAAATGACAGATTTTTCACAAGTATTTAACCCTTTGCAGATCGTGCCGAACATTCCATTTTTTCATACTCGATGGCCTTATGGCACAAAAAGGCTTATTGTGTGATTATGCTACATGACAGAGATAGAATTTACCCACCATTAATCAGGAGAAATAGCCCTTTCAAATGGTATAAAATATAATTAATAATTTTGAGGAGAACACACATATGTTTTAAAAAATATCTTTAAAATTCAACCCCAAAAAACACAAAACTATCAGTTTGTCAAGATTAATCTAATTTTCCCCCCAAATTCTATTGTAGATAGAGAAATACTTAGAGTGTATGGGAGAATGGCCACATAAGGCATGTGTTAGGCAACATTAACCATTTGTTAGGTGTGTATTCACAAATTTCTTGTTCATGACGAATTAGGCCTTTAGTATTGATATAATCTTAATAATGACCTTGTAAGCCTTGATCTCTACATACTAATTAGTAGTAAGTACCAAAATAGAATATGCATAACCTACTTGTATACTGTCTGAATAAATCCCAAATAGTAGGAGAACAGTTGTAGAATAAGCAAGTGTATGGCTCAACCTCATTGCTGCATTTCACTGCCCAGGTTGCTGTGTGAAATAGCACTTAATAACTGGGAGATTGGCTCCCATTCTAAAGTGGAAACTGGTTCCTTGGTAGCACGCACATTATCATCAGTAATACCTCTGCAGAATATACTTATTAGTCATGAATTGGTTCCATATTCTAAAGTCAGGCATTATTGTTATTAAGAATTATATGATGGGAACAGTCTAGACTATAACTCCTGGTCAATATAGACATTCTTTACCCTTAATACATTGCTAGTGCATACAATGTTCCTTCAAAATATGGTCCCTGTTCTAAAGTAGAGGCTGGGAGGGTGTTAACAATAGAAAAGAAGATGAGAAAAGTGACAGCACTGACAATGTTTATTTAACAAGTTCTGTAAACATGTTACATTGTACTCTCAATGAGCTCACAAAGCACAAAAAGACTAGCAAAAGCTAGTTTTAACTAGAATTGACAGGATAAAAACACGTCTTTTAAACAAATAAAAAGGGCAAAAGAATTGTCATTCAACACATCTGTGGTGGTCTTCTTTGAAACGGGACCCACCTACCACATATCAAAAACTTGTACACAGCAGGCCTATTTGCCTGAAAACTACAGTAGCAGTAAAGAAATCACACAAAAGAACATTTGCTATTTACTTGCCGGAGTGGACTAGTATTTTATCAGTATTGGGAGAAGGTATCCCCTTGCCTTTAGGTCCTCAATGGACTTCTTAATATCTGCTGTAACATGACTGCTGCACCCAGCCTCTACTTTAGTACAGGGACCATATTTTGAATAAACAATGTATGCACTAGCAATGTATTAAGGGTAAATAATGTCTGTATTGACCAGGAGTTATAGTTTAGACTGTTCCCATTATATAATTCTTAATAATAATAATGCCTGACTTTAGAATATGGAACCAATTCTAATAAGTACATTCTGCAGAGGTATTACTGATGATAATGTGCTTGCTACCAAGGAACCAGTTTCCACTTTAGAATGGGAGCCAATCTCCCAGTTATTAAGTGCTATTTCACACAGCAACCTGGGCAGTGAAATGCAGCAATGAGGTTGAGCCATACACTTGCTTATTCTACAACTGTTCTCCTACTATTTGGGATTTATTCAGACAGTATACAAGTAGTTATACATATTCTATTTTGGTACTTACTATTAATTAGTATGTAGAGATCAAGGCTTACAAGGTCATTATTAAGATTATATCAATACTAAAGACCTAATTCGTTATGAACAAGACATTTGTGAATACACACCTAAGAAATGGTTAATGTTGCCTAACACATGCCTTAGAAATCACTAATACAGGTATTAATTAGGTATGTATTGGTGGCTAACATGTGAACCTTAAAATAAAGTGTTATTAATGGCAGAGATAAGATATACCCACCATTGTAATCAGGAGTACTAGCCCTTTAAAATGGTACATATCTAAGTTTGAGTATAACACACATTGTTTTTAAACAATACCTTCAAAATTCAACATCAAAAACACGAAAATATCAATTTGTCAAGATGAATCTTACTTTTCACCCAATGTCTATTGTAGATATAGTGTGTGAAAGATAGACAGTGTTGTGTTCTCCTCAGTGAAAAAAAACAGAATCAATTTATCACCTTTGGTTCAGAAGTTATGATTAATTTACTCATAACTGCAAGTTGCAGTAACAAGTAGAACTTTTAAAGAGTAGGATGTTTTCCTTTCCTGGTTTGACATCTGACCAAAAATACACAGATATAATGGTCATGTATAATAATTTAAGATGTTTTACCATCAAAACAAGATGCATAGCTAAATATAGGATGTCTTACTGTACTCTGAAGAGGCTAAATCAATTGTGGGGAGGAAAGATAAAGGCTAGGCAGATGGTAACTGCTTCTCCGTGTGCTTTATTCTACTATGAAAACAAGAATAAGAGACACTGGCACATGTGTTAGGTTTACAAAAGAGGAAATAAATCATTTTTATTTAGATAAGTCTAAGACAATTTCATTAAATAATCAGGAACAACAACTTCAGGTAAATAACAAACATATGTTTACAAGAACTACAAGAATGACGAGACAACAGCATAACAAAGATCAACAAAATACTTTAACATGATGAACAAAGCATCAATTCATATTAACATTCACAAATATAAACAATTAAAACATTTAACAACCATACAGCATATAATTCAATACAATATATAATTATCGATATCATTTGCCCTACAAATAAGGTGATACACTAACGACACATTCACACCAGATCCGTGGTGTGTGTGTGTGTGTGCATCTAAGCCTAGCAGACGATGAGGTGTAAATGCTACTGGAGTTGGTGTCCCTGTCTGTGTTAGAAGGATAGGCAAAGTGTATGCTTTCTACCTGACATGGGACTTGACCAAGCTCAAAATAAAGAAATTGTCAGATAAGAAAATTAGAAATTGAATTACAAATCTAATCAAACTATCACTATAATCCCTGTCATTATTGTTATAAGCAACACTCTTATCACAACCAGAAATGTGCATACGCCCAGTTGGGCGAACACACATACACAAACATGCTTACCCAGCTGAGGATGATGGGAGATTACTCTCCTCCTCTAGCACATGTCTTCCTCTTCATCCAGAAACTACCCATCCATGTTCCATGTCCATGCCATCGTGGTCCTTGGGGTCATGTTTGCCATCAGCAGTCGGCTGCTTTCACCTCAGTTGCACGTACTTTGCTCTCTCCATCTAAAATAACAAAAAAAAAAAAAAAAAAAAAAAAAAAAAAATCACAGGTCTGATAGTGAATAGGTTGTTTAGTTTTATTTTACATTACTTCCACATAATCTTAATCACCACCAACCATTACTCTTTTCACTAAAACTATTATTGTCACTGGAGGACTCCAATATTGCTTGGAGAGGTAACATTAGTCTCAGAGCTCACTAAGTGTTATTGCCTTGGCTAAACTATACATAGCATACCAGTTTACAAGCAAATATTGATTCATGACAGCGTAACAGTGTATGCATACATTTACACACCGTGCATAGGCTACTGCCGTTGCGTAAAGACAAAACACCCCCTTAGAAAATTATGTGTCGACGAGTAGGCTTAGGTGTAGGAGCTCCAATCATAGTTAGCCACCCAAAAACCTCATAATCGTAGCAGCCATCCCTACAGCCAAGCTAAACAATATTAAGACACATTTATAAAAAATCTTATAAACAGTCATGTATTCATGAAAACAGCAGTCCATGAATAAAATCCTTACGTTACACCATCGGTGATCAACACAGTCACGTCGGTAACATACCATTAAAGTTGTCATGCATGTCGGATGTTTCTATCTAAGTAAGCTAAGCAACTTGGCTACAAACAACTGTAAATTGTGCTATACAAATTACGAAGGAATTAAACAGTGGTGGAGGAAGTGTCGCCTAGTGCTGACAACAACCCCTGAACAGGCTCAGAATCCCAGGACACACACCACAACACAGACAGATGTTTAAGAAAATGTACAAATCTTTATTACATACAGGTCAAAAGCATTCCACCCACACAGGTTTCGAGCAAGGGTTAATAGGTCAGCATTGGTCACACAGCACAGCTAGGATCTTGGAAACAAGTGAGTAGAACCACACCATCAGCTACCATAGGTTTCAGAACCCTAGTCACATCAAGACATCAAGCAGAGTACCACAGCAAATCTTGTTCACGGCACACAACCATTTGCACACGTGCACACTACGGACCCCCAGACCATTACCAGCAACTTAGCCTCCCAACCCCCCCAAGCCAGAACCCATTCATGCAGGCAGAAACATAACACACAAACAAACAAGTAAAAATGTCCGTTCGGTCAGGGCCCCTCCTGACCGAAACAAAAAAACACAAAATCAAAATAAACTGAGTCTCACCCGGCCACTGTGCACCAAGTAGGCCGGGGAAAATTACAGTCTTTTATCCACTAGCACAGGACCTTTAGCTTGAAGCACAGCCAGAGGACTCTTATTTTGCCTTCACAGGGGATGGGGTTGGCGTGGGCACGCCGCCGCTTTCTTGGCGTGATGACGTCACCGTCCTGAGAACCCGGAAGCACTGCGCCACTCGACTCACTGCTGCTGACACTGTTAAGGAGTAAACAACCACGATGAGCGCTTTGCGGCAAACAATCACAATAACTTAATTCACACGGGCATTTACATGGGATCACCGTTCCTTTAGATCGGTTTGAGAGCGCAGAATAGTCTTAACGATCATACGATCTCCAGTCCTCTCTCGTAGCCTCTTCCCTCTGCTAGACGCGGCCGGCAAGCTTCATCGGTGACATGGATTGCAGGGCCGCGCAGGAACAGCGGCACCGTCTTAATGGCTGGATCCGTCGTCCGTCGTCCGTGCCTCGCTTGTCGCTCCCTCTCCCCCAGACTGCCGAATCACATACTGGTGAGCCCTTTTATTTCCCAGTCCATTACGAGCTCCACCAATCTGCATCGCAGCCATCCACTCTTCCGAGGGCCTACACCTGTATGTCATCCACCCCGTGGGCGGCGATCGTCCATACTGGCCACCGATCACAACAAAACAGCGGCAGACACAGACCAAAGACTGGCCATTACAGTACATCCCCCCTCCCTCTACAACACAATATGTCCAGTATTCTTGTTTGCAGTCTGTATTGCCCCAATAAAACATTCATAATTATCACACGTGTCTGTCCCCCCTCTGTATAGTCCCCGATGATCAGCAAACACACAGGTAAACAGATATGTAAACACATTCTATGCAACATTTGGGAGACACACAGGGCCCACACGACAGAAGTACTGAAACTCAGTACTTAAGTAAAAGTACAAATACACAGAGAAATATTTACTTTAGTAAAAGTAAAAGTACCACAATGACAACCCTACTTAAGTAAAAGTAAAAAGTACCTGCTTTTAAATGTACTTTAAGTATTAAAAGTAAAAGTATTTGCATAATGATTTATTCTCTTAATATATATATTCTAAAAGGAAAAATCAGTATGGGCTGTGGCATTTTAATTAAGCTAGTTTTAGGTTATACTCGACTAGATAGTTTTAAGTTAATGCAATTGTGCTTACCATCTGTGGCCCAGTTTACATTCTGACCTACAATTCTAGAGACTGTAATTCTGGTTATCTACTAGGGTGATCTGCTGAGTAATATCATTCAGCAAAACACGAGAGCCTGAAGTTTAACGGGGTAGATAAGGGAAACGTTGGGTGGATCGTAATGCCAATTATGCTGATTGAACAGAAAAGTTGCTTAGAAAGGTGTCTTTATGATTAAGTTCAGTTTCACTTGCGCAGACAGACGATAGACATTGAATGAGCCACGCTACTACCCCCAATTGTAGGCTATGCATCTTTATTTAATCACACACAATTAAGGAATATTTCCTAATCTGGAAAATGTTAAGTTTTTCCGCCACCGGTTCATTAATAGTCTACCATTCATTTGTGCCGCAAATGATCAGGCGTGTGACAGAAGCATGGGCATAGCCTGTAACCCGGCTGATCCGCTGGATAGCAATCTCACCGAGAGGAGGCCCTAACGCTGCAGATAACAGACAGAGAAAGGCACAGAACACAGTTGCATGTACAGTGTAGCCATGGGTCTGGTGAATATAGCCTACCGAATGCAGATGGCTACAAGCTCACGCTTTGCCAGGTCTAGACTAGAAGCTTATGTTTCTAAGAATGCACGTAGCGCTCCAGAATCTTTGGTAGCAACAAACGTGTTTGTCAGAGAGAGAAAAAAAAACTGATCATAAAATGTATCGTAAAAAGGAACGATGGTGTTGTAGAAATGTAGCGGAGTAAAAGTACAGATAATTGCTGTAAAATGTAACGAAGTAAAAGTCAAAAGTATGCACTATAAATTTTACTTAAGTAAAGTACAAATACGTGGAAAATTTACTTAAGTACAGTAACGAAGTATTTGTAGCCTACTTCGTTACATTCCACCACTGGAATTAAAAACTCTAAATACAACCCTTCAACGCATTTTGCTACAAAACTACATCTGATTTTTTCCAATCCTGCAAAATACAATTTACAAAATTAAATTACAAAATTGAATAAGTAATTAAATATGTATTTAAAATATATATAAATAAATAATGCCCATGTCTGTGTGGAACCTGGCTCAATATTCTGTGCAAGGGACTGTTGTGGTAGGTGAAATTTCACGGGGAAACTACGATGATTGGTCAAATTTGCGAAAAAGTTGTGGTGTTTGGACAAAATTGCAAGGTCGCCCAGAATTTGCGGGGATTTGCTGAATTTGCGTTAATTTAATAATTTTAGACATTTTTAAGACAGTTTCTGTGCAACCAGATCTGACGTCCACAGGACCTTGAGGTTACCGTACAGGCATTTGTGCCAATTGTGCTGTAACTATAGGTGCCACTATATGGTTCTATTCATAAAGCATTTGTTAAAGGTTCCAAAAATGTTACCTTAACAGGGAAGCTACACTGGGCGCATAACTCTGGTCTATTTTTTCCCCTAATGTGCGCGCCGCTATCATGTCTGGTGTACTGTAGCTACTTCCATTGATTATAATGGAAGCTAATTGTTGCAGCAGTAGCAACGTAAAAGAAACGCTTCAGTTACGCGCCCGGTGTAGCTTCCCTGTAAGTAATAGAACATTCAGGTAACATTGCCTATAGGTTGTCTGGAAGTTCCACATAGCAACTTTCAGAGATTGTTCGGTTACACTTTACTTAAGGTATCCACATTAGAGTGACATGACACTGTCAAACATTATAAACAAGCCATAAACGTTTATGACATAATGCTTCTGTCATTAAGTGTCATTTGGTTTTTGTCATGACATGTTAGGGTTAGGGTTCATGTGTCATGAAAGTGACAGTGTCATATCACTCTTATGTAGATACCTTCAAGTAAAGTGTTACCGATTGTTCTAGGAACGTCCGCTAAAGGTTCCACAAAATGAAACATTTAGAGAATGTTATACAAATGTTCTCTAAATGTAAAACCTTCTGAGGGTCTTTAGGGGTTGCTCCCTGAATCTAATGTGTTTGTTGGATAGTTCCTTGTGTGCAGTAAAGTTTACACTCTTGTATGACTGTTACAGGTACAAGACCACGGTGACCCTTTCACGCTGCTGGTGGGTGGTGACTGCATGCTGGCTCACGGCTGCTACAGTTGGCTTCACTCCCCTCATGGGCTGGAACAACCGCACCACCATGACCCAGAACAGGACCCAGTGCCAGTTCCTTAACGTCATGTCCATGTCCTACCTGGTCTACTTCAGCTTTTATACCCTCTTCCTTGTCCCCATGCTGGTTATGACCGTGCTGTACTGCAGCATTTTCACACTTATCCACCGTCAGCTGAGAAGTACCATCAGTGTAGTGTCCCACTCCTACTATCACAAGGAGCAGAAGCTGGCCCGGTCCCTCGTTCTTGTTCTGGTTTTGTTTGCCATCTGCTGGCTCCCAATTCAGTTAATGAACATAGTTACTTTTTATGGGACAAAGTCGACAATTCCCCGCCAGGTGTTCTATGTGGGAGTCCTAGTTTCACAAATCAACTCGGCCCTTAACCCAATCATATACGCCCTCAAGATCCAGCGTCTACGAGATGCTATAAAGACAAGGTTCATTCTGTGCAAAGGTGAAATAGAAGTATCAAAGAGCAGCCAGACACCAGGACATGATCACAGCAGTAACCCTAAGAGAAACACATGTGATGAGCTTAAAACTATTGACACAATAGATCAAGACTAATCTATTTCAAGTGAAATATTAAGTCTGATGAATCTCTAGTTTAGAATAATAAGGAATGCATTTTGGACTGCATCGCTTTTCAAGTTAAAGCAACACTAAAGAGTTTTTTGTACCTTAAAATAATATTTCCAAAATCGTTTCAGTGGTTCATCAACTTGTAACAGGGTGAACGGCACTTCTGCATTCACTTCGCGGCCCTCTATCAGCTATAACCGCACTAGTTTGCCAGATCGGGTAGCGGATCTGTAGTTCGGTGGAATGAGACATAAGAAACTACAAATTTGATATGCATCTGATGTCGCAATACATCGTACTTTCATAAAATCATGCAACATATTCTACCTTGTCTGTGGACATTGTTTTTTGCAAAGCCGGTGTTGGATAAACAAATAGTGCATGCAACAGAGGAAAAGTTCTTTGGTGTTGCTTTAAGGGTTCTTCTGACACTTACCCATTTCCACATATACTCACACAGACCAATGGCAAAGGCTGATATGTAAAGTTCATCCTGGTTCATCATGCCATTTAAATCCAGAAAGAACACAAACAAATCTTCGAGTTTGAAAATGTAAGCAAGGTGGACTGAATATCGAACGACCTACAGTAATATGATGTGTCATCACATAGCATAACAAAGAATTGACGTAACAAAATGTTACTTTTGCTCCGAGTTTTGTTTAAGTATAAGTATATATACTCTTTTGATCCTGTGAGGGAAATTCGGTCTCTGCATTTATCCCAATCTGTGAATTAGTGTAACAGTCAGCACACAGTGAGGTGAAGCACACACTAATCTCGACGCAGTAAGCTACCTGCTACAGCGGCGCTCGGGGAGCAGCCTTGTTCGGTTAGGTGCCTTGTTCAAGGGCTCTTCAGCCGTTCCTACTGGTCAGGGTTCGAACCGGCAACCCTCCGGTTACAAGTCCGATGCGCTAACCAGTAGGCCACTGCTGCCCCCAAAGAGTTTATAAAGAGTCAAGACATGCTTGAGGTGTGTAAATGTATAATTTAAAACTCACTGTTGACAAAGAAAGTTTCAATGGCAGCTGCTTCTGATATCAATATATCTATGCTAACAAAACTGTAGATTGACCCCAGCAGTGTTGAATACAGTAGAGAGACAGGCATAACAATACCAGCCACCATTAGAAACAAGTCAGAGACAGAACATCAATGATAATTGCTGCTGGACAATAGTGCAGGTGTCTGCGCAAGTGTATGGATGACTTCAGTCAAGTTGGAAAGAAATGGACAAATTCGAACAAAGTATCGTAAGACCCCCAATTATTACCACTTTTGTTCGGAAATTCTAAAACAACAATGTTTTTTAACACTTCAAAATAACATTTGCTAAATGAACCTTACATTTTTCAGTAGCCATAGGTGTGTACAGTAGATTTGAACAAAATCTGGTTTGGTTCTTAACGGGAGCATTTACTGCCTGAAATATCCTATTTTTTTCCCACGCTCGGAGTTATAGTGCTGGCCTGATGGGTCGCCTATTTACGCCGTTTCAATGGCACATGAACGCTTAGACCGAGAATTCTCATCATGAAATAAAAATTCCTCTGGAGCTCCAAGCGGATGTGTACACGCAGCCTTACAACACTGTTTACAGCTCTTCGAGTCACAGTAAAATGTCATTTTTGGCACATAGCTAATTTAGGTACACCTATGGTGTGGGTGCTTGCGTTTCTTTAGGAATCCACCGTCTTGGTTTGTATAGAATGTATATTAATAAATATTAAGTGACACATACACGCAAGATGGTGGAAATACGGGACCAACGGTAATAGGGGGAATTCCGATAGAATATGGGATGATGACTTGAAAACTGAAAGTGCATCGTCGGTGACCTCCAATATCCAGACGGAGTGATTATAACAGGGTTTTCCCTATTTAACAATGTAGCCTCATTGAAAAGGTGATGTTGGGAAATATGCCATATGCTTGTCACACTGTAATGGGAAAAAAACATAAAGCTGTATCACAATGGTAAGCACCAAAACAAATTTGATGCTGTAATGATAATTTGTAACGTTCTGTGTAACCTACATGTAATTAGAACTAGGCCTACTGCCAACATCAAGCAATATGCTGTTTAACCTTGTAGTGGCGCTCAACCTTAATACAGCCCTCAGAAGTGCTTCGCTTAAGTCAGTACATGGGAGAATTTGCCCTTTATTGAATATTTTGCACACCATTTGTGCTTCTTGCTACTATCCTTTTGATGTTTCAATAAATTACTGATGTGTAAAGAAAATAGCTTTGTATTGCTTGCGAGATGGCTTGAAATAAATCTTTTACTGTGATTTGTAAGGAGAAATGGTCACCTTTACCTTTTGTCTGTGACGCTTTTACACCAATCAAATGCGTGAGGGTTGGCAGCTCTGCATCAGGCACCCGGGAAAGGGCATCCACATTTTCGTTGCTAGTACCTGGAGGCCCAACGATGCTCTACTGTCTCAAGCTTTACCGTTTGAAGGTAACAGAGAGGGTTGTTATCAGGCAATACCATGAATTGGGTCCCTAAAAGGTTTTCACAAAATGTTTCTGTGACAGCCCACTTCAGTGCCAGCAGTTCCAATTTCATCGCACTGTAATTGGACACGTTCTTCTCTGTGGGTCACAACCCTCGCCCAGCATAAGAAACTGGACAACCCTGCCCCCCCCTGGTCCTGAGGCAGCACTGCCCCCTACACCAGGTTACTGCCATGGACTTCCACGACAAAAGGCTTTGACAAATCAGCAGTGTGGTTTCTTCTGACCAGGCTGCAACTTGGCCACCAATTTGTCCAAATGTGCCACATACTTTGTGAAACAAAAAGCAACGCCTAAAAATGATCTTAGCTGCATGACAGTTGTTGTCAGTCATTTTACACCCTTTTACTGTACTGATTTTGGCGTACGTTGAAGTATAAGTATATATACTCTTTTGATCCCGTGACAGAAATATGGTCTCTGCATTTATCCCAATCCGTGAATTAGTGAAACACACTCAGCACACAGTGAACACACAGTGAGGTGAAGCACACACTAATCCCGGCGCAGTGAGCTGCCTGCTACAACAGCGGCGCTCGGGGAGCAGTGAGGGGTTAGGTGCCTTGCTCAAGGGCACTTCAGCCGTTCCCACTGGTTGGGGCTCTAACCGGCAACCCTCCGTTTACAGGTCCGGAGTGCTAACCAGTGGGCCACGGCTGCCCACAAATCAAGGAGGGATAAGTAGAAAGAAATAAAATGCCCTAAATACTTAAACTCTGACTAAAAAAATGACATTTACTGAGTTTCAGTTTCACCTAAAATGCATTCGATTAGCCACTGAAACATTCCTGGTGCATTGCACAACCCAAACGGCATTCGGCTAGACTCAAAAAGCCCAAATGGGGTGCAAAACGCTGTTTTAGCTACTGGTATATCATGCTCAGCCAGTGAGGTCTAGTAAATTAAATTAGCTCTGGAAAGAGCATCTAACAACTCTTCGATCCCTGGCAATGGATACACGTCCCTCTTTGCTTTCACATTCAACTGGCGGTAATCCACGCAAAGGCATATGGTATCATCTTTTTTCTGGACAACCACAATAGGTGGGTAATATGGGCTACAGCTTTGTCTTACCACTCCCTGCTCCAGCAGTCCCTGAATATGTTCCTTTACTAAATCGTACTGGGATGGTGGAAGACGACGATAACATTGTCATATTGGCAACTGTCGCCTTCACCTTGACTAAAAACAATGTGGTACCTCTCCAACAGAGACTGTCTCCAGTACTTAACTGAGTGCCTGCTCAAAACGGATTTTGGCGTCAAAGTGTGCAGCCCTCTCCCATCTATCTAGAAGGGAGAGAGCTGCACACATCCGCAGCCTGGCTGGGGAGCCAGCACATCACAAGAGTGTTTTGCTCCAAAGCAGATGAAGCACTGGACATGAAGGTCCAAAATCAAACCAGGGCAAGTTTTACAACTTGTAAAATTTCTCGCCAGGACCACCGGGGAGGTGGCTGGAGAATTCCAACTTCAATACTTCTGATTGTGGGGTGCGCTGCCGTTATATAGGGTAGCCCCCTCCGAAGGGGGAGGGGTATGCAAAATCCTTACAAAGGCTACAGCGCAGCAAGGGGTTAGGCTCATTCGAGATGAGTTGCGACTGACTGGCTGACTTCATTCGTCAACGCAAACTTCAAATGCTAGATGGGAGGAGCTACAACAGACGGCAGCTTGTCCTGAACAGATCAGCTGCAGTCTACCTGAGGTGACTGGTGGGAGACATTGCAGGAGATATCGCAGAATTTTGTGTGCAAAGTTTAACTTTCCTTCTTAATCATTAAAATGAGCCTGCAGGCCTGCATTCAATATAAGTGTTGTTTGTATATGTTTGTTATCTACTTAACCCTTAGAATCCGATTGACGCAAAGTGCGTCAAAAAACACACTCTTTCTTCTCTGTTACATTGCTCCGGAACCGTTCATCGCAGCGAGATGAAACCTTTATTGCATGACAGAGCAGAAGTGGGGCTTTCCAAAGTTCAGACACACTTGTCTGAACGATCAAGTATGAAAATGAAAAGAAATCATGAAATTAAATTTACAGTCTATACTTCTCTGTGTTCACCTGCGCACCCATTACTCGTTTGAATTACTCGCGAACCCGTGATCGCATCGATATGGCAAGCATGTCAGATGAAAGAGGGGACACAGGGCTATCCATTGGTACCATGTTTATCGATTCTTCTGGCTTATAAAAACAGACGAAGTGACTGCAAAATAATAACGTCATGTACACAAACCAACGCTGCACACCCATTACTCTCGTTTGAATTACTCGCGGACCCGTGATCGGATAGATATGCCACGCATGTCAGATGAAAAAAGAGGAGACACAGAGCTATCATTTGATACCAAGTACATCATTCTGGGTTATAAAAAAGACGAAGTGACAGCAAAATAATAACTTCATATAGCTGGACTTACCCCACGATAACACTGTCATATTGGCAACTGTCGCCTTCACCTTGACTAAAAACAATGTGGTACCTCTCCAACAGAGACTGCCTCCAGTACTTCACTGAGTGCCTGCTCAAAACGGATTTTGCCGTCAAAGTGTGCAGCCCTCTCCCATCTATCTAGAAGGGAGAGAGCTGCACACATCCGCAGCCTGGCTGGGGAGCCAGCACATTGCAAGACTGTTTTGCTCCAAAGCAGATGAAGCACTGGACATGAAGGTCCAAAATCAAACCAGGGCAAGTTTTACAACTTGTAAAATTTCTCGCCAGGACCACCGGGGAGGTGGCTGGAGAATTCCAACTTCAATTCTTCTGATTGTTCTGATTGCTGCCGTTATATAGGGTAGCCCCCTCCGAAGGGGGAGGGGTATGCAAAATCCTTACAAAGGCTAAAGCGCAGCAAGGGGTTAGGCTCATTCGAGATGAGTTGCGACTGACTGGCTGACTTCATCCGTCAACGCAAACTTCAAATGCTAGATGGGAGGAGCTACAACAGACGGCAGCTTGTCCTGTCCAGAATATCCAAACGTTTTCAGTAGGCTAGCCTACCATTTTTGCAGAAATCACATATAAGAAGGTATTCCCTCGATTTCTGTTCATTTTCGCACATTCTAACATAAGGAAACAGAATGAGGAACCTGTCATAATCGTCATAGGGAGAATCCTTCCAAATGGCCCTATCTCGTCTTTGAACTGACGTCATCAGAGCAGGTTTCAACTTGTGCAGTTCGTGGAAAGACAACTGCAAGAACTGGATATAGGTGCAGACTATATTATAAGGTCATGTGACATGGTGACACGGTGGTAAGTTCCTCTCCGGCTGCCAGAAGTCAGACAGTATTTCTAACCAGTATGCATTGCGTCCATCCCAGTATGCATTGCTTTCAACCCAGCATGCATCACATTAAGTCAGATCTGCATCAAGTTGAATGAGCCAAGTATTTCTAACCAGTATGCATTGCGTCCATCCTAGTATGCATTGCTTTCAACTCAGCATGTGTCACATCAAGTCAGATCTGCATCAATAGGCGGGTCAATATATGAAAAAAAAAAACACCTAACCTCAAAAAAATGTATACAAAAGGTTTTTCAACTGATTATGATACCTTTAGATGTACTTAATAACATATTAAAATCTAGTAAAATCTGACCCCAGTAAAGGGGTCATTTTCAAGATAAACGTCCCAAGATGGCCACCAGAAGCTAATTTGGGATATCTATCAGCCTAGGAAAGTGTTTTTCGTGTTTAATCAGATTTAGAGGTCACTGATTCATATATGTCACACTAAAGTATCAGTTCATAATTTTCAAAGACTTATAATTTTCAAGATGGCGTCCAAGATGGCCACCAGAAGCTAATTTTGGCTATATCTGACACATTATTCAGCCTAGGAAAGTGTTTTTTTCGTGTTTAATCAGATTTAGAGGTCACTGATTCATATACGTCAGACTAAAGTATCAGTTCATCATTTTCAAAGACTTGTCATTTTCAAGATGGCATCCAAGATGGCCACCAGAAGCTAATTTTGGCTATGAAGCTTTATTCAGCCTAGGAAAGTGTTTTTCATGTTTAATCAGATTTAGCGGTCACTGAGTCATATATGTCACACTAAAGTATCAGATCATCATTTTCAAAGACACCAGAAGCTAATTTTGACTATATCTGAAGCATTATTCATTCCCGTACCGCTCCCTCAGTTTAGCTTTCAGATACTGATTAATGGAATGGAATCAACCTCAATCAAATACTCTTTCATGTTAGATCCAAGTACAGAGACAGTCAACTGTTCTTAATTGTGTGCATTTCTGCAAGACACTCCGCTGTTCGTGTAGAAGATATGGATTACCTTGCAATGCTGCCTGTGGAACGTGTCAAAATGAACAATATGACAATCCACACAAGTTCCTTTCAGAGGAGTCAGAGGATGATGAATAATGATATAATAATTATTTCTGATCTACTTATGCATATAGTTTAAGATTCAGTTTAATTAGCTCCCCCCTAATGATAGAGCCAACAATTATTGATCTACACAAATATACAATGTATGCCTATATAGTACATGGGTCATGGTTCATTAAAGTCATAAAACACCCACTTACTCGCAAACGCTACTCTACATATTGTAAAAGCATATACCCTGTACATGAAATATAACATTAATCAACAAAATAACATTTCCATCTTCCTCCACACCAAGCATAATACATACTCTATTCTGTATAGGCAAATATAGTGTAAAGCCGATACATTTTGGCATATACAGTCCAGGGAAAACAAATGAAACACCCTAAAGTAGATATTTTCTGAAAGCATATAATCTGTAGATAAGATATAGCACCATTTAAAACATGTCCCATCTTCCTCCATGCCATGAACAATGCATTGCCCTCTATTCTGTATAGGCAAATCTAGTGTAAAGGGGATACATTTTAGCCTATATTGTCCAGGTAAAACAGATTAAACACCCAAAACCATATATTTTCTAAAAGCATATAACCTCTAGATGAGATATAACACCAGTTAAGACATGTCTTATCTTCCTCCATGCATGCACAATACAATGCCCTCTATAATGTATAGGCGAATCTAGTGTAAAGGGGATACATGTTGGCATGTTAAGTCCAGGGAAAACAAATTAAACACCCTAAAATATATATTTTCTGAAAGCATATAATCTGTAGATAAGATATAACATAATTTAAAATATGTCCCATCTTCCTCCATGAATGCACAATACAATGCCCTCTATAATGTATAGGCGAATCTAGTGTAAAGGGGATATATGTTGGCATGTACAGTCCAGGAAAAACAAATTAAACACTCTAAAATATATATTTTCTGAAAGCATATAATCTGTAGATAAAATATAGCACAATTTAAAACATGTCCCATCTTCCTCCGTGAATGCACAATACAAAGCCCTCTATAATGTATAGGCGAATCTAGTGTAAAGGGGATATATGTTGGCATGTACAGTCCAGGAAAAACAAATTAAACACTCTAAAATATATATTTTCTGAAAGCATATAATCTGTAGATAAGATATAACATAATTTAAAATATGTCCCATCTTCCTCCATGAATGCACAATACAATGCCCTCTATAATGTATAGGCGAATCTAGTGTAAAGGGGATATATGTTGGCATGTACAGTCCAGGAAAAAGAAATTAAACACACTAAAATATATATTTTCTGAAAGCATATGAAGATAAGACATAGCACCATTTAAAACATGTCCCATCTTCCTCCATGAATGCACAATACAATGCCCTCTATTCTGTATAGGCGAATCTAGTGTAAAAGGGATATATGTTGGCATGTTAAGTCCAGGGAAAACAAATTAAACACCCTAAAATATATATTTTCTGAAAGCATATAATCTGTAGATAAGATATAACACCATTTAAAACATGTCCCATCTTCCTCCATGAATGCACAATGCATTGCCCTCTATTCTGTATAGGCGAATCTAGTGTAAAGGGGATAGATTTTAGCCTATATTGTCCAGGCAAAACAGATTAAACACCCCAAACCATATATTTTCTAAAAGCATATAACCTCTAGATGAGATATAACACCAGTTAAGACATGTCTTATCTTCTTCCATGCCATGGAGATGGTTAATAATCCTGTATTGCATTTGCTCTGTATTAAAACGCATTGATTTTAATTTATGGCTGAAAAAGGTAGAGCATTGAAACATTTTCAATTTTAACATTTAAAATCCTATTCTTGTTTAATTTGACCATCATTTGATATCAATTTCACCCCTGTAGGCTGAATAGTAATTGAGATATAGCTATTCTAACCTGTTGACAGCCATTTTGGCGGCCATTTTGAAAATGACCCCTTTCTCAAGGTCAGATTTTACTAGATTTTTAGTATGTTATTTAGCATGTCCAACAGTACCAGAATCCATAAAAAAAACTTTTGTATCAATTTTTTTGACGTTGAACCCTATATTGACCCGCCTACAAGTTGAATGAGCCTATTGGCGCTAGTAAAGCTGTTAGAGGGCGGTGTCCATGCAAAGTATAACCTTGTGTCATCATGCATTTGAAACATTTCAGGTATTCAGGATTATTTCACAATAAAAATGTTTACTGAATTTTAGCCTACTGATATCCAACCTATACAATTACAACCTATACAATTACAATACAGCAACCTACTGTACATTTTTAATTGCACTTCAACTGCACTGCATTGTGGGATCTGGGGAGATCTACAATGATTCAAAAGCTAAACAGACTGTTATGAGAGATGTGACGGATATTGGCAGGTCTTAGACCCCGCCCTGTTTGGTGTGCCTGTGCTCTCTACCCCTCTTTCTCTGTTCCTGTTGAGTAGGTGTTGGTGCTCAGGTGTGCCTGATTGGCAGGATTATAAATCGCCTGCATCCACAACAGGGAGGGCGGCTTCCTCCTCCTGGCATTTGGCTTTCGGTGTCTTTTGGCTGTTAAACCCCTAGACTGATTTTGCATGACACTTTTGGTTTCCTTCCATTATACTGACTTGCACTACACCACGTTATCATTTAGTCTCTGTTAAATTTACCTTTATTTAATAAATTATCTTTATTATTACGGAATCAGCGTGTGGTCTCCCCATTCATGTTTCATGCATTGAGCCGGCATGTCACATATGGGGACTCTCTGGGATTTTTTCCGGAATTTGGTAAGGTGATTTTCCGTGAAGTACACTGTTTTGAATTGGCCTTACTGGCGGGCGTAAATTGCCTGTGAAGTTAATTATAAATTGGGGAGACTCGCGCTGAAATTGTTTATTTTTTTCAATTGATAAGTTAGTATTTGGTAATTTACTGAGATTTCGGTTGGCGATCTAATTGATTGAGGTTTTGTTGTTTGGTTTGCTGTGGAGGAGAGCCATTTAGGGACTGCTTGCAGCTTTCGTTACTTTTCGCTGCAGGTAAGACGTGCAGGCTGTGGTAATTTGGCGCAGGTGTAGTTTAGTTGCTAATTGGGGGGGATGGTAGGTTAGAGCCTACCTGAGCAGACGTGAAACCCCGCACAAGGTGAAGAGCGCTTACCGCTGGGTGCTATTGTGTATGTGTTTGTTGTGTTTGGTGTGTCGAACGCGCTGGGGTTGCTTGCAACTCAATTGCATGAGGGCACACTGAAGACTAGGCAGTGGAAATATTCAGGGCTGTTGTTTTCAGTTAGATGCGGGGCAGCTCTAGTCTTGTGGGTTATTGGGGTGGTTATCTGCACCTGTGTTAGATTATCGGCGGATTGTACACTGTTGCGTCTGAGCTATTGAAGGAAAATCTGATTTGGTAGGCATTTTTTTTGGGATATAAGCGCGTTAAATTAATCCAGTTCGCAGTTCAGGGTAAAATTGCAGTAATGGAAACATTGGACAGTTTTTTTGTGTGTCTATCGGAGGCATGTTTGGATGGGTTAACTATAGCTCAGTTGCGCAAAGTTGCGGAGCATTATCAATTTGACGACACTCTGCCGAAAGAATTAAAAAAACAAGAACTAAAAGATCAGGTAAAATCAAAATTGGTAAATAGGTCCATTATAGAGATAGGCTCAGCCCCTGACCCCGTAGTTCCAACAGCGGCCTCTACTCCTCCCCGTTCAAATGAAGGGTCGCGTTCTGAACCAAATGCTTTAACTTTTGACCAACAAATGGAGCTCTTGAAATTACAGCTGGAGCAAAAGCGTTTAGAGGCAGCAGAACGTGAGCAGGAGCGTGAAGTGGAGCTGAAGCGAATAGAAGCAGAGCGTAAAAGTTGGGAATATGAACTAGAGCAACAGCGCATTGAAAGGGAAAAGGAGCGCGAGTTTGAGTATGAAAAGATTAAACTACGTGACCGACAGGAGGAAAGGGAAAACGACATTCAAAGAGAGCGCTTAAGACGAATTGCTGAAGGTAAAATACGGGATGATTCGGGTGGAAATGTCGTAGACGGGAGCCTTTCAAATATGATTAGGTTTTTACCCAAATTTAGTGACCATGATCCCGACATCTTTTTCTCACTTTTTGAGGGCATTGCAGATGAGCGGGGTTGGGGTGATTCGGAGCGCACCATGTTGTTCCAGAGGGCCGAGCTCAAGACGCGTATATTGCTTTGTCGGTAACTGAGCGGAGGAGTTACAGGTCAGTTAAAGAAGCGGTGCTGCGGGCTTACGAACAAGTCCCGGAGTTCTATAGGCAACGTTTCAGAAATTGGCGAAAAAATGACAGACAAACATACTCTGAGGTGGCCAGAGACCTCGTTGGGTTTTTTAACCGCTGGTGTTCCTCTGTAAGTGTTAACACGTTTGAGGAATTATGTGATTTGATAGTCTTGGAGCAATTTAAACGCATTGTCCCTGAACGGCTTGCAACTTTTATTAATGAGCATAAGGTTAAGACTGCCGCAGAGGCTGCCATACTTGCGGATGAGTATACCTTGACTCATAAAGGTAGAAGTAATGAGTATATTCCACACAGGGTTAATTACACACGGGATGAACAGCGGTATAATCGGGGTAATGGTAACAATAGTGGTCAGGCTGTGGTTAGACATGAGCTGACCAGTCGCAGTAAAACCGACTCTGAAAATAAGTGTCACTACTGTCTTGAGTATGGTCATTGGAAGAAGGAATGTCCATTGCTTCGAGGTAAAAATAAAAACAGGTCGAACTCCAACCAACCGCACTCAGTTAAGGGGGTGGGATGCGTCGCCCTGGTGCAACACTCTAGTCGTATCTCTCAGGTTTAAGTATTACTCATATGTCGTTCACTTACAAATATATTCCACAGGTATGAAATATTCCACAGTTGCTGTCTTTCAATTACAAAACTATTCTGCCATTACAAATCTCTGCTGCTCGCACAAGTATTTTCTACAAGTATACAAATCATTTTGAGACTGTTCTGGCGCTTCCTGTTGAATAGCCAATGGCGATCCTCAGGTTTGGCTAGCCAACCATGAATCTCAGTTCACTAACCAATCACAGAGCAGGAGCAGCTCCGCCGTCGTGGCTAGTTGTGTGGGTGCAACCAAACTGGGAGTCTACGCTTGGAGCACGCTTAGCAGAGAATGTCTAATTAAGGAACGGGCTCGATGCTAGTTTCCTATATTCCTTGAGGTACATTGATAGTTAATACAGCCAGTGTACCTGATACACGGGCAAGTCGTTAACAAAATGTTTCCCCTCTCTATCGGCAGTTATCTTCGCTGTTCCTAGGTAGTTAAGTTATCAATTTATTTACATTTCAAATGGGCGACTTCAGCTTATGTTAATTACAGTCATCGTTTTAAATTTCTGATGGTTTGTTAACTTTGATAATTTGCCAACTGTACCTGTGCAGATAAGCTACTACAAATACAATCATGCTTTTCCAGAATGCTCTCTTTCTACATAGTGTTTCAGTGTGCATGTAAATATGCATCGTTGTTTTTGTCTATTCATGTAGCCTAAGCCAGTGTTTCTCAAAGTGTGGTTCGCGAGCTGGCATGCTAAAATATAATAGGCCTATAGATGATTTGTTTGCGATGTTGAACAACTTTTATGTAAATCCAAACAGTTCTGTAACACTGCCTATGTAAGCTACGCCAGTTTAAATCATGAATCCTCTGACAATAAGCAAGGTAATAAGCAATGAGTAGGCCTACTATTTTTTTTGTTTAGCTAGGTGGTCTGTGAGGTTTTTTTTATTTATTGGTTAAGTGGTCCTTGTTCTGAAACACTGATGTAATATCTCTTAAGGGCCTTCAAGATCACTCCACTGGATCACTGGACCATTATTTACATCAGCATGGAGAACATGTAGCCTACCACTGAATACATACTTCTCCTTCCCTCCTATATTTGTTCTTTAAAATGTGTTTCTTAGGTCTATTGTATTCTAGTCTTTGAACACCATTATTGTAGACTTCTCCCCTGTCCTGTCTGATCGACCTTTTGTGGTCGAGTCCGTTTTACCGTTTTCAGTACAATCCCATACAGGAAATAGTGTTCTCATTAGGGGCATCGGTATGCAAACCATGTCCGTTCCCTGCACAAGGTCATACTGAATTCCGATCTTGTGCAGGGTGAAGTTATTGTCGGGGTGCGCCCAGCGTTGCCTGTACCAGGTGTCCATGTGATTTTAGGTAACATCTTGGCAGGGGATCGAGTATGGCCGAGAGAACCAGCGCATCCCATAGTGACTACCAAGCCAATAGAGGTTGATGAACCAGACGAATCTGCCGCAGAGTTTCCTGAGGTGTTAAGCTGCGTCTTGTGTGACTCGGGCAAAGAGTCGCGCGCAGGCAGTGAATGGTTCTGGTGAGCTCTCCGACATTAAACGTGTATGCCCACAGCTACCTAATTTGCCATCGTCGTTCGAACGCTGTGATTTTGTTCAGGCCCAGAGAGAGGATGATGGGTTGGCAGAGCTATTGGGTGGGGCTTTATCGGAAGAGAAAATGCCGAGCGCAGACCGGGGATATTTTCTCATTGACGGCTTGCTTGTGCGTAAATTTGTCTCTTATAACAACGAGTTGACTGACACTTTTTACAGATTGTAAACTGTTAACTATTACAGATTGTCGTGCCGAAGAAATACAGAGAACGGGTATTACAGGCTGTCCATGGGGAGGGAGCGGGCCATTTCGGTGTGCGTAAAACGTATGTTCGACTACTCCAGCATTTTTACTGGCCACGATTGAGGCGTGATGTTGCAGGCTTTATTAAAACCTGTCATATTTGCCAAATAGCTGGTAAGGCAAACCAGTCTATTAAGCCCGCGCCACTGCATCCAATAGCAGCAGTGGGTCAGCCTTTCGAACGTCTCCTCATAGATTGTGTTGGTCCATTACCCCCATCGAAATCTGGCTCTAGTTACTTGTTAACAGTCATCTGTCAAACTACTAGATATCCTGCAGCATTCCCTTTGAGAAGCATCACTACAAAGTCTATAGTAAAAGCTCTGTCACAGTTTATTTCAGTCTTTGGCATTCCCAAAGTAATTCAGTCTGATCGAGGGAGTAATTTCACCTCGAAGATGTTTGCGGACATTTTGAAACAACTTCGGGTAAAGCATAACTTAAGTAGCGCTTACCATCCGCAGAGCCAAGGTGCTTTAGAGCGATTCCATCTAACCTTAAAGTCTTTGCTGCGTGCTTATTGTTGTGAATTACAGCGCGATTGGGAGGAAGGCCTCCCGTGGTTACTGCTGGCAGCTCGGGAAGTCTCGCAGGATAGTCTGGGTTTCAGTCCGAATGAATTAGTATTTGCACATAAGGTTCGCAGTCCACTGTCCGTTTTAAAAGATGGTTTGCAGGAATCGGACCCTCCAGTTAACCTCATTGATTACGTTAATGGCTTTCGTCGCAGGTTGTTTTTGTCTGGGCAGTGTGCAAAAACTAACCTCATAAAATCTCAGGCACGGATGAAAAAGGTTTTCGACCGTCATGCAGAGGTACGACTGTTCACTCCAGGGGATCAGGTATTGGCGGTGGTTCGTCAAGTCACTGAGCAGGATTATTTAATTGCTACACCAAATCGAAAGAAATCGTCTCAGCGGTGTCATATCAATTTATTAAAACGGTATTACACTCCATCGTTCCGAAATGATCGAGATGATGTTAAGACTGCTGCTCTGGCAGACGGGGGTACGGTTTCTCCTCCCCTGAGGGTGGCAGCCGAGGGGGAGGAGAAGGGTGGCCCTGACGACTGTTTACTGTTGCCACATCTGAAAAATTCAGAAATGTTGAAAAATCTTGATGGCCTGTTGGGTCATATGTCCGATGAACAGAGGGGTGAATTGAAATCCCTGATTTTATCCTATTCATCATTATTTTCCGATGTACCGACATGCACTAATGCTATTGAGCACGATATAGACGTTGGTGGGGCTGATCCAATTAGGCAGCTTTTTTACCGCGTTCCACCAGCCAAACAGAAAATTCTGGAGGGTGAGGTCCAGTATTTACTTGAGAATGGTCTGGCAAAACCGTCGTATTCTAGTTGGGCGTCACCATGCTTGCTGGTAGCAAAACCAGATAGTACCTTTAGATTCTGTACAGATTATCGCAAAGTGAACATGGTAACGAAGCCCGACTCCTTTCCACTTCCTCGGATAGAGGACTGCGTAGACCGTGTAGGTTCCGCAAAATTTGTTACAAAGTGTGACCTTCTCAGGTGTGCCTGATTGGCAGGATTGTAAATCCCCTGCATCCACAACAGTGAGGGCGGCTTCCTCCTCCTGGCATTTGGCTTTCGTTGTCTTTTGGCTGTTAAACCCCTAGACTGATTTTGCATGACACTTTTGGTTTCCTTCCATTATACTGACTTGCACTACACCACGTTATCATTTAGTCTCTGTTAAATTTACCTTTATTTAATAAATTATCTTTATTATTACGGAATCAGTGTGTGGTCTCCCCATTCATGTTTCATGCATTGAGCCGGCATGTCACAGAGATGATACACAGAGGCTACATCAAGGGCACCAAACGATAAAGAAGAAGGTATTCAACTACATATTCTGACTGGGTGATTCACGCTGCTTTTCTCTCCACCCTAACAATAGCAAACAATAGCAATAGCGTTCATTCAGACTTGCTTCATAGTAGTAATAATAATAATAATAATAATAATACGTTTATTTTATATAGCTCCTTTCTCAAACCCAAGGTCTTTTAACATAGTAGAAGGAAAGCATAACAACAGACAGACAGACAAGCAATAACAATACAACAAGACAAGCTATGTGTTGGGTGTAGAGGAGAAGTGATCATTAAACAAAAAGATCTTGAGATCTGCTTCAAGTGAAAGTCCACTGTTAGCTGACAGTTGTTTCCTGAGGCACTCAACGTGATTTCAGACAGTATTGAAATTGAAAAAAGAAAAATGTTGCGAGTTGCAAAAAATATCATAGAAATGAACATTGTGAGACACTTATCTCTTCTATGATCAGGAAAGATTTTCTTTGAATAGACAACACGATGAATTGCATCCACATATCCTTGCACTATGCAAATATTTTCCACTAGCCTAAAACCATGCTAATTACTTTCACGTTGACAGGCACTCAATTAGACCTACACACCACAAATGTAAAGACAAGTGTAATAATTTAAAAATCAATATGAAGTAGGTCTATTCAAATTACTAAATATGTTTAGCTATTAGTAATTATGCAGATCATAAAATACTATACATTATTAACAAAATATATAAAGTTTATATACATTCCAAAATATGAAATAGAAACCTTTGACGTAAGCCATCACTTTCTGTCTAGGAAATCCATCAGTCTAGGATCGCCACTGTTGTGAATGATCACACAATATTCAATATTACTGATGGCGTCAAGGTGGTGGGGGCCCCCAAATCAAATCAAATTTAAAAATGAAATAAGTTTCCAAATTCTTATAAATACACGCTTATTACAAGGATACTGGCCTAAACTAAAAAATACACTCCACATGATATGACTCTTTACATTTATTTGTTACTGTTTCATCGTGGCTTTTGCGGAGAAACAAATAGTTTGCAACAGACAAGTGTAATAATTTAAAAATCAATATGAAGTAGGCCTATTCAAATTACTAAACATGTTTAGCTATTAGTAATTATGCAGATCATGAAATACTATAACTTATTAACAAAATATATGAAGTTTATATAAATTCCCAAATATGAAATAGAAATGTTTGACGTATGCCATCACTTTCTGTGTGTGTGTATGTGTGGAGGGTCGAACAAAGTCTAGGATCGCCACTGATGTGAATGATCACACAATATTCAATATTACTGAAAAACAGCTGGGCTCCGATGGTTAGAGGGCTCTGCCCATACTCGTATAACTGGAGTTACATACCCAGTAACTATCGTTATACTTCGTATGGGCTCCGCCCTCTAACAGCTCTGCTAGTGGCAAAAAGGGCGGAGCCTAGATGAGTCCACGCCCAGCTTTCCCAGTGTAGAAGGGGGGAAAAGTTGTAGCCTAAGAACCGACAACCAAAACTCAACTCTGGCTGTTTCCTGTCCGCAGCAACATTCAATATCGCCTCGGACACAGACCCAGCTGTCATATCCCTGAGGTAGAATCCAAGAAAGGGGGATGGTGGCGACCAAGACGCTGCAGCGCAAATGTCACCAACAGGAACACCTCTATGCAGGGCGGCAGAAGCTGGCACTCCCCTGGTTGAATGAGCCCCCCGTCCGAGCAGTGCTACCCATAGCACCATAAGCCTCAGAAATGGCAGCACACAACCAGTGTGACAAGCGCTGAGTAGAGACCGCCCGACCGTCCAGATGCAGCTGCCCCATAGCAAATGAGCAGCTGGTCTGTCTTACAGACCCCCAACGTGCGGCGCACATGGCAAATCAGGATAATTCAAATTCATCCTGATGTCTTCGTCAGAAGCGTGAGGAGGAGGATGAAAGACAACACCACTGTCTGAGAACTAAAAGAGGTTGTGATGTTTTGGGGAATAAAGGCCGGATTAGGGTGTAACACCACCACACATCCACACTCAGCACAAGGCATTGGGGGTTCACCGACAAGGCGCACATATCACTCACTCTTTTTGCAGAAGACAAGGCCAACAACAGGGCTGTCCTCAAGGACAAAAAGCACATAGAGACACTCTCCAGTGGCTCAAACGGTGCTTCTGGTGACCGCTCAGGACTACATGTATACATGTATGCTATGCAGATGACACTCAGTTTTACCTGCCTGTTAACACTAATGACATTTGTTCTTTGGAGAATATTTTTAACTGTCTCAGTGACGTCAAATGCTGGATGGCAAGACATTTTCTTCAACTGAACGAAAGTAAAACTGATATAATTATTTCTGGCCCTCCAAGTGATGTTTCTATCTTGAAAAATGCACTAGGACCTCTCTCTGCAAACTGCCACAGTGAAGTAAAGAATCTTGGGGTTTTCTTTGACTCCTCTTTAAATTTTAATAAGCAAGTAAATAGTGTGGTCAAAGGCAGCTTTTTAGAAGTTAAGAACCATTGCAAAACTGAAGCCCTTTTTGTCCTTCTCCGATCTTGAAACTCTTATACATGCTTTCATAACATCTAGACTAGATTATTGTAATTCATTATATGCAGGCCTGACCCACTCCACTCTCAACAGACTTCAGCTAGTTCAAAATGCAGCAGCTAGATTATTAAGTGGCTCTTAGAAACGTGAGCATATAACTACTGTGTTGGCTAAGCTGCACTGGTTACCTGTGGAGCACAGAGTTAAGTTTAAAATGTTACTTTTTGTCTTCAAAGCCCTCAGTGGTTTGGCACCTAGTTACATAGGTGACCTACTAATTCCTTACAGCACTCCAAGATCACTTAGGTCTTCATCTCAGAATCTTCTCTATATCCCCAAAACACGCCTTAAAACTAAGGGTGATAGAGCCTTCTCTGTTGTTGCCCCCCAACTCTGGAATAGTCTACCTGTACATATTAAGTCCTCTCCAACCATTGACTGCTTTAAGTCTAACTTCAAGACTTTCATTTTCTCCCAAGCTTTTAATATACCTTAATACCCCCACACACACACACACACACTCTCTCTTTATTCTTTATTTTATTTTTGACCAATTTGTTTATTATTTCAATTGTTTATTTATTTTCCCCCCATGTTATGTTATTATTGTTGTTGTACCGTTGTCATTGTTTTATGTTTGTTTGTAAGCACTTTGGTTCAACTCAGTTGTTTTTAAATGTGCTATACAAATAAAGTTGACTTGACTTGACTTGACTTGACATGTAGGTCCCATTACGGCACAGCTTCTCGCCGTGGCGGCCTCTGGCGTAAGGCGCCCCTCAGAAAGTGCCATAAGAGGGGGTAAGAGAACACTGTAGCATCTCATGTCACGCCGAAATGGCGGCTGCATATACCTTGATAGTAGATGTGGTCCTGCCCGAATCAAAGCGTGACTGTAAAAAGTTCAAGATGACTACGATGGGAGCCATCATGGAGTCAACATGAAACACCTCGCACCAATCCGAAAACAGCTGCCAATGTGTCGTATAAGCCGACACTGTGGAAGACACTCTTGTGCCCTGGATCGTAGCAATGACATCTGCGGAGAGACACCGCATCTCTCTAACCGCTGCCTCTCAGGAGCCAGAGGCAGGTTGACCTCTGCCCTGAGAGAGCACCAGAGAGGGCATAGCGTGTTCTCCGTCGAGGCAAACAGATCCACGACCGCGGGGGCCAAACTGGGCCCACACCTGACTCACAATGTGTGGGTGCAGGCACCATTCTCCCAGCATTATTTTAGCCTTATTTTTGCAATTTGGGGGTGGTATACCATTCAATTCAGATTTAAACCAAGATTTGATTGATGTACATTTTTGTTGTCAATATGACCTCCCTTTTTTGGAGTGATGTATGCCTCCACATTAATTTGAATAGGTGTCTGCTCTTGTTTGTTACTTTATTGTGTGACTTTGCATCTCTCCAGGCAGAGTTGAAAGGCCTTATCTCACTTTCACTTGCCTTTCTGCATGTTATGAAAATATTGTAGCGCCGAAGCTATTAGCCCTCTTGTTGGACTGTCCCGTCATTTCTCCTGTGTCTCCTGTTTTCCCGGTGTGTGCGAATGTGTGTGTGTGTGCATGGGCGGATTATGAACTTTCGGGCCCCTGAGCCCAGATGTATTAAGGGCCCCCCACCCACTTATTGTCGTATATGTGGGAGGGGGGGTTTGGGGGTCCTTCTCCAGAAATTTTTTAATTTGTATGATGTGATTTCCTGTATTCTGGTGCATTTTGGGGATGGCCAATACTAAATTCAATCAGATTCATAGCCTACTTCTTGATGTGTTGATATTGAGGCAATGATTCCATGCAAAGGCTTGGGCTTCAGGGCCCCCTGACCCCTTGGGCCCCTGGGCCGGGGCCCGGTAGGCCCGTGCAGTAATCCATCCCTGTGTGTGTGCGCGAAATTGTTTGTGTCTCCCTCTCCCTCTTGTGTTATACAATGTGTCAATGAGTTCTGATGTGTTTAGATTGGGGGGAGGTGTCTGTAAGGGAATATTCAGATAGGTTGGCCATTGATCAGAGTAGAATCAGAGTAGTGGATTTGTTGTGTTTTGTTGTGTTGTTGGCCAATGAGTTTGAATGACGAGTGATTGAGACCATGATCTGAATAGATTGATCAGTTTGCTGTTTTAAGATGACACCTCCTGCTGCCCGTGCCCTAGCTTGTCAGACAGGGGTGCGTTTCCCAAAACCATAGTATAGGAAATAAATATACTGGATTTTGAACGATACCTTAGCCTCCCGTCTCCTAACTTCTCATCGGCGTTACACTAGCGTCAGAAGTGAGATTGTTTCACCTGCCGAAAATGGAAGAAAAAGGGTCCCGGTATGTATTAGGGGTTTGCGTCACGTTCTAATGCTTTCTAATGAGGCGAGTATCTCTAATATGGCGATGTCCAGATCTGATGACACTGTTATCGGCAATACCGGGATCCCCCTCAAGGGGGCCCCTCTCAGTAGTCGCTGACAGCAGCCAGCCAGCCAGGTTTGTGGTCTCTGCTGCTGCCGCAAAAATATAAAACCTTGGCAGTCATAATGAAGCGGAGTTATGCGTCTGGAAGCCAGAAGAGAAAGGAAGAGGATGACAAGAAAAAACAAGATAGTGGTAAGTTATAAATTATACTGGATAAAATAGCTCTACTTGTCTTGTACAAATGGTGTAATGTCGCAGCAGGAAGGCTAGACTAGCAAAAAATGTTTATGTTAACTACCTGCCTGACGGCCCATGCTGCTTGTAACAAACTAGAACAGTTAGCGCAACTTTTTTTTTCGAACGGACAGAATATGGTTACATACTGTAATATGTTTATTAATGGGATAAGGAAGACACAGATCTGTTCCAGAATCACTGTTTATTGTATTTAATGACATAACATTGCTATAGCTTAGTAATAGGGTTTGATGAAAGTGGCATAGCTTCTCTGCTATACTAACTATTCGACCGTGATAATCTATTTACCAAATGGGGGTTAGGAAAACCACACGATAAATTCTGTGCATCAAAGCAGACTGGAACATTCATGTCTAGTAGTATTCATGCACGCCAGCTGTTTACTGTCTTTAAAGCATCAGGTGCGTCTGTCTAATTCTCAAACAGCAGAATGCTTAAATGCTATGTTAAGCTACAAGTAGGCCTAGGTCAATATATAACATTAGCTTGGGATGTTTTTACAGTAAGCATTGGTAGTTGTGAAAGCAGCTGCATCCCTTCTAAATATCAAAATATGGAAATGCTAACATATCTTTTCTTTCTCCCTCAAGGTGCTTTGCTTACATTTCTCAGCCCTCAGGCTCTTCCTAAGGATACCTCCACTGATGAAGATGGACTGAAAGGTTAATCTTATGTGTGTGTGTGTGTGTGTGTGTGTGTGTACTTGTATTTCAGAGGAGGCTTCTATAAGACTACAGGTGAAGCAGTGCTTCACCAAAAAAAAGTAAAAAACAAAACACAAAAAAAATCTTACAATTATCACAATTTTACTCCTTTGAAAGAGAAATACAGTCACTAACACGAGCTGTTTTCCTGAAATCAGTTCTGTGAGTGACAACAGCGCCATCGCACCCGCGGTGGAACAGAGAATTACAGTGAATCAGACTGCTTCACCAAATTTTCGTTTTGCTTCACTACCATAGATATCTTTCCCTATTGACTTCAATGTAAATCGAGTGAAACCCCAGGCGGCTCGTGGATTTTTTCCGTTTCAATTGATCCTTATGGCAGATAAGTCCCACCCGTGAAGCAGTGACCGATTGGGCAGAATTTCACGCTTCCTGCCGTTGAATATGATTGACGCAACACTCTGGCCAATCACTGTCTCCATTAGCTTGCCATCACTTTTCAGTTGCCTTCAGTGACCTTACTAGAGTTTCATTATAAATTGTGTAATTAATTCGCATAGTTTGTTCTACATTCATTTTGTACATCCGATTTTTTTCTGTGTAGGGGAGAATATTTTATTTAGGATTATTGTGTGTAGCTCTGTGTTTTCTAACATCAGCTAGGGGTCTCCCCCACCAGTCAGCAAGATGGATTCGACGGAAGTGTCAGGTGATGAACATCGTTGACCCAAAAAAGAGCATCTCCAATGTAGCACTTATTAGTGACTAGGTAAGTTTTTGCAGTGTATTAATGCCAAGTTGTTGATGTTGGTGGGGAGGTGTCATAATTTCATAACTGCTTCACTAGAAAAAAATACCACCAGCCGCCACTGTTGTATTTATGTTGGATTTTTACATTGCTATACAACCTTTATAGTTTGAACAATGCATCCTTTTTCTGCGTAAGATGGCAGTGTTTTATTTTCTCACTTTGTGAGAACTGAAAAATGTTAATGTGAGTGTGTGTGTGTGTGTTTAAGTATGTTGGATTTAGTTATTGTGCACTTTTTTACATTTATATTGGATTTTATGGTACTGTGGTGTTTTTGCAAATGTTCACAGTATATATATATGTGGGCGGTGGTAGTGTAGTGGTTAAGGAACTGGGCTAGCGTGCAGTAGCCTGAAAGTTGTCGGTTCAATTCCCGGCTTCCAATCACAGTGCCCTTGAGCAAGGCACTTAACCCCAAGTTGCTCTGGGGACAATGTGATCCCTTGTAATATAGCTGACATTTGTAAGTCACTTTGGTCAAAAAGTGTCTGCTAAATGTAATGTAATGTAATATATATATATATATATATATATATATATGCAACTGCAGTATTGCACTGTCAAAATTTTGTATTTATATAAACTGTGGGTGAACTTAAACTGTATGGCTATGCGGTGGTTCCTGTAGGCTTTGCGTGGGGTGGGGTGGGGGGGCTCCATGTCCATTTTGCTTGGGGCCCCCAAATTCCTTGAAACGGCCCGGACTCCTTATTCTTCCTGTCATGAGAGTCACTCTCCACAGACTCATGGAAGTATAATTATATTTTGAGCATATTCAGAGGTTTAAAGTAGGGATTTACTTGGAGGTAGTGATATTGCCCTCATTGCTATGCAATTGCTATGCTAGGTTGAATTGCTTCAACCTCTGCACTGTCAATGTGGAGGGGGGTCCTCTCCACCTGAAGTCTACATAAAGTCTACAACCATCTCCTTCATTTTCTTTGCAGTCAGCTTGAGTTTGTTGTTGTTGCACCAAGTCTCCAGTGTAACCACTTCCTTTTGTATGCTGACTCATCGTTTTGAGTTGCACTTACTACCACTGTGTCATCTGCAAATTTCAGTACATGGTTTGTTTGGGTTGTTTGGTTGTCAGAGTATACAGTCGGGGGCTCAAGACACATCCCTGGGGGGCACCAGTGTTGAGAATGATGGTGTATGGTTGCGGATCCTGACAGATTGGGGTCTATTTGTTAGAAAGTCTAAGACCCAATTGCAGAGTGTTGTGGTTAGTCCAAGTACTGACAGTTTGTTCACCAGTGTTTGGGGGATGATTGTAGTTAGCCTTGTTATTCACGCCACCGGTTTTGTTACAGTGCCCCCGTACTGTACATCAATTTTATGCATATCATGAAGCACCATATAGAGATACTATACATCCTTTGAAAATGCTTTGAAACTATACATCCTTTGAAAAATCCTCCACCCCCTCGTGAATCTGTGCCTCTGTAACTTTTAGGGCCCGTCCCAATACCTCCCCCACCCCTAGATTTTTGCCCTAACCCTCGTTTTTGCGCGTGCACATGTAGGGCTAAGGTGTCCCATTACTTTAGGGAGCAAGGGGAAGTGCTATTTTCCCCTTAAAATCAACCCTCAAAATATAGCCAGGACCAATGCAGGCTTAAAACGAAGTGGGAGATGAAATTACCCAGGATACTGTGCGAGCTCAGCGAGTCGGCCAAATTTTTAATATATTTTCGCAAATAAGCATATTAAAATTTGATGGACTGATGAGTTTTGAACACTAATGTTAGAAAATGTCTCAGGAAGCTATCTGACGATGTTCATGATATCTGCTGAGTGCTTTGAGAGAGTCTGCCCATCAAATAACGTTATGTATCTGTAGTGGGTAGTTTTGTCAATATTTAAGGTGTGTGTTCTGGCGTTCACATGAACACGAATATCTTTGTTGATTAACCAGACGTAGATAAACCAGCACGGCCCACACAACAATGGCCGCTGGAACGGGCATGTTCCTGAATGAAAATAGTAGCAGGCTACTACCAGTAGATACGTCCGGTGCTGGGCTGCGGACGTGGGTGAGCACGCTTAAGCTACGCTAATTTGCATATAGTGGTGTCCCACTTCATAGGGAAGGATCTTCACCTCCACTTTCCTTGTTGAGGGGGCTTTAATGTTGAGGGCAATCAAAACCAAGTGGCAGTTTTAAGGGGGGAGAAATGGGACGGGCCCTTAGTCTGGGTTACAGACGGATGGCAATAGGCTCATTCGAGATTAACTGCAGCTGACTGTGGCTGACTTCATACTGTATGTCAACATGAACTTCAAATGTTGGTCGGTAGGAGTTGGAACAGACGGCAGCTTGTCCCGAACAGATCAGTTGTAGTCTACCTGACATGACTTGCGGGAAATATCGCAGAATTTTGTGTGCAATAAATACAGTTCAACTTTCCTTCTTAATCATTTAAATGAGCATGATGACTGACAAAATACATTGCTATGATGTAGTTTAAATAAACAATTGTTGTTATACAGTTAACGGGCCTGGATTGTAGCATATACATTCAAAATTAAGTGTTTTCTGTATAATATGTCTGTCATCCATTTAACCAACAGCATAAAATAACAGAATATCAAAAAGTTTTCAGTAGGCTAGCCTACCATTGTTGCAGAAATCACATACTGTATAAGAAGGTATCCATTACATTTTTACCAATTTTCACAAACCTGTCATAATCGTCATGGGGAGATTCCAAACTGCCCTATCACATCTCTGAAATGACATCATCAGTTCTGCAAGGTCATGTGACATGATGACACCATGTTAAGCTCCGGACTGTATTTCTAACCAGTATGCATTGCGTTCGACCCAGCATGCATCACATCAAGTTAGATTTGCAT
This sequence comes from Alosa alosa, assembly GCF_017589495.1. NCBI lineage: Eukaryota > Metazoa > Chordata > Actinopteri > Clupeiformes > Clupeidae > Alosa > Alosa alosa. Next base: position 22,826,095 of record NC_063198.1, read on the forward strand.
AGATCAAGTCAAATGAGCCTAATCTTGTAGCCAAGGAGTAGAGCGTTTCAGTGACGTGATTTTACGGTAAGAGCCCTACAAAACACCCCTCAAAACTCATGCAAACATATGGAACAGCTAATTACTCAACGGAAAATCCAAAAGTACATTTTTGCATAAATTGCATACTAACAATAAATCTCTTATTAACCCCTTTGAGTAGAAGCATAATCTTGGTGTCAAATGAAAGCTAACTCTCTTGGAGTTTCTTGTTTGTATTTAGATTGTATGGCAGTGACTGTCATAGAATCAAAGAAGCATTATTTCACACTGTGACAAAGTTTTCCAAAAATGACACTGAGCTAAACGCATAGGTATTCCAACAGAAATAAATTTGTGAAAAAATCATATTTTACTCTAGTGATCTATGGTGGGCTGGTGGCGTTTTGGGGCCGGGCTAATTTCTCTGAGCTAAAAGGAGCATATTTGAATATTTTTTTTGCTGTACCGTGCGAGTAGCCTGCACTGTGTGACTGTAGTTCCTTTCATTTTCAGAATGTGCATTATATCCATAACCTTAAGTCTTAAGTGGAAACCGGCAATCATGTTCAGGGGCCCTGCTAGAAAATGTGGGCCCTATGACACAAGTTCCACTTTAATGCACAATGCATGAGGTGCACACAGGAATATATAAACACACAAACACATATTCTCAAACACACCCACACATACATGCAAAACATCTCCACAACCATACATGCATGAAGTCCCACACAGACAGACGCACACACCACAAAGATGCAACTCTTCGACAGAACAGAGATCATTGTCAGACTGAGGGCTGAGCATTTTGAGCTGTTTGTTTCGACAACTCTTACAGTACGTCCTGTTCCTGTTTGAGTGAAACTATTAATATCTTTTAAAACTCTCTCTATCTCCTTCTCTCTCTTCATGGCAAGCAAAGTAGAACTGGTCTACACCGTGCTGGAGGTCCTGATCGCTGTGGCATGTTGCCTTGGTAATCTGCTGGTGATCTGGGCAGTGTGGAAGTGTGGTGCCATGCGGCGGCAGCCCACCTTCTGCTTTATCGTCTCTCTGGCCGTAGCCGACTTCCTGGTGGGTGCTGTGGCGATACCTGTGGCGGTTTTGGTGAACGGATGGGTCAGAACCTCCGTCCATGGTTGTGTGGTTCTGTGCTCTCTGGTGATCGTTCTGACCCAAGCTTCTGTCCATTCCTTATTGGCCATCGCTCTGGATCGGTTCCTACGTGTCTACATCCCACTCAGGTAGGCAGTGAGGCCAAATTGATATGGCTTCAGGTTGTACTATACAGACCCTGTAGGCTACACTGGATAAAACTTAACACTGACAGACACACATGACAAAATACAGACAAAAATACAAGCTTATTGCTGTAAGTATGTTGGGGATGTGTGTTGGAGAAGCTTCCTGATGAAATAATGTGCTGTGTAGGTATGGTGAAGGGACTTACTATTGCAAGCAGATTACTGGATGTATGATGTATGTGAGTGATGACAGTGAAGATGTGTGTGTGGGCGGGAGGGGAGTGGAGCAGTGACTGTGTGTGTGTGTAGTGTGTATGTAGGGAGGGGGGGCAGTGTGCAGCAAGTATGTAGAGGAGGCTTACTGTAGCTAGCAGTGTGCTGACAGTGATGATGTAAGTGTGTGTGTTGGGGATGGGGGGGGGGTGGGGGGTGGGGGCAGAAAGGCTTGGCAATCAAGGACATGGGTAGATAGATGGAGGAGAAATCAAAAATAATAAATAAAAAGTTCTCTGGAGATGTGCAAAAGTTGGAGAAAGTCCGATGTGTGTGTGTGTGTGTGTGGGGGGGGGGGGTCATGAGTGCTGAGGAGTGAATGAGTGCAAAGTCAGTATAGTGTGAATTCAGAGTTAGGAAATGTTTGAGAGTGCTGAGGAGTGAATGTGTGCAAAGTCAGTATAGTGTGAGCTCAGAGTTCGGATGGCCTGGGGATAAAAACTTCTCCTGAGTCTCTCAGTTCTGGCTTTGTGACTATAAGTGAACACAGGAGCTAACTGAGCAGCGCAGGATTTCAAAATCCTGTTAGAAATTCCATCCGGTCCAGCAGCTTTTCTACAATTAACCATCCTAAAGGCATTGCTCACATCGACCACAGAGACACAGAAAGGTGCATCCTCATTTGCTTCACATGCTGCAGCTAGTGCAAGATAGTCTGTGTTTTTCATGTCAAAGCGAGCATAAAAAGCATTAAGTTCATCAGGGAGGGGGCTTTACTCACATTCATCATAGGAGGGACTTTCTTTCAAAGCCAGTGATGGTTCGGAGTCCTTTCCACACTCATGCTGGATCACCCTCCAAGAAATCAGCTTCAACTTTGTCTCTATAGCCCGCTTTAGCATCTTTAATAGCTCTAATGTGAAACTATAAGATGCTGCTTTGTAATCCGTCATATCCCCTGAAATAAGCCCATTATAAGTCATGGTGCGTGTCTTTAATGCCGTTCTCACTTCTCTATCCACCCATGGCTTCTGGTTAGGGAAGCTTCGGATCTTTACAGTTGGGATGATGGAATCAGTTAGCATATTGATGTAACTCAATGATACTTCCGTAAACTCGTTTATGTCAGCAGAGTTCGTCTTGAACATCTCCCAGTCAACGTTGCTAAGGGCATCCTGTAGCCTGGCTTCCGATTGGTCAGTCCAGCTTGGACCTCCCTCGCCACTGGGGGTCCGTCTGACTTCTCTGTTTGTACATAGGCAGTAGGAAAACAGCGGCATGATCTGATTTTCCGAAAGCTGGTAGAGACTTGTAACTGTTCTTGAACTGCGTGTAGCAGTGATCCAGTGTGTTGTCACCACGTGTAGGGAAGTGAATGTGTTGAATAAATTCAGGCATGGACCGGTTCAGATGCACTTGATTGAAATCACGCAGCTTCAGGGTGCGTGTGTTGTTGTCTATTTAACACTTCTTGCAATTCTGAAACCGCAGCATCTGTGTTGGCTTGTGGAGGAATGTAGACAGCGTTGAATATTACTTGTTGAATATTACTTGTACTTGTTGCACGAGTAGCTTGGTGGGCTTGGTTGGTTTGTTTCTGATGGAGCCAGGTGTGTTTGAACCTGCCTCTATTGTTAATGTAATTAGTGTCTACATGGACCAGGTTGGTTGTTGCACCTAGTGAATCAGCATGTTACGATATGGAAGTATTTATGTGTGTGTTGAAATAGTAATTATTGGGCAAACAAGGTATTCAGTGTCGGAGTAAACATGTAAGCAGCAGAATATAACAGAAGATGCCGTCACAATACAGCTAACGCTCCCCGGAGATGGACGAGCCCACCAGGGAGCCTTTCATGCCTAATATGTAGCAATATTAAACCTTCTCAAACATCTAAACACAAAAACACATTTGTAATTGTATGATAACATCAGAGGAAACTAACTGATATTATGACTACACTGACAGAGAACTTTATATTATTCTGCTTTGATTCTAATCATTTACTAGAAAACAAGATGAAAATACAGAAACTATGTAGACATTGTTAAAACAGCTCCTACTGTCATAGGTTGTATACATAAAGCCAAGATCAATCATGCCAATAAAGTTGCTAAACTTGTGCTTAGGGTCCTGTCTTATTCGAACTGTTGTTGCAGGTACAGAAAGCTAGTGACGGCAAAGAGGTCCTGGGGTGTGGTGGGGGGATGCTGGATCACAGCATGTCTCCTAGGTTCTGTGCCCCTGCTAGGGTGGAGCTTGCACACCTCCCAAAACACCACCATCAACTCAACCCACCCTCCCACCTGCAAGTTCATGGATGTGATGTCAATGTCCTACATGGTGTTCTTCAACTTCCTGGGCTGTATCCTGCTCCCCATGCTGTGCACAGCAGCGCTGTATGCCTATATCTTCCATCTGATCCGCAGACGTCTGCAGAGCTGGAATGGGGAGTCCAGTGCCTTCTACCAGCGGGAGAGGAGTCTGGCCTGCTCGCTGTTGTTTGTGCTGGTGTTATTTGCTCTCTGCTGGTTACCCATACACCTCATCAACATTGCCATCTACGCCAACAAGGACGTGCATGAGACAGTGTTGTACACGGGCATCCTGCTCTCGCATGCCAACTCAGCCGTTAACCCGGTGGTATACACTTTCAAGGTGCCCAGGATCAAGAAGGCATACAGGGACATCTGTATGCCTTCTTGGCTCGTGGCTGACAGAGAACACCACTAATATTACTCCATGTTCAAACAACCTAAACCCAGGGAAGCACCTACACAGCCCAGAAATATCAGACTATGTGACTGAGTTATAGCAGGTGTATTGCATGCATATATATCTGGAAAAAAATAAAGAGACCACTGCACATTTTTTGATGTCATCCTACAGATGCCGAGAGACATTTGAATGAGTTAATTAATCGTGATATTACAGTACATATATATTAAATACATTTATCGTGATTAAATATATCCCCCTAAAGCTTCTTAAAGGGCATATAAAAACAAAATAATAAAGTCAGCATCATAGCATATCAATTCAGTAGGGTATTAAGTGTTTTCTGTAGACTACATGTCTGTCATCAGTCTTTCCCTACAGCTAAATAACAGAATAAGAAACGGTTCTCACTGTTATAGAAATAAGCAACAAATCACATGGATGAAATACACATTGCATTATGCAAATTCTCATACTAAAATGCATGACACAGAATAGGCAGAAATGAAACATAAAATAAGACACCACATGTTCTGACACCACATAGGCATTTGACACCACATAGGCAGCAACATTTTAAACGTGAGAACGAAATAATTTAAACGCACATTTTATTAAATGTGGGAACGATGTACTTTAAATGCATGAACGTTTTATTAAACGTGGGAACGATGTACTTTAAACGCACAAACGTTTTATTAAAATGTGGGAACAATATAGTTAAAACGCAAACATTTATTTATTTTGTTCCCTCGTTATATTAATTGTGCACTCGTTTAATTAAACATGCGCACAATGTATATTTTTTTCACCATCATATCCCCTCCACGGCACCGTAGTTTCTTATCCAGAGAATATGGTTACTTATTTCCTGTGCAACGCAAAGTCGCATGCTTACTGCATTGTTAGCATTGTTTTCGGAAAAAAGTTTATCACTCAGCCATAAAGTGAATTACAAGGTGATGACGCCAGTCACACAATGTTGTATTTCTCTGAAAATAGAAAAGGTTCATATAAAGGCTTAAAACACTTCATATGAAACATTATTTGATGTCACAGTGATGCCTAAATTTATGAATGATAAATTAATGGGGGTCAATGGAATGCAAACTCCAAGTGGTCAACTTCTAGCCTCAAAGCCGCCCATAGGGAGTACGCTTTCTGAACATTCGTCTACCCCCTGCTTACAAAAGGGTCTGGTGTCCCTTTGTTATGACTTCCTGTGATGGTTGTTCATCTCTGAAAGAATATCAGAGACCGCCACCATAATTCCGATGTTTTTACCACGTTTTTCCCACTGCGAGCATTCATGTGCTTTGCCGTCGGAATGTGTTAAAAACATGGATGCCACAGCTAATCTTAAATAAACAACTGTATTTGCTTAAAAATATGGTGTAAGACGCTTGTGAAAGGTGGATATGCAGCTTTCAAGTGACAAAAACGGCAAATTCCCAAGTTCACATTAAAATTGTTGGACATGAAAGTCCACATGGACTATAAATGAACTACAATGTGACAACAAAAGTGACGACAAGCCCACAACTGGGCAACTCCGTTAACAATATTCCCCCAATTTCCTATTTGTTATTCCCACATGAGGTGACGTGAACAATGATGTTTTCATTGGGAAAAATGTTTTCCCCATGCGCATGAACCCACCGTTAACTCCCTCTTATATATATGTATGTATATATACTCTATATGTATGTTTGACTGAGTTGTAACAGACATATTGTATATACACAAAGTAATGCCAAAACCTGTAAACATGTATCTACTGTATAATTAACTGTTTTGGCTTTTTGTACTGTAAGCACAGCAGTGAATTTGTTGAAATCAAGTGTAGCATAACTGTTATAATAAAGGTAGAAAATCTTGGATACCTATCTGATGGATAACTGAGGATTTTTTGTACATAAGACCTGGGGCGGACTGACCATCTGGCCTACCGGGCATCTTCCCGGTGGGCCGATGCACCTTTTGGGCCTTTTTTTTTAAAGTATATTTTTTGGGCTTTTTTTGCCTTTATTAGGACAGGACAGTAGAGAGTGTCAGGAAGCATGTGGAAAAGAGAGATGGGGTGGGATCGGGAAATGACCGTAGGTCGGATTCGAACCTGGGTCCCCGTGGGCACTCGGACCCGTATATGGTACGGCACAGCGCCCCAAAATAGGCTATATAATTTAACCGGCTCAAAGGAAAGACAGTCAGCGGCTTCATTAGTTCATTTTCCATACTGACACTGGACTGATCCAATAACAGCTCTTGTCAGGCCCCACCCCTCCCATTTTTGCTCAGAGCCAGGATTTTGTGAGCGCATCAAAGTAGTTAGGCCTACTTAAAGTAGCCTACACCTTGAAATTGCGGCAGGTGCCGGTAGTGCTTATTGTGCAAAAAAGACACCATAGATGCTTCAAATATACAATATTGCAAGTATAAGTGTAAATATTGCTAGCCTATGTCAGCAACATGTTGAAGTTCGTTGAATTTGAGCGAGGACATGTAAGCATACAGATACAGGGGAAGGTCCCCTAAAGGTTGCAACGTTTAGGGAACGTTAGGGGACGTTATGTAACCAAAAACTAATGTTCCCAGAAACTTTCCATGGGAACCAAAACCTAACCAAAACATAACCTTCAGGGAACGTTCGGGAACCAAAAACTAACGTTCCCGTTCTCTGAGGGACAGAGCAGGTGGTGGAGAGAACAAGAACTCAGTGATGGAGCAGGTAGGCTATGTGTGACATGCCATGCTGACAATGATGATAAGTTGTTTGCAATAATGTAATGACATGGTAATGATAACGGCTAAGGCCGTGCTGTGATCACAATAACAAATAGCGCAACTTAAGTTTTCTAAAGAAATTATTTGCAAACCCGGACAGCAAAATTGTGTGAAATTGACGTTAATTGTTGGTCAGTTTCCATCAGACCCCCATAATTCAACATTGACGCATGAGTGGTGGTTGGTCTCTTAAAGTAGGGCGTCGGAAGGGTTCTATCTCAGAAGGGTTCTCTTGGTAAAGATGGGCTAAAATAGGCTACTGTAGACTGACGGAAATGTAGGCTACAAAACTTAAAGTCATATTCATGCACGCATATTCAACCACGACTCCATCGTTTGAGTTTTGACAGTGATTGACAGGTGATGGCGGGTGGCATGTGACAGGTTGGGTCAAACCATCCTGTTATGGGGGGGACTCTGGGTTTTTAGGATAATGAAATTGAATAGCCTACTGAAATATAAAATTAATTCTATGAACTTATATCTTCCTGAAATATTTATTAAACTAGATGTACCGCATAGCGGTACAAAATATGACCGCCGCTCAGTCCTGTACATCTGTTCCGCGAAAATAAATCACACTTCAATTTGTGTCCATATTTTACTCCATCCCCCACTCTTGAAACTTTTGTGTATGCTTGTTTGGCATGGCATTGGCTCTTGGAATTGACTATCCTTCTGACTCCCTGGTCAGAAATATTACGAGGAGATCCTGTGCATGGCCGGTTGATGATGCAGTGATGTTTCTTCCATTTGCAGATAATGGCTCCCATGCTGCTTACTGGAAGATTCTGATGTTTTGAAATGCATCTGTAACCAGTTTCATTGATATGTTTTGCAACAATAAGGTTGCAAAGGTCTTGGGAGAGCTTTTTGCTTTTATCCATCATGAAATGTTTCTTGTGTGACACCTTGGTAATGAAAAACCTTTTTATAGCCCATCAATATGTAGGCTGCTAACCAAGCTTATATTAATTTGCACAGATAGAAAGGATAACTACTCTCTATACAGATTCCAGCTCGTTCCTTCCCTTTCCTTGCCTTAGTGCTTTTTCTTAGCGTGTTTAATACTTTTCCCCTGTGTTATTCCACTTCATTACATGACTACTTATGGAGTTGTTTGGATTTTTATGTGTGGATTACCTGAGTTATTACTAATGCCTGGTGAAAATGTTGTGGCCCCCTGTATTCCACTTTTCACGGGCCCTCTCCTCCATTGGGGCCCTATACTTCCCACTTTCCCCCCAGTACGACGCCCTTTAATCTGCTGAACCTTCTGCTTGTTTCCAAATATAAAAAAAACTCTCTGCAACTCAATATTGGCCTGCCTGCCTCAGCTGCCTGTGAGGGGCTTTTCAGTTGTGCTGGATTACTGTTCACTGCAAAGCGACCCAAGGATGAGTGCAACTAACTTTGAAAATCAACTACTGCTCAAACTTAAAGGAGAACTCCGGTGATTTTTCACATAGATCTCCATCTCTCAACGTCCTTTTCAGGCAAGTACCTCCACTTGGCGGCCATATTGCAACACTTTTTGGGCACTTATCTTGCATCTATTTCAGCAGAAATGCGTGTGCGTAAGGCTTCACGACACCAATCTTGCTCCAGCAGCGAGATCACAACAGATGATTGGCACGATGTCTTCACAGCACACCACATGATTGGCTCAATGTATTCACATGTCGACGTTTTGCTGCGGAAGGGTTGTGATATGTGTAGACATATGATGTGTAGACAACTGCCAAACTAACCCCATGCATTACTATGGAGGATTTTTTGAGTGCTGTATCTCCTCATTAGAAAGTCTTTGGTAAAACTGGTTGTTCTGGTACCCAGATTCATGTTCCCTTGCATTGTGTAACTGAGGTCCTTGGCTAGTTTGGCTTTCACCAGACCAAGCTCAATCTTTTAAGAAATCAAAAAATAAATAGCAGGCAGATCAGGCTGGGTTCACCCAGCCTAGTCTATAGGCACCTGATATTGTTTAATTTTCCAATTGAGATATCCACGCTCTGGCTATTCTAAATGCAAAAATGCATCAGGGAGTTATGACTGTAACTAACAAACTAGATCCTAATAGAAAGCTGTTAGCTTCCCTAAGCTACAGGTAGGTTTATAAGGTAGGCCTATTTACAACATAAATTGTCAATGCTGGCGACACAAATAAAATCTCCTTTGGAAACCAATGGCTTACACCTTATCAAGCGGACTTAAACTGCCATATCGTGGCGAAAAGTTGTAATAAAATTCACGCAGCTCCATGAGTCAAGGAAAGCGCGAATGAAGTAGCCACTTCTAAATGGGACCCACTAGCGGTGTGTTGCTAAAGCAGCCATAATGAAATGAAGGTGTCATTGTTTCGATACTTCACACACACGTGCTTTTTAATTTCACAGACTACCTACAACTACCAAGCTGGAATCAAAGCACATCGATTCCCCTCTCACACCCTGTACGCACTTAAAACAAAATAAACAGGCGTCTCAGTCTCATGCATGTATAGGCAAAACTGTATCAGACCGATGTAACGTTGGTAAATCTTCCATGGCACAGAATGATTTTTGTAGCACGTGCAACAAATGACAGTCGAAAGATACAATTACAGTGCTGCTATCAATTTGCTTGGTACAACCGCATTTATAGTTTTCTACAAATGCAATTAATCAAATTGGCCTCCATCACACACATACTCAACGGTAACATTACCTAGGTCCTTATTGATATTATAAGATTAACGTACCTGCAGTAAAAACCAAGCATGTCCGATAAACATCCTCAGATTTATAAGAAATGGGAATTACATTTCATGTGAACATTGTCCTATCCTTATTAGACGTTCTCTCCAGTAAACTATAGTCCTTGTAGGAAGCGTCCATTGTTTTTCCAACCCACTTTTAACTTCCAACAAAATTACGTCTCACTGCAACGGTGCGCCATCTAGTGGACAAACGACTACTTATCGCCAATAATGGAAATGGTGGGTGCCTGTGTGTGTGCATGTGTATATGTGTACACATAACCTAATTATTTTTAGACCCCCCCCTGGATGAAATTCTACGAAACTTGGCATACCCCCTGAGAATGCCAGGTCAATCATACACATACAATTTGGTGCAGTTCTGAACATCTTAACTGAAGATAGGGGCGATTAAAGCAGAATAAAATTGCATTTTCATTTTTTACCGGGGTGCAAATCACAAATGAGTGATTATGGGCCAGGTTGATCTGGGCGCAAAGAAGACTATCCTCACATTTTTCCCTTTGCAACTGCCAAATAAATCCCATGAACACGGGAAGGCCTACGGAAGCCTATACTGTCTAAAGATTAGGCCCCTCTGCATAGCATTCAGTGATTTGCATGCAGTAATTTCAACACTGACCTTGATCTAGCCTAGTTTGGCTATTTAAAGCTACTTTATTGGCAAAACACAACACAATGTAAATGAACTATAACAAAAATAAAGGACTTAATCACACAAAGTAGGCCTACTATTTTACGGACTATAAAAATAATAATTATGTAGGAAGTTTAGAACCCAGAATTGACCTGCACACTACAAAAGTGCACCGAATTCAACACAAATGACTCAATACACTTTGAGGAGGTATGAGTCCTTTCTTTTCCAGATATCTTAGGATTTCGCCATAGTATCGTTTCAGTATCGAGCATCGTGATATTTATGGCAGGTATCGCATCGAGGTCATAATTTTGGTATCGTGACAACACTAGTCCCGGGTAAAAAATTCAGGAAGTAGATGACGGGAGAAAAAAAAAAAAAAACTTTGACAATACCTATATGACCGCTTCGCTGCGCTAAAGTATTTTTGCATGGATTCTACTTTTTAAATATATTTATATTTTAAAATATCAAACCCCCCCTGGAGTGCCTTCACGTACCCCCATTTGAGAACCACTGACCTATACGATAGGCTACTGAAAGACATGAAAGGGAATTAGCTCTTGTAGCTACTGTTCTAAAATGTGCAATGTAGGTAGGTAGTATAGCCTACAGCAGTGTTTCTCAAACTTTTTCAGACCAAGGACCACTTAACCAATAAAAAAAGTCACTGACCACCTAGCTAAAAAAAAACAAAAAAAAACTTTATTGTCTTTGCACCTTGCTTTTCTGTAGAGAATGGACATCTGAACACAGCAAGTGTTTGCATTCAGTTAGCCTGTCCATCAGCTATTTTATTCTTTCTTCGTAACTCAGGTTTTTACTAACCTCAGTCTGTCGGTCAGCACGTTATCTTGCTGATTGTAGTCTGTCAGCTGATAGAAAAGTTACCATGATAACACCCAAAAACGCTTTGTAAGGTGGATTGATGTCATATCCCTTATTGGTTTGCCAAGATGTCAGTCATCCACTGAGAAGGTGAACACCAAATTCTGATTGGATTGTTGCATATAGGAAATAGGAGGGCCTTTGACCCCTTTGTGAGGATAAAGGATGTAACACAGCTGCTCTGCCCTCAAATTTTGCACAGATCTCAAATTGGGTTAAATATTCTGCAGAACATACTGTACATTCACTCTACTGCTCAGTGTTGCATGGGCTTAGACTTAGGCAGGCTCTGTCACTTTGTAGTATTGTGATTAAAATATTGACACTTCAACAGCTACTTTCGTCTCAGTGTGTTTCCTTGGATCGAGCTTGGAGTGCTAATTTGGTCTTGAATTGAACGGGTGGGTGTGAGTTTTTTCCACCACACAATTTTCAGTGCTCCACGACACTTTTTTGTAAATATATGCATATTTAAGGGTAATGCAAGGATTTTGTATTTTTTAATTAGGTGTCCGACCGATTTGAGGGGCGCTTGGGCCAAATATGCCAGGGTCGGTTTTTTTTTTTTTGTCCCAGTCCATCCCTGCATAGGACCTCTCCTATGCATGTTTGTAGTTGTGTGTGTACAGTAAGAGAAATGGACTTTCGCCAAACTAGCCCCTCCCTCTACCAACCCATTTCCACTCTGTTTGCACGTTCACATAGAGGATCGGACACATTACGTGCCACCCGAAAACAAATTTGCAGGGTTCACAGGGTTGCGGAGACTGCCACATTTGAATACATTTTGAATACTACTTCCCTGATACCAGGCTTCCCTGAGAGCATTATGTGTTGTCTGGTGTCCACTCTGAATTTAGTTTTTCATTGGCCATCCACTGCCTTACTTGATGAGTGTCCTGTGTGTTGTGTTTAGTGTGTTTGTGTTTAACATGCACCTGGTACAACTGGTGTGATTTCTCCTTTCCTTAGCATATTTTCTTGTCTTTTTGTGATTTGTTTGTTTTCGTTGACTTTGCTGCAGGAGTTGATTTTGCTGGAGGGACGGCTTGACATCTGGATGGATGGGTGGATGGATGGATGGAAGATAGATAGATAGATAGATAGATAGATAGATAGATCTGTGGATATGGATCTATCTGGATGTGGTGGGTATCCATTTGTAGTGCATGTCTGGTTTCACTGTGTACACTCCCAGTACACAGTTCACCTGTGTGGGTTGCGGTGGTTGCTTTGTCCTAGCCACGTGTGATCCTGACCTCACTTCTTCAGTATAGCCTGCCTTCCTACAGTAAGCCCCCCTCATCATGTTTAGTATTTATCATTCTTGTCTTGTGTTCTGCCATTTTAATCTATGGGGATACCTGACTATACATGTGTAGCAGGATGAATTCTCTGCTCCCCTCTGTTTGGGTTCCCCCTGCACCTGTACCTGTTAGTTTAGTCCAATTAGCATGCCCTGAGTGGTTATAAAAGGGGTAAATTGACGCCACCTGGTAGAGGGCCCTTTTGTAAACAACTGCTTCCCTGACCTGCCTTCCTCCCAAGCTCCAGGGTCGGAGGCTGATTGTTTGGCAACCATAGCTGTGCAGGTATGATGCTTTGTGTGGTTTGGTTGGTAATGTTTAATGGTGTGGAATGAGGGGATGATATAGAGCCTGTATTGTTGTGCAGGACTGGTCTTTTTAGTCCACTCCTGGTTGTCTACCGGTCAGCTCTGTGATCTGCATTACTGGGATTGTTGGGCATAACGCTCAGGTATGTATGGATGTCAGTGTAGCTCATAGTGTGGATGTGGTCTATGGTCCGAGAGGTTTGATTGAGCCATGGTGTGATTCTGTTCTTTTATTATCGCCGTGCCACTACAACTGTGCCCCAGTTGATGTCCTTCACCCCTGGACCATTGTGTTGATGAAGTCAGGACGGACACTGCTGTTTTGCTTTGTTTTGTTGTGTGTTTTGCTTCCATGTGGCTGCATGTTTATGTATGTGATTAGGTAGGAAGTAGGCTAAAATAATGTGCCAATGAAAACAAAAGCCTCAGTTTCCATTCAGCATGTTAGATATTCGCAACTCCAGAATTTTCTGACCTGATGTCACCACAGGACACAGCAATGAATGAAGACATAGTGACAGAGTTAAGGCCTAGCAAATAGCTAAGTCATAAGCACACCAAGGCCTACGTAGGTTGTATTAGGAACTGAATTAAATACCAATTTTGTGTGATGTAAATGCCTATCTAAACATGCTGGATAAACTGTATAGGCCTGTAAAAGGAAGCAGCAGTGAAAAATGAATGGCAACCATACCATTGTTCAGGCTTCAGACATTGTGTATAAAGTATAGGTACCAAGTTTTAAGGTGCTGCATTAACTTATAGCCTATCCAAATATCTGACTGCTTTCTTTTTCATTAAAAGCATAGCAAGGGAGGGGGTTGTCACCCTACCTGGCCTCGAAAAGGTTTTACTAGTACTTTGTACTTCTACTTTCAGTACTTAAGTATGTTTTATAATGGGCTACTTGTCATACTTAAGAACTGTAAATAAGATAAGACTTTTGCTTAAGTGGTATGCTTATAGATTACTTTTACTTAAGTAATTTTCTGATCAAACCTCTGTACTTCAACTCTGAGTAGGAGGTAAGAAGTAAGACAGTGATTGGCTGCGGTTTTGGTTGATCTGAAACCATATGAAAATAATTTCCTGTTATGAGTCCTCTGAGTCAAATGGAAATAAGTTATTTTCAGTTTCTCCTTAATATCGCCAATCCCACATTCATACTTCTAATATTACCTAACGTAAGAAGTTTTTATGGTGCTGTTAGGGTTGCCACCTACTGTATGTCTGATAAAAAACCTGAACATATTTTATGACCCGACCAACCGCTTTGCTTGTGAAAATGTCCATAACATTAGACCCACAAGACAAATTTGGCCTTTGTGCATTAACATTGATTTTTCCAGCTCAACAGAGTCAACAAAGAGTTGCTAGACTAGCCTGGGAAGCAAACTAAATTTGCTGCTGCTAGGGTGTGTCTAGATTTCTAAGCTGGTGAATGTGGATAATACAATGTGATTTGTGAATGTTAAAAGTTGCAATTGGTGAATAAACTCCTTTGAGAGGTAAACTCTAAAGAGGTGGATAAACTCTCTAATTCTGAAATTTCAGAGGTGGATAAACTGTGTTTACTTGCGTTTAGCCTCCACCACATCCCTGCTTAGCCACACCTATAGCCACTTTTATTTAGTAGGTCTCAATCAGACATTGGAATAACTTATGTTGAACGTTTTTTTCTTTTTACTGGCCTGTCAGTCTTGTGGTCATCTTTGTCCTCCGCCTCGCTACCCATATTAACGAACAATGTTGAGTATTTGACGTTAGGTAGACTATTCAATCTTCACTGCTTCTGCCGCCTGTAGTAGCTGCCAAGACAGGCACACTAGATAGTAGATAGGCTACGTCACGTCCCTACAGAGCCAATGATGGCGCATTCTACACACAAGAGACACAGACGCATAGGCTATTTCAAGTGGAGAGAAAATAGTCAATTGAACATACGTATTCACACAGCCTTTTGAAAAACGGGACATTCAGTGTCCTGGTAGAGTTGATCCATTTCCCAGGACAGGCTATTAAAAAGGACAATCCTGGTAAAACTGTGACAGATGGCAACCTTATGTGAGGATGCTGTTCATTGACTTTAGTTCAGCATTCAACACGATAGTACATTTCACCTTGGTCACAAAGATGAAGGCCTTAGGACTGAACACCACCCTGTGTCACTGGATATTTGACTTTCTCACCAACCGTTCACAAGTGGTTAGAGTGGGGGGTCTGACATCTGACACATTAACCATCAGCACTGGTGCTCCCCAAGGCTGTATTTTGAGTCCACTGCTGTACAACATCTACACACATGACTGCAAAGCCAACAGTAGTCATACCTCCATCATCAAGTTTGCAGATGACACAGTGATCTTGGGTCTGATTAGTAACAACAATGAACAGCTCTACTTGGATCAGGTTGATGAGGTGGCACAGTGGTGTCAATCTAACAGCTTGACACTGAATGTCAATAAAACCAAGGAAATGGTAGTGGATTACAGAAGGCATCAGCAGGCCTATAGTTACACCCCACTAATGATCAGCGGGCAACCTGTAGAGAGAGTCACACGTTTTAAATACCTTGGTGTCCACATTACTGAAGACTTAACATGGACTATTAACACTCAATATGTTCTGAAGAAGTCCAGACAACGACTCAACTTCCGTAGTCAGCTAAGGAAATTCAAAGTTTCTACATCCATCATGAAGGCCTTCTACACTTCAGCGGTTGAGAGTGTTCTAACTGGTAGCATCATCACCTGGTATGGGAACTCTACAGTTAGAGATTGTAGTACTCTGCAGAGAGTAGTGCGCTCAGCTGAACGTACTATAAGAACTCAACTCCCTGCTCTACAAGATATCTAATCCAGAAGAGTACTCCTAAGAGTCCAAAAGATTCTGAAGGACTATTCTCATCCTAACAATGGATTATTCCTACCGCTGAAATCAAGAAGACGCCTATGTAGTCACAAAGCCAGAATTGAGAGACTCAGGAGAAGTTTTTATCCCCAGGCCATCCGAACTCTGAACTCGCACTATACTGACTTTGCACACATTCACTCCTGAGCACTCTCAAACATTTCCCAACTCTGAACTCACACTATACTGACTTTGCACTCATGACCCCCCCCCACACACACACACACACACACACCTACATGACTTTTAGCACTTTTACATCCCTCTCCCTATGCTACAGACCTTTTTTTATTTTCTTATTTCATCACACGTCAAAACACACACACACACACACACACACACATATATCTGACTTTCTCCAATTTTTGCATATCTCCATAGAACTTTTTATTTATTATTTTTGATTTCTCCTCCATCTATCTACCCATGTCCTTGATTGCCTAGCCTTTCTGCCCCCCCACCCCCATCCCCAACACACACACACTTACATCATCACTGTCATCACCTCACATACATACAGCACACTGCTTGCTACAGTAAGCCTCCTCTACATACTTTCTGCACACTGCCCCCCCTACATACACAGCACATTGTCTTCAGGATCTTATAGTGTTAATTTTGTCACCTATTTTTAATTTAGTCTTAGTCTTGTGACGAAATGTCCTTTTTAGTCTTTGTCATATTTAGTCATTCAAATATCATTTTTGTTAGTCAAGTTTTAGTCGACTAAAAGTCTCGTCATTTTAGACTAGTTTTAGTCAAAAGAAAACTAAAGGTATCTTAGTCTTAGTCAGTTTTAGTCAACACATTTTAGTCTTTTTTTTTATAACAAATTATTTCTGATTACCATTTGAGTCAAATAGTGTTTCACACATCTCAATTTTCAAACAATATTGTGTGTCCACAGGGCTACTCTGCCTGTTATAATTACTCATTCAGATTTTTGTCAGTCAGTATGTTTACATGCACAGGTAAGTCGAGCTACAGTTATAGCTCGGCTGGGATTTGACCATAGACAGTAAAAGATTTGACTGGACCACTGTCATATTCAGTAGACCAGTGTTTCTCAAAGTGTGGTCCGGGGATCACTGGTGGTCCATAAGCTATCCCAAGTAGTCCGTGAGCAGACGTGGTAAAATATAATATAGATGAGTTGTTTGCAATATTGAACCAACTTGTATGTAAAAACAGTTCTGCAACACTGTCTATGTAAGATATGCCATACAGTATGAATCCACACAATAAGCAAAGTGCAAAGACAATAAGCAAGGTGGTTCAGTGAGTAGGCCTATTGTGTAGACTAATTATAGGCTATTGTTAAAGTAGGTCTAATCTTCTTTTTTTTTTTAGCTAGGGTTAGTTAAGTGGTCCTGAAACTGAAAAAGTTTGAGAAACACTGTCATAGGCCAAAGTATTAATGTTTTACTCCGCCTCGCTAGATGGTGATATGCGCCCAAACACAACATATTCCCCAAACAGACTCTCCATCTTAGCCATAGCTAACTTGCTAGCGAACTTTCCATATTAGCTTACTTGCTAGAAAACTTTGCATCATCAGTTAAATAGTTGACATTACATAATGAACATTTTCGTATGGACATTCTGGGGGATGTTAATTTGTATGAGAGAAGCTTCAACTTCTGGGTATGTAGAATTGTGGCATACAGCTTAGGTAGTTAGCTTGCTAACTCTGGCAGAAATTGCAGTGTTCTTGTTCCATGTAGTTTTATGTTGCAGCCACAGGGTTGCAGAAACAGCACGTAGACTAGCCTACAGGAAAGCTGAACGTATGAACTTATTCGTAATATTTTGAAAACATAACAGCTAGATATTCTGTCTTATCATTTTGTAGACGAAAATGAAGAGATTTTATCTTAGTTTTTATTTCATGCAAAACATTTTAGTCTCGTCTTTTTTCGTCAACAATAATGCAATAATGCATAAGATGGTCTTAGTCAGTGTTTCAGGACATTACTGCCGTCTCGTCTTAGTCATGAAAAAAAAGGTCGTTGACGAACATATTTCCTCTCGTCTCGTCTGACGAAATTAACACTACAGCCCTACTGCACCGCAGTAGCCTAAATGGAAGCTTTTGATAGCGCATGGCACTAACGAAAAACCACCAGGACAAACCACTCAGGGCTGTAGGCTACTCTCTCTGGAACCATAGGTCACTAATGTGTGCGTTATTTACGTTTGATGATTACATTTCAGATAATGGTGCTTGTTGGTTTCCTGCAGTATATGCGGGGGCGGGGCATTTTGGTCATATCTGAATATTATGGTGACTACACATGACGCACACACTCATAAAAACATACACATGCAGGTAAGCAGGCACACACATACACCAAAGCAAACACACACATGGACACACTAATTTACATACAAAAAGTTGCAAGAGTAGGGGATGGAGTAGGAGATAGAGACAAATTGACAAAGTGTGATTTATTTTTGCAGAGAGAATGTGCAGGACTGAGCAGTGGTCATATTTTGTACCGCTTTATGGTATATCTAGTTTTAATACCATGTGAGGTTGGGAACTATGGATCACATGTTATAGGTAGAATCCACAATTATGATGAAAATATTACTATCCATAAAAGTCTGGAGTTTAAAGGTTGCAAAATGAAACAAAGGGATAGTATGTTTATGGGTATATCCCCCTCAGGATTACAGGGCATTATACAACTATTATCAATCTGTATGAATGCAAATATGCATGAAACTATATATTGCAGTCAGACAAATATCACTCGTCACGCTCTGTTGTTGTTACATTGATCATGTCCTGAATAACTCTCATTTTGTGTGTGTTGCAGCTGCTGGCATTCCCTGGTGTCTGACTGCTCATATGTGTCTCCTCTGCTTCTTTGCACATAAATAACCTCCTCCACAATGACATTAAGGCAGCTCGTATATGCTGGATCTTAAGGGCATATATGACTGGATTAATGGCTGAGTTTGCCTGGGAAAGTAGGATGCCCATGTAGAAGACTTCATGGGGAACTGTGGTCTGTGGACGGTAGAAAGAGATCATGTTCATGAAGTGCAGCGGTAGCCAGCAGACTACAAAGACTGTCAGAATGAGAATGAGGGAGTGGGTGAGTTTCCGCTCCTTCTGATAGTAAGAACGAAACTCACTGCTGCTAGCCCCACTTCCTTTCAGATGCTGCATCTTAATAAGGATGTAGAAGTATAACAACATCATAAGCAGCATGGGTGGCAGCACACAAGCAAAGAAGTTAAAGTTGATCATGAAGGACATTGGAATCACTGCCAAAAATGTGCAAGTGATGGTTGTGGAGTTTGATGCTTCCATCTGTTCTAGAGTGTCGTGGCGATTCCATCCAAACACGGGAACAGACCCCAAAATACCTGCAGACACCCAGCAGACTCCTACTATGGTCCAAGAGAGTTTCTGTGTCATCATTGTTTTGTATCTGTTAGAGTAATAGTTCAATTAATATTTCATGCAAACTTCATACAGGATAAAATAACCATGTGAACACTGAGAATTACAATTGACTGAAATAGGTGTGCATGTTTCAACTACAACTATACAACAACTAGTTTCACAAGCAAAATCCATTAGCAAACGATCAGCAAGAACAGCATCAACAACAGTAGCAACAACAACAAATGCATCAGAACCCATGGTAATCATTTATAAAGATAATTTAATACCAGCAAATGAGCTGAATAACCTTGAAATAAATGCTATCCTGTCAAGAAAAACCAAGAAAGGTCAGTATACTATTTTCTATGCTTGGGAATTAAATAAGGTTTACTGATTTTTAAGCCATTATGTCTGTACCTTTGCTCTAATAATACTGTGTATTGAAACTTACCTGTGAGGAATGTATACACGCAAACATCGGTCCACAGCTATGGCTAGCAGGGAGTGAATGGACGCTTGGGTCACTACAATCTCACCACAGCTTGGCAAGAGACAGCCATAGAAAGAGGTCCTGACCCGTCCGTCCACCAGAACCGACAGAGGTATGGCCACGGCCCCCACCAGGAAGTCGGCAACAGCCAGAGAGATGATTAAGCAGAAGGTGGGCTGCCGCCGCATGGCACCACACGTCCACACTGCCCAGATGACCAGCAGGTTACCAAGGCAACATGCCACAGCGATCAGGACCTCCAGCACAGTGTAGAAAACATTGTTTTTAGCCATTCTGGTTCTGATAGAAAGTAGTACTGACCATTAACATTGCCAGTATCAGTCTGAGAGAGTCTGTTTGTGGTTTAGTGTGAGTCAGGAAGTGGTGAAACATACAAAACAATTTATGAGGTTTTCTGAAAGAAGGTAGGCCTACAGGCATTGTTTTTCTCTACGCAAATGTCAAACTGTGTCTGTTTTATTCAACAGGTGCTGGGTATAAGGCTTAGCCGACATATGAAAAAACAAAAAGATAGCTGCACAATGTTCTTTAATCTCCCAGAGTGGTTTAATAAGCTACAACGTTTTGACCAGAGGTCTTTGTCTTTTATTTTTTATAGACACTGGTCAAACACCACAAATATAACACCACCACACCATAATGCTGATCCACTGACAGCACCTAAGGTTACAAGGAAGTTTATTGTCACATGCTGTCTATCTTCACTGTCCTATCTGAATAAAGGCAAAAAAGGACAAAATAAAAAAAAAAATTGGCCCGGGTAACACCGTTACTTAAGAAAGCTTCTCTCAACCCTGCTCAAGTCGAGAACTACCGCCCTGTCTCACTCCTGCCTTTCCTATCCAAAGGCATTGAACGAGCAGTCTCCAAACAGGCCTCTGACTTCCTTTCACAGAACAACCTTCTGGATCCAAATCAGTCTGGATTCAAAAGCGGCCACTCTACCGAAGCGGCTCTGCTGTCTGTAACAGAAGCCTTAAAAAAAAAGCAGGGCTGACCGCCGGTCATCAGTACTCATTCTGCTTTGACTTATCGGCTGCCTTTGACATGGTTAATCACCGCATCCTTCTCTCTATACTCGCTAACATGGGAATCTCCGGTTCTGCTCTCTCCTGGTTTGAATCCTACCTCACAGGACGCTCGTAACGTATCATGGCTTGGTCAGCTATCTGCACCTCACCATCTCACCACAGGGGTCCCCCCTGGGCTCAGTGCTGGGCCCCCTTCTCTTTGCTATCTACACCACCTCCTTGGGACAGATTATCCATTCGCATGGCTTCTCATACCACTGCTATGCAGACGACACACAGCTCTATCTGTCCTTTCTACCTGATGACCCCTTGGTTTCAGCACGGATCTCGAATTGCCTCTCAGACATAGCTACATGGATGAAGGCACACCACCTCCAGCTGAACCTCTCAAAGACTGAACTGCTGGTCCTCCCAGCTAAACCTCCCATACACCACGACATCAACATCAAATTTGACTCCCTGTCTGTTTCACCTACCAGGAATGCAAGAAATCTAGATGTTGTTCTCGACAACCAACTAAACTTCTCAGATCATGTTGCCTCAGTCGCCCGGTCATGCCGTTTCGCACTCTACAACATACGGAAAATCAGGACTTACTTGACTCAAGATGCTACCCAACTTCTGGTTCAGGCAATAGTCATCTCACGACTTGACTACTGCAACGCCCTCCTGACAGGTCTCCCAGTCTGCGCAGTGAAACCCCTTCAGATGATCCAGAACGCAGTGGCGCGCCTGGTCTACAACCAACCCAAAAGGGCACATGTTACCCCACTGCTCATCCAGCTTCACTGGCTACCTATGGCGGCCCGCATCGAATTCAAGGCTCTAACCCTTGCCTACAAAGTAGTCTCTGGTTCTGCTCCCACCTACTTGAATGCCCTCATACAGACATACGCTACCTCCAGACCGCTGCGCTCCTCAGAGGAACAACGGCTAGCTCTACCACCGGTACGCTCAGGCCAATCCAAACTTTTCTCATCTGTTGTTCCTCGTTGGTGGAACACACTGCCAGTTCCTACAAGGGCAGGGACATCCCTCTCCATTTTCAAAAAACTCCTGAAGACCCAGCTCTTTAGAGAACATCTCCTCTCATAGCACCACTTACAACAAGTCTTGCTGATCCTAGCACTCACCAGCCGTCTTAAACTGACACGTAACTGTTAAAAACAGCACTCACTGATGCACTTATTCTTACTGTACTCTACCGTTTTTTTAAATTGTCCTAAAATTGTTGAGAATTGCTTTAAAAATTAAACTGTTTACCATGTTGTAAGTCGCTTTGGCTAAAAATGCGTCAGCCAAATGTAATGTAATGTAATGTATGTGGGGAGAGGGCAGTGTGCAATATGTGTGTTGGAGAAGCTTCCTCATGAGACAATGTGCTGTGTATTGGGGGGGGGGGGGTGCAGTGTGCTGTAAGTATGTTGGGGATGTGTGTTGGAGAAGCTTCCTGATGAAATAATGTGCTGTGTATGTGGGTGGGGGTGCAGTGTGCTGTAAGTATGTTGGGGATGTGTGTTGGAGAAGCTTCCTGATGAAATAATGTGCTGTGTATGTAGGGGAGGGGGGGCAGTGTACTGCAAGTATGGTGAAGGGACTTATTATTGCAAGCAGAGTACTGTATGTATGATGTATGTGAGTGATGACAGTGAAGATGTGTGTGTGGGTGGGAGGGGAGTGGAGCAGTGACTGTGTGTGTGTGTGTGTGTGTAGTGTGTGTGTGGGTAAGTGGGGGCAGTGTGCAGTAAGTATGTAGAGGATGTGTGTTGGTGTCCTAATAAAGATTTGAAAATCGGAAGTTCTCAGGCCACTGACCTTGGTGCCCCCTTCTTTCAATATTCTGCTGTGCATCCGACTAATAGCGATTTTCATTTAACCTGGCCTGTCAAAATAATCTTAGCATTCACAGCGCAAAATAATTTAGCTTTTAACTGTTCATCACAGCGAGATAAAACCTTTATTGCGTGGCAGAGCAGAAGTGGGGCTTTCCAACGAGACTACGCACTTGTCTACAATCAAGTATGAAAATAAAAAAAAAACATGAAATTAAATCAAATTGCATCATATTTACAGCCTACTTCTCTGCGTTCAGCTGCGCACCGATTACTCTCATTTGAATTACTCACGAACCCGTTATCGCATAGATATGGCAAGCATATCACATGATAGATGAGACACAGGGCTATCCATTGGTACCAAGTGGTACCATTAGTACATCCGTCTGGGTTATAAAACAGACAAAGTGACAACAAAATAATAACTTCATAAAGCTCGACTTACCCCACGTTTTTGTCTGTTTTTGTGGCAAAGCATTTATAATCCAAAGCTATCGTGTGTTTCTCTATGGAAAGCATGTTCATAATCCGGTTTTGAGATCCTAGCAAATTCCTGCATGGCATCCAATTCAAAGCTCACATTGCATCCCAATTTGTTCAACAAAGAACAAAACCTTTTTGCTTTTACTTTGTTCATGGCAATGCAGTAAAAAGTTGTTGTAGAGAATCATTATGAGTGAATACACCATAGGCACACACAGGCTAACACGAAAACTCGGATCAAGTCAGGTCAGATCAGTTCGTGTCACAGATATGGAGCGCAGAAATGTCATTTTCAGAATTCTCCTTTAAGCCTCCCAATAAAACAGCTTGTAATATTCTCCTGTGACATCCCATAAAGTTGGAGAATACAAAGCAAGGGATTTAGGACCGTTCGTCTTTACAAAATCTTCCCAGATCGTCCAGATTCCTAGGTCTACACTTGTGCATTCTCCTCTTTGACTCACTCCACTGTTTTTCTATGGAGTTTAGATCAGGGGACTGAAACGGCAATGCCTGAAGCTTGATCTTGTGTTCAGCAAACCATATGTGTTTTGATCTGGACAATTGTTTTGGTTCATTGACCTGATGAATGATCCAATCATGACCAACTACTTGTTGTTCAGGATACCATGCAAGGCCTTTGGGAATAAAAACAGCCCCACAATAGCACAGCCCCTCCACCATAATTCTCATCATGGGGTTCTTTTTAATATAGCCATTCTTCTATGTACGCCAAACACACCTAAAGTGTTTCTAGCCAAAGAGTGCAATTTTCATTTCATCTGACAATAGACCACACTTCCAGACAAAGTCACTGTACTATTCAGTAACTCTTGCCGTTTACATTGGTAATTAAATGACTGGACAGGCTTTTACCTGGCATGCCCTCTAAATAATCTATTAGCAGTGAGGTCACTTTTGAAGATTTTTGGGGGGACTTGACCCCAAGATGATACCTTTGTCTGTAACTCTCCAACAGTGGTTCTTATGGAATTTTTTGCCTATCTTACCATCCTCCATACTGTACATGGGGCAAGATAACCATGGGTCTTTGTCCAAGCATGTTTGTCACATTTCCAGATGATTAGAACCTTTTAATAATTGTTTTAACTGTAAATATAGGCATTTTCAACAAAGTACCTAGTTGTCATAGGCATTCTCTTGTCTTTCCGATGTTGAAAAATGACTAGAGGATTTAGCCTCTGTGTTACTTTATTTTCATACCTTAGTGAAAATGAAAGTCATGAACTACTTCTGAAAGTTCTCAGACACTCTGATTAACTTAAATTATTTGAAATTAGATAGGAAAAATAGGATTGAAATTAGATAGGAAAAAGCTTCTGTTTTGTTTGTTTATAAGATTTTTCAGGGGTGCCAATAATTGTGAGCAACGTGTTTTAGTTTAATTAAATATTTAATTAAATATTTATTTCTTTATGACATTTTCCTTTTTCTCAAAATACATTTTCTTCCCTTCAAGGTTGCATTTTTCCTAATTTTTTCATTGTGAGAGTCAACTTTTGCAGAGGTGCCAATAATTCTGGAGGGTACTGTACATGTCAAAATTTCAACATTTTTATAATACACTTTTTGTATTTTTATTATTCAAAATCAATTATTATTAAATCAATTCAAGTATTAATACATAAAATGTATTAATAGATTTGGGTAGCCTAGA
This sequence comes from Alosa alosa, assembly GCF_017589495.1. NCBI lineage: Eukaryota > Metazoa > Chordata > Actinopteri > Clupeiformes > Clupeidae > Alosa > Alosa alosa. Next base: position 22,850,825 of record NC_063198.1, read on the forward strand.
AAATATATAGCATGTGTGTATGGCACTTACAATAACCAGGATAAATGCTTCTAACTAAAGGTAGTGAAAATGCCCAGTCTAGGGTTCTTAGGGTTAAACGATGTTAGCCACTGAGTTCAAGTTCAAGTAGTTTTATTGTCATGTACTTATAAAATGAATTATAAGTAATGAGATTCTTAAGCTCAAGAGCCAGCTCAACTTAAAAGAGTAAAATTAAAAGTAATTAAGAAGGTGTATTTTGTGTGTGTACTGTATCTGTGTATGTGTGTGTGTGTGTGTGTGTGTGTGTGTGTGTGTGTTTGGGGGGTGATGAAAGGGGGGAGGGGGAATGATGAAATGGTGTGTATGTGTGTGGGGAGGGGGTATGTTGTGTGTCTGGGTTGGAGTATGGTTCGGGCCGCAAATTTCTGTCCGAACCCGGCCCGAGCCCGACGCAGGTGATGCCTCAGTTCAAAGTCAAAGTCAAAGTCAAAGTCAGCTTTATTGTCAATTTCTTCACATGTTCCAGACATACAAAGAGATCGAAATTACGTTTCTCACTATCCCACGGTGAAGACAAGACATATTTTACCAATTTAAGTCCACAGACAAACATAACATTCAAGTAAACAAAAAAGTAAGTAAATAAGTAAATAAGAGGGCACATATAATAATGAAAAAAATAAGAGCAGCAAAATTTGGTTGAAATTGTGCATAGACAGTCAATAAAATACTAGTGCAAAGTCAGGCCAATAAAAGGCTTGGGTAGTTCTGTTTGACCTAAGTAAGAAAGAAAGTGGCATAGTGGTGCAAGTTATGTAAGAGCAGCAGAGTAGTGCAGGCGGCCATTGTGGGTCCAATGTCCAGGATGTTATGTAGCTGAGGGTGGAGGGGGGAGAGGAGGGAGAGAGTTCAGCATCCTTACAGCTTGGTGTATGAAGCTGTTGGTGAGTCTGGTAGTGCGGGAGCAGGGCTTCTGTACCTCTTCCCAGAGGGCAGTAGATCAAACAGATTGTGAGCGGGGTGACTTGCATCACTCACAATTTTGGTCGCCTTGCGGGTGAGGTGGGTGGTGTAAATGTCCTTCAGAGAGGGGAGTGAAGCACCAATAATCCTTCCAGCTGTGTTCACTATGCGCTGCAGGGCTTTCCTGTTGTATTCAGTGCAGCTTCCGCCCCACACAGCATACAGCTGGAGAGGATGCTCTCAATGGTGCCTCGGTAGAATGTGGTCATGATGGCTGGTGGAGCACTTGCTCGCCTGAGTTTCCGCGAGGGAAGTACAGGCGGCGCTGAGCTCTCTTCGCCAGTGATGCAGTGTTGGTGGTCCAGGAGAGGTCTTCGATGTGCACCCCCAGGAATTTGGTGCTGCTCGCTCTCTCCACCACAGCACCGCCGATGGTCAGTGGCAGGTGTTGGGTGTGACCTCTCCGGAAGTCAACAACAATCTCTTTGGTCTTGCTGACGTTCAGCAGGAGGTTGTTGTCCCTGCACCACGTGGTCAGATGGTCGACCTCCAACCTGTATTGAGTCTACGTCAGCCCTTGGTGATGAGACCCACCAGAGTTGTGTCGTCAGCAAATTTCACTATGTGATTGTTGCTGTAGGTTGCAGTGCAGTCATGCATCAGCAGGGTGAAGAGCAGCGGACTGAGCACGCAGCAGCCTTGGGGGCCCCTGTGCTCAGTGTGATGCTGCTTGAGGTATTGTTGCCAACATCGCACTACTTGAGGCCTCTGACAGAGGAAGTCCAGTAGCCAGTTGCAGAGGTAGGTACTGAGTCCCAGTTTGTCAAGTTTGCAGATGAGTTGTTGTGGTATTATGGTGTTGAATGCAGAACTGAAGTCTATAAACAGCAATCTCACATATGAGTCTCTTTTTCCAGGTGGGTGAGGGCTGGGTGGAGGGCAGAGCAGATTGCATCCTCTGTAGACCGCTTGGCTCGGTATGCAAACTGGAAGGGGTCCAGGGTGGGGGGGAGAATGGATTTGATATGTGACATGACAAGCCGCTCAAAGCACTTCATGATGATGGGTGTCAGTGCCACAGGGCGGTAGTCATTGAAGCAGGATGGAGCAGTTTTCTTCGCACAGGTATGATGGTGGCAGCTTTGAAACATGATGGGATGATGGCTTGCTTCAGGGAAGTGTTTAAGATGTCTGTGAAGACATCCTTAAGCTCCCCCTGCGCAGTCCTTCAGCGCCGCGACCTGGGATGTTGTCTGGACCTGTTGCCTTACGGGTGTTGATAGCAGCAAGTGTCCTCTTCACGCTGTCGGCAGAGAGGCACAGGGGCTGCTCATGTAGAGGGGGATGGGTCTTCTGTGGGCAGGTGCTGTTTTGTGCTTCAAAGCGAGCAAAGAAGCGGTTCAGGTTGTTGAGCAGAGGGATGTTGCTCTCACAGCTCTGTGGCGCCGGGCTTGTAGTCCGTGAGGGCCTGGAATGCCCTGCCATAGGCTTTGTGCGTTCCTGCTGTCTTTGAAGTGGGTGGTTATCTTGTGAGTGTATTCCTTTTTTGCTTCCTTGATGCCACGGGACAGGTTGGCTCTCGCTGTTCTCATGCCGGCTTCATCCCCAGCTCTGTAGGCTTTGTCTCTGGCCCTCAGCAGCCTGAGGACATCCCCTGTCAGCCATGGCTTCCAGTTAGCCCGAGTGATGATGTCTTTTGTGTGGGTCACATCATCGATGCACTTGGTGATGTAAGAGGTTACAGTGTCTGTATACTCCTCTATGTCTGTCCGGTTGTTGTAAGTGGCTGCCTGCTTAAACATTTCCCAGTCTGTTGTGTCAAAGCAGTCTTGAAGAGCATCGGAGGCTCCCTCAGGCCACACTTTTACCTGCTTACGAATCAGTTTGTTCGCTTTTACCCTTTGTCTGTATGCGGGCATTAGCATAACAGTGATATGGTCTGAAAGTCCAATGTGGGGGAGGGGGGTGGCTTTGTATGCTCCTTTGTGTGTAGTGTAGACCAGGTCCAGGATGTTATCTCTTGTTGGAAAATCAACATGCTGGTGTAGCTTTGGAAGTACAGTTTTAAGATCAGCATGGTTAAAATCTCCAGTGAAGATGGTGAAACCGTCTGGGTGTGCCGTCTGTTGTTCACTGACAGCCTGGTACAGTTCACTAAGAGCCGCGTTCTTATCGCTGTTGTTGTTGGTGGGCGGGATGTATACTGCGACTAGCAGAATCGCAGTTATTCCCATGCTAGTGATTAAACGTTCAAGTTTGTGTATAGCCTGTCTTTCTTTAGCCCATTAAACGGAACAAACATGTCTACATTGTTCTTGTCTACAGGATCAGATGGGCGTGCACACACACAGGTCACACACAGCATACATTAACAAGAGGCCCAATCAAGTAGAATTCTAACCTTACCATTGACGAAAAGTCTTGAAATGAACTGCAACAGTCTTTGAAACTACAGTCCCTCTGTCACTGATTCATATGCAGCATCAACGTTAATTGGGGCAACTCGAAGAAATCCTCCTCAGTTGAATGAGACGACCTTATAGCCTACCGGTAACCTATATGTCTTTACCACAGTATGCAACGCAAATAGGACTGCCTTCACATAGTAGGCCTAGGCTTAATTTACTTGGTCTTAAAATCTCCTGATAGGCTAACAACTTTTTTTTAACGTCACCCAAGACGTGCCGTCTGACATGCACATGCGTTGTCACGGCTACATAAACAAATCTTGCACACAGGAAAAAAGCTGTAAGGGACCGTTCGTTATTTATAAACGGGATCACCGGAGGGATTTTGAGTGCTTCGATCAAGAGTTGCATGACCCTCCCCTGCCTGCGCTATAATTTTCAACGACCCTCCAGCAGCATTTTCAAAACTGACATGACAATCCCCGGCCAATTGTCGATGTCTTCCGCCCACGCTTTTACGCGCTATGAAAACACATCTACATATGCTACCGCCCTATAACCAACCTCTGCTTTCTGATCTTACACATTACACTTCACCAAGATTCACCATTTCAGTAGATTTACTCACTAACATTGTTGTGGAAACACAATAAGCATGGAAACTAAATGCACACTTCCTGCAACTGCATTAGCCTACTTGAAAAGTTACTCCTCTAGTAAGTATTCACATGAAATAAAACAATAAAGCATTGAGACCATTCAACAAAGCACACTGGGTAATAACAAATTCAACACATGAACTTGTTGCTATGGACTCGTCTCTAGGCTTCCTCAGTCATTGTAGGCCTAAAGCTGCCAAAGCTGAACATTATCCAAAACTCAATTTTTTTAGACGAAAGGCCAATTTGGGGAGCTTGCTACACTCCTTCCTTCTCAAATGGCTTTAAAAGGCCGTTTGCACAATTTCACAAATAATCACAGGGACCCCCAAGAATAACTAACATGCCAACTTTTTCGGGTTTATCATTTTAACGCTTCCCCGCTGTCTTGCCGTTGTAATATTTTCCGTGAATATCCCATATTACTGTAATACTCTCATAACATTAGTCCTGCTTTCTGGCCTGTTTCTGTGTTGTCCTGTTGTTACCCCTAGCCCTCCAGTGAAACAGATGTATTCAAATCATCGCTTTGCTTGCTTGAATGCAAACTCAGAGTGATGTTAACCTAGGCCTATTTAAGTTAACAACGTGGTTGTCGGAGAGCACGATTCATCAGCGATTGCAGTGTTCGGCCGTGTGGGCTATGCCTACGTCTTTTCCTGCCAGGCTACTCAGCTAGACAAAGAATTCCCCTGTATATTCACTCCAAGTTGGCCTACCATAACTTACCAACTACACTGTAGACCATAAACTGGCCAAATGTATTTGTTCAACTTTATGAAGCAGAATTACGCACTGCTATTTGGAACGTAACACATTTTTGTTGGCAGGAGAGAGAATGACAGCAATTAACAAATTGCACTTGTTGCTGGTTACCGATAAATACTATATATATTTTTTTTTTGCAAACAACAAAAACAGAAAGGATGGAGACAGCAAAGCTAGAGATGGGCAGGAACGAGGTCAATTGGTAGAAATGCTTGTCAAAACGTTAGGAGCTGGATGTGTGGATGAATGAAGCACAAGTTAGGCTACACGGTAAACTACAAGTAAACCAAAGTTAAATTTAACTTTTTTGACCAAAAGTTGACCAAATCGATATAGGCTGTTAGGCGTGAATAAAATAGGCTACTTTGTTGCTCCAACCCTTCCAAAGTTAATGGAGACGAATGTTGACATTTTCCGTATTTTGCGTGAGAAACCCGGGAAATCTCCCCTATTTTCATTGTTCAATGTTGACAGAGCTATGGAACGAAAGAGAACGTTATATGGCGACAGAAATCAACAATCAAACAAGCCACTTGGACTTTTTGCTGTTTTCATTAATACAAAAGATGGGTGACCCTGCCTCCTAGACAAAAAAAGTTAGGTGACCCTCCCCTCAACAAAGAATATAAATAACGAACGGTCCCTAAGGTCTTTTTTACATTTTATTTTATTCTCAAGAAACAAACGTTTGCATCATGTAAAGCAGATCTGTTGGTTACCCAACATAATAAGCTATTTTAAATGTAAAGCTTCCAATGCATATCGCCCCCATGTGTTCGAACCCGACTACAATTTCTAAATATTTGTCCGAACCCGATCCTACCCATTCATCTCGGTGGAATGCTTTGCGAACTCTTCAAACAATACATACAAACCATATATCAGAATAAACAGCGGACCTTACCGAACACGAAAGGTGTAAAGCATCCCCCTGTACAGATAGCCATTCCAGAGTAATCCGGTTTTGAATTTGCAGCAAATTTATACATGCATGTCTCCAATTTTGGGCTTTAAATTTCATAGCAGACCAAATAAAACATAAATGTTAAATATAACCTAGATATCTGTAAATATTAAAATCATAAACCCGACATTACACAATCATTCACACACATTGCATTCTCGGAGAGTAGCACTCAGTCCGGAAGGCACAGACGTTACACAGCCTCCTCGCAAGCCATTGTCGTCCTCGGCAATGTCTCCTCGGCTTAGCCATTGCCATAATGTTGGTGTGGGCATTCACTCACTCAGACCATCAGTTTGTGGTACCGCCAACAACAACTCCAGGCGGGGCCCTAGGTGGCCTACACTACCATAGACTGTGGCACCAAGCACCGGAACTCACGGGTCAACTGTCACTGCACCCCCGCCGAGGCTGCCCAACCGTCGTGAGTTCATATGTGATGTCATATTGTATGTATGTTTGTGTTATGTATGGACAGTATGATAGTTAATTTCGCTGGTACTTGTGGCTATGTGACAATAAAGGCCTACTACTACTACATACACAGGAAACACAAGGGGAGTCAATAAAACAAGCATGATACACGAACAGTGTAGTCACATAGAATACACCAGGTAAACACATGAGGTACAACCTAAAGAAAGACTACACTAGCTAACACATACATGACAAAGTAAACACAATTACACTCACTAAAACCGACATTACACAATACAGCATTCACACACATTGCATTCTGGGAGAATAGCACTCAGTCCGGAAGGCACCGACGTTACAGTATGTAATGCCTACATGTTTACTGTGTGTGTATATGTGTGTGTGTGTGTTACGAACCCTAAATTTCTCGATTTACATTGGGGGTAATTTTTGGCACACCCTGCTGGCTATTTTGTGTTTTGTCTTTTTCTGTGTCTCTACCTTCACCCAGGTGCCTGCTCCAATTAACCCTGGCATGCTTCTATAAGACCCGTACCTCTGCAGTCCAGGGGAGAGCACATGCAGAGGAGTGTTCTCTGAGAACCACAGCTTTTTGGCTTACGCTTTTGGACATTTAATAAATCTGTATTTTTGAGCCTTACCTTTGGTGTGTCTCTAAAGTTATGTTAGGACCTTTCTTTGAGGTCCGTAACATAAATTTGGGGGCTCGTCCGGGATACTCCTGATTGGCTTTCCTGTCACGAGTATCTTGGAATTTGTTTTTTTGTGAATTGGCATTGATTTTTGCAAGTGTGCGGAACAGTAAGGTAAGTGCATTGCACTGGTTCAGTGGAAATTCCTTGGGAAGCTGCGTCACTGTTTTTTTCGGGCAATATCTGAGGAAGGGGTCCATAGAGGCCTCGAGCTCAGTACGGCCAGAAGACATCCAGGTCGAGAGATTCAGTTTAGGGAGGTTGGGATTCCACTGACTCAGTTTGGTGCACTTTTGTTCCATTTAGCATTTTCTGTTTTGCAAATTTTGAGTGCGGCTAAAAGCTTCTTTGAGTTTTCGTGTTGCTTTTGTAACACTTCGCTGTTGGAAGTTTTTTCGTGTTAGTGCTTCGTTACATTCACTGAACCTCTTTGCAGGTTATAGCTTTAGTTAGACGTGCGCTTCCTAAACCTTTTGAGCGTTTGTGGTTGCATATCTTGTTAACTGCGCGCTTTGTTTGTGGTCTTTGTTCTCGTTGCTGACCACTTAGGTAAAATTAAATTTCAATTGCATATAGCGACTTTGTTGCAGTTTGAAGTACTGCTTTGATAACTCCTGTGTTTTGAAAGCTGTTTCTTTTGGGTACAAAGTTTGATTTGGAAACTCAACTAGTTTCCTTTTGAAATTGGAACTAATTTGGTTTCGCTACAATGGCGAGGACTTTATTGCAAATCCTGATGTGTCCTTGATGGAAACCCTTACTAAAGAGCAATTGATTGATTTGGCAGCTAATTATGAAGTTGAGCTCTCGTCAGAGAAAAAGCGCAAGAAGTCCACAGTAATATCTGCTCTGACTTCACGCTTAGTCGAGAATTCTTCCCAAACCAGAAAGTCCTGTAAAAGCGAAAGATCCTCCTGAGCAGCCCAGGACTCCTAAAGGCCCTGACGGCTCAGAACAGGATCATGAATTTCGTATGCAAGAGTTGGCTTTTCGCCGGGAGCAATTGCAGTTGCAAGCAAGAGAGCAAGAGCTGGCCTTTCAGCTTGTAATTGCCAGATTGCAGTTAGCTGCAAAAAGTGAGGGTATTGAAATTCTAACAACGGTTGATGCAACATTTGATGTTTCTCGTAATATCAAATTAGTGCCACCGTTTCTGGAAAAGGATGTAGATAAATACTTTGTACATTTTGAGCGAGTTGGTGCTGTGCTGGGCCCCGGTGCAAGCATTTTCATTGGGGCCCCCTCTCCAACACCACCCCCGTGACACAGTGTAATGTAATCACGAATGACGGGAAGTAAGATCATTGAATAAACACATTCCCCATTCCCAGCAGGCCTTCTTCCTTTGTAAAAATTGACAATAAAAAAGAAATTAAGTTGCAGGTATTTTTTTTTTTTTACTTCTTACTCATTGTAGCCTGAACATAAACACAATGCAACAAATTATACGGTCACCATGACTGGTATAAATAGCTGTCAATCCCTCCTAACATTCTGTAAAAGCGGTCTGAGAAAAAAATATTGATATCCGAGAACTGCCGACGCCATAACATCTCAATTACGGTGTTGAGCGGTGGGCCCGAGTACTGACGAAAAGGGGCCCATATCGGGGTGTGGAGGTGGGCCCCCCCCCTCCCCTGGCGCCTGGGCCCCAGTGTACTGCACTGGCTGCACCATTGGGAGTTACGCCACTGCTGTGTGTGTGTGTTTACATGTGTATGTGTGCATGTATCTTTATGTGTGTATTTGTATGTGTTCCTGAGTGTGTGTGGGCGTATGTGTGCATGCGTAGTGTACAGTCACTAAATGTACACATATATTAATTTATTGTATGGTCCCCCATAAATGGAATTCCACGAAACTTGGCATGCATTCAAAGGGTGTCATGATCTTACACTTCAAATTCTTTGCAGTTTTGAACCTGTCAGCCAGAGATACCTGCGATTACAACACCTAATTTTTGCTTTTTCATTTTTAACTAGGTGGCGCTATACATCAAATGAGTGGTTATGGGATGGGTTGACATGCTTCCTTGAGACCAACATACTAAAAAATGTGGTCCTCCTAGGCCCTAGGCAACAGATCAAAACAAAAATAATGGGTCCGTGTGACACAAAATTACTGAAGAAAAAAAGGGTGAAAAAAATAGAAGCATACAAATTACACAAGCCACAAGTGTAGTGTTGTTCTCCCCCCCTGTGAGCTTCCTCAATAGAGCTACAGTCTCTGTTTCAAAAAGAAGTGTGTCATACTCAGTATTTAGCTGAAGTTGCAGCTCATGTACCAGAATGGGAAATCACACCACTGAGGCCATATACACTTTCCTGGAATTGCTGATCGCCGTGGCATGTTGCCTTGGTAACCTGCTGGTGATCTGGGCAGTGTGGGCGTGTGGTGTGGCGACATTTGAATGACTTGGCTTGTTTTGTTTAACCTACGATGACATGACAAATTTCCGTTCAGTATTTATCATAGAATAGCACCCACTTGCTATCCTTGGGGACTTTTTGAACAAATCTGTTGATTTAATCACATGTATAGGAACACATCATGCAGCCAAAGATTATACAACACAATGTTCTGTCTGGGCCAATATTTCACTTACCCATTCACCTCAAAATATATATATAAATAAATGTATCTTTGTCGCTGGAATTTTTGTATACATTTTTTAGGAAAATATATAGCTTAATTTACACTCTATGTTTTGGGCCACACACAACTAATTTCAGTTTTACAGTATATCAAGAAAGCATAATATTGATTATTTTGGGCATGCATACAATGTCATATACTGTAAGTATTAGAAAATCGTGTCTCATTTTGCATTGGTATTTGGACATGTAACTACACACAACATGCAAAGAACATTTTAGATGTTTTTGTCACTTTTGGGATGCGTATTTCAATAAATTATGTTAACCTAGACTAACGGTGGGGGTATAAGACTAAACATGTTAGAATGTTTAAAAACCCACACCTTTAAGGGTTGAATACACATAGAGCAGCAAGCTTTGCCTAGTGCACATATACAGGTAAAGACCTGCTGGATCGGCATACTGAGAAAGTAGACTTACAGTCATTTCTTGTGACCATACAAGTGTGTCATCAGCAGTGTGTTTTTCACAGAACAGCGTGTCACCTGCAGGGTCTTTCTACAGGTGTCTCTGCGACAACATGCTTTAAACTTATAGCAATTTCCTATACTGTCCAATGTGTGAGTGTGTATGTGTGAATTTGTGTTTGTGTGGCACACATACAGAAAAGGTCAGGATCTAGCTATCTCGGTTTTGTGGTTAGCCACCTCACTGCACACCTTACCACGGGCTTCTGATTCTGAAACTTGTAAACATCCTTTACTGAGAAAGCACTCTGAAGTGGGCAGGAAGAGAGCAAAAACACACATATTGTACACACACAAGTTGGCCACTTTTACATTTAGATGGAACTAACCAAGCAGATGTGCTTGACTAAGCTTAGTCATTAGGTAGGAATAAAGAGCCACTCTTTTGAGCTCGGCTTGAAGGGAGGTTTGTAGGGGACATGATGTTTGGGTTTGGAGAGGATGACCAATACTATAATCATTGTAACATTTGGTATTAGGCCTTAGTATGTAAAACATACTAAGTCCTAAGTGACTCACGAAATGTATTGTAGCAGGCCACAAAGCTGATTTCATGATTCTATTATGCATTTCATCCGCGTAATGAAATTATTGTGACACATAATTCATTCCGTAAATTGCTGACTCACGAAATGTATTGTAGCAGGTCACAAAGCTGATTTTGTGATTCTATTAGGCATTTCGTCCACGTAATGAAATTATTGTGACGCATAATTCATTCAGTAAACTGCTGACTCACAAAATGTATTATTGTATGTGATTCTATTATGCATTTCGTCCACAGAATGAAAGCATATGTCACTGAATGCATTTCGTAATTATTACGTTACTATTTTGTGGATGGAATGCCTTCTGTAACTGCAGAGTCACAGAATAAATCCCTTTTGGACACATCATAATTTCTGTAACACAACACAATGCTTTCGTGGACGAAATTGAAATAGGATGAACAGAATGATGCGTGTAGGTGCATTCCATATTTACGTGTGGGCAGCCGTGGCCTACTAGTTAGCGCTTTGGACTTGTAACCGGAGGGTTGCCGGTTCGAACCCTGACCAGTAGGCACGACTGAAGTGCCTTTGAGCAAGGCACCTAACCGCTCACTGCTCCCTGAGTGCCGCTGTTGTTGCAGGCAGCTCACTGTGCCAGGATTAGTGTGTGCTTCACTGTGTGTTTACTGTGTGCTGAGTGTGTTTCACCAAAGTCCTTTTAGGCAAGTCCCTAGCCTGGCTAACGTCAGACCTCATCTCATTGAGATGGGGTCTGGGAACTAGACATTCATTTTCTCGTATTTGAAACGTGGTTTACGAATGCCCAGAGCCGTTTATTGGGCGCTACGAATGTCTATCAAATGCGTCTGTACGTAGCTCATAACGGCTTCGGTGTGTCGTCATCGTCTTGCTGCCCTCCCTCCGTTCTGAGATTGGTTCCTTCGTTGAGGTGAAAACGAAGTCCATAGAATCCAGGCTGCCTAGCAGCGTCAATAAAATCACGCGCGTAAGGCAGCATGGGAAAACCCAGGCTACCACTCGGAGGCCATATACCAACGTTTTATGGGCACTAATCGGGCACAGTCTTTGGGTCGAACTGCGCGTGCGCAAGGCTTCACGACCCCAATCTTGCTCCAGCGCCGAGATCACATGATTGGCACGATGTCTTCACAACACACCATACGATTGGCTCAATGTCTTCACATCACACCACATGATTGGCTCAATGTATTCACATGTCGACGTTTTGCCGAGGAAGGGGTGGGATATGTGTAGACAACGGCCATATTGGCGTGACAAACGAGCCCCATGCATTTCTATGGAGTATTTTTTGAGTGCTATGTCTCCTCATTAGAAAGTCTCTGGTTTCACTAATTCACGGATGACAGCGAGGGACCGGGTGATAAATGCAGAGACCAAATTTCCCTCACGGGATCAAAAGAGTATATATACTTATACTTATATAGACAGAATTACTTTTGGACAAAAAAGTAATAAAAAACAGTTTGACCAATAAAAAAGAGTTTATTTCGTCTACGACAGAGAATAGTGCATTCAGCAGAGGTGGAAAAAGTATGAAAATATTGTACTCAAGTAAAAGTACCAATACCTTGATGAAATATTACTCAAGTACAAGTTAAAATACCGATCTGAAAATGTACTCAAGTAAAAGTAAAAAAGTAGTTCATTTAAAAATGTACTTTTAAGTAAAAGTTACTAGTTAGTTAGTTTTTTTTGGGGTGGGTACCAGAACAACCAGTTTTACCAGAGACTTTCTAATGAGGAGATACAGCACTCAAAAAATCCTCCATAGTAATGCATGGGGTTAGTTTGTAACGGCAATATGGCAGTTGTCTACACATATCACAACCCTTCCGCGGCAAAACGTTGACATGTGAATACATTGAGCCAATCATGTGGTGTGTTGTAAAATACATTGAGCCAATCATGTGGTGTGCTGTAAAGACATCGTTCCAATCATCTGTTGTGATCTCGCTGCTGGAGCAAGATTAGTGTCGTGAAGCCTTACGCACACGCATTTCTGCCAAAATAGATGCCCGATAAGTGCCCAAAAAGTGTTGCAATATGGCCGCCGAGTGGAGGTACTTGCCTGATAAGGATGTTGAGAAATGGAGATCTATGTGAAAAATCACCGGGGTTCTCCTTTAAGTTTGAGCAGTAGTTGATTTTCAAAGTTAGTTGCACTCATCCTTGGGTCGCTTTGCAGTGAACAGTAATCCAGCACAACTGAAAATCCCCTCACAGGCAGCTGAGGCAGGCAGGCCAATGTTGAGTTGCAGAATGTTTTTTTTTTATATTTGGAAACGAGCAGAAGGTTCAGCAGATTAAAGGGCGTCGAACTGGGGGGGAAAGTGGGAAAAGTATAGGGCAATGGAGGAGAGGGCCCTAGAAAAGTGGAATACAGGGGGCACAACATTTTCATCAGGCATTAGTAATAACTCAGGTAATCCACACATAAAAAATCCAAACAACTCCATAAGTAGAGTCATGTGTAATGAAGTGGAATAACACAGGGAAAAAGTATTGAACACGCTAAGAAAAAGCACTAAGGCAAGGAAAGGGAAGGAACGAGCTGGAATCTGTAAGTAGTTAGAGATTAATTATCCTTTCTATCTGTGCAAATTAATATAAGCTTGGTTAGTAGCTTACATATTGATGGGCTATAAAAAGGTTTTTCATTACCAAGGTGTCACACAAGAAACATTTCATGATGGATAAAAGCAAAAAGCTCTCCCAAGACCTTTGCAACCTTATTGTTGCAAATTATATCAATGAAACTGGTTACAGATGCATTTCAAAACTTCAGAATCTTCCAGTAAGCAGCATGGGAGCCATTATCTCCAAGTGGAAGAAACATCACAGGAGGTAATGGCTCCCATGAGGGCACAGGATCTCCTCGTAATATTTCTGACCAGGGAGTCAGAAGGATAGTCAATTCCAAGAGCCAAGGACCACTCGGAGAAAGCTCCAGAAAGACTTGAAGGCAGCCAATTCAATTAAATTCAATTAAACAGTTCTGGAAGTAATCTGGAACTAAAGGTCAGGATTCACAAGAGGGACCCCTGGAATCTGTTTAGAACAATGGACCAAAATCACACCTGATACTGCGACTAATAAGTTTTGTCATACAGGAAATGTCTTGAAGCTGTCTTTACAAACAAAGGCTTTTCCACAAAGTATTGAAGAAATTTCAGTAGGCATGTTCAATACTTTTTTTCTGTGTCATTCCACTTTAATACACAAAACTCTTATGTTTGGATTTTTTAGGCCTATATGTGTTAATATAATGTGTGGTGAAAATTTCGAATAGACTCACTGGAAGTTTAGGCTAATTACTGGAGAAAAAAAATTAGGCGTTCAATACTTATTTCCACTATATATTTATTTTACCTGAATATTTTAACTTCAAAATTAAATGTAAAAATGAATGTCAGACGAAATGTAAAGTTTGACTGACTGGATTTTGTATACAAAACATAGTGAAAACTGTCTAAGGTCACTCTCACTCTCCTTTGCTAAAGAGCTAAATGGTTTAGTCCGCCTGCACGATTCATAAGGTAGTCTATCTTTTGTTTATTTAGTTGAGCATCGCTAGTAGTGGACCGCTAATTGTTATGCTGCTGGTGCAATGTCTTTCTCCAAGACAGCCAAGTCAGGTTACTAAAAACAAAGGCCAAAACAGGAAAAAGAGACATCAAAATGAGGGGAAACAACTGCTAATAAACTTCTTTCCAAAGAAAGGTGAGCACAAACGTCAAAACACGAAATCCCATGGTGTTTGCTTGAATATCTCCGCAATCTTTGGTGCTAAAACGAACTGAGACAACCCATTGGAATAGCGGAAAATACACTTTCATAGGTTAGGCTAATCTGATGCATCTTGTGATCCAGGTCCATCTCCATCACTTTCATAAAGACTGCATGGCGTCAGCTTGATTCATGTCCTGTTGTAGGCTACATGTTGATCATTATCACTTGGCTAGTGGTTTAGGGCGCTGGTTTTTTTTTCTCTCCCTTTCTGTTTTCGTTAGTCTTAACTTTTTTTTTTACTCAAGTAACGGATGGGATTTTTGATGTAGCGAAGTAGGGGAGACCGGGTATGGTTGTAACACATTTTTCTTCAGCACCTAAAACTACCATTTCTTTTAAAGCTACAGTTATGGAACTTTTTTTGGCAAAGTAACCACATTTGTCTACTACAAGTGGCAACCATTTAAATCTCTTCAACTATATTACAGAATTTGTGAGATTATGACAAATACAGTGTGTACCTTTGTTACAACCTACCCCACTACTGGGGTAGATTGTAACACCTATTGGGGTAGATTGTAACAGGTACAAAAAAATGCAGAAAAACAATGGAATTCCATTTGATATACTGATTTATTGTATAAACAGGGTACACAGGGTGTGAAAATAGATTCACCAACATATTGTATACCATACAATCCGTTCTTCACATAGAGAATGAAGATCATATTAACGTTTTAAACTAAATATAAAAACCACAGCGTTTATACTTTTGTGTGTGTATGTATTTGTGTCTCTCATGGAAAGAGAGAGAGGGCTGAACAGTCACACACACAAAGATGAAATTAAACAGACATTAAATGGGTCTACTAGCCCCATTCCACAGGTTGTAACATATTCAAAAATTGTGTTACAACCTACCCCACCACTGTCATCCATTGTTTAGCTAGCTGTATTAGCATGGTGCTTTGACATTAGCAAGAGAGAGCTACACCATTCTTTACTAGAGAAACTATAGTTTGACCTGATGTAACTCATACAACTGTATCTACAATGGTAAAAGCACTAGAAATTGTTTTTTTTTTTTTTTTTAAAGTTACTCTTCAGATGTTGAATTTTTCTCCTTACTCCGGGATAAATGGCACTAACAACTTGAAAATGTCCATGTGTGATCGTTAAGGAAGTCTGAGCAGTCAGAAACTGTCACATGGCTCATATCTTATCCCTGATTGGTGGAATTGGTGATGTTACAACTCTCCCCATGTTACAACCATACCCGGTCTCCCCTACAATACTTCACTCAAAAAGTAATCAAGTAAAATTTAAAATACCGATTTTATAAACTACTTAAAAAATACAAAATACACAGAAAAACTACTCAATACAGTAACGTGAGTAAATGTATTTCGTTACTTTCCACCTCTGGCATTCAGCCTTACTGTATGTACTGTACATGAAAGGAAAAGGCCACCAGTCAATTTGGTCCATGAAAACGATGTGCTCTCTTCAGTGTTTCGTGGACACAATGCAAACCAATTTGTGTATTCCGTGGACAAAAGGCGTTACGATGTAACGTGGTTTCGTAATGAATGTTACGTTATGAATGTATTTCGTCACACAAAAGTCATTCTGTCCACGAAATAAGGCATGTTTTGGCGCCCCTAAACTTCCTGTTTAGCTTTGGTATTGGTGTGTGTGTGTGTGTGTGTGTATTTAAGAGATTGCAGAGACTGTTGCTATCAGAGCACCTTGAAGAATCCACACATTGAAAGAAGTTCCTGTTGTGCCATCAGTGCAGGGTAGGTTTTTCAACACAAGAAGTCTACCTGAGCTTTTCTCAGAAGAGCTTTAGATGCCTGTTCAGAAGGAAGTTCATCTAGAGTTTAATTCTCTGTTTAAGTCCTTCTTTTTAACAGAATGGCCAAGCACATAGAAGTTCTCTACACCGTGCTTGAGGTCCTGATCGCTGTGGCATGTTGCCTTGGTAACCTGCTGGTCATCTGGGCAGTGTGGGCGTGTGGTGCCATGCGGCGGCAGCCCACCTTCTGCTTCATCGTCTCTCTGGCTGTTGCTGACTTCCTGGTGGGGGCTGTGGCGGTACCTATGGCGGTTCTGGTGGACGGACGGGTCAGAACCTCCTTCTATGGCTGTGTGACCCTGTGTTCTGTGGTGGTCATTTTGCCCCTAGCCTCAATTCATTCACTGATGGCCATTGCTCTGGACAGGTTCCTACGTGTCTACATCCCTCACCGGTAATCTTCCTCCACATTCTATGCTCGCTTCACTATTCTTGCCTTCCCTTCAAAGTTGTCAATTGCATGGGTTATTAGTAACATTTTTGCTTTTATATTTTGTGGGTGTGATGGAGTAGGACAATTGGTTAACCCAAGCTCACCCACTGCTTCAAGTCTGTGTGGCTAAAAGCATCTGCAAAATACCAGTCACTTTACTTTTCTTTTACTGATGCATTTATCTTTATTATCACAGTAAATATGTCCTCTAGCATTGCTATGCTTACTCTTGTATTGTGTAATTATGTCAAAAATGTCTGTTTTGAAGAATAACCTAACTAATTTGTGATTCATCAAATTTGACATTGACATGACATTGAATCTCGGTTGCAGTTACTTTTTTCAAAAACGACTGCATCATTATTGTTTGAGTTTTACATGATGGCAGTGTTATCTAATCCTTCTTTATAGATACAAGGGAGTTGTGACACAATTTCACTCCTGGTCTATTGTGGGAGTTTGCTGGTTCTCTGCTGGTATATTGGGCTTCATTCCTATGTTTGGTTGGTATCGCCATGATACTCTTGAATACATGGAAGCATCCAACTCGACAACCATCACTTGTACATTTCTGGCGGTGATTCCAATGCCATACATAGTCAACTTTATTTTCTTGACCTGCTTACTCCCACCTATGCTGCTTATGATGGTGTTGTACTTCTATATATTTAGAAGGATCCACCAACAGCTGAGAGGCCATGGACTGGGCGGCAGTGAGTCTCGGTCTCGTT
This sequence comes from Alosa alosa, assembly GCF_017589495.1. Classification (NCBI taxonomy): domain Eukaryota; kingdom Metazoa; phylum Chordata; class Actinopteri; order Clupeiformes; family Clupeidae; genus Alosa; species Alosa alosa. The sequence goes on from NC_063198.1 coordinate 22,868,107, forward strand.
CCTACTACCAGAAGGAACGGAAACTCACCCGGTCCCTCGCTGTCATTCTGGCACTCTTTGCTGTTTCCTGGCTACCTCTGCATTTCATGAACATCACCTCCTTCTACGGTACTCTAGTTCCTCACCAGGCCTTCTATGTCGGCATCCTCCTCTCTCATGCAAACTCAGCTGTTAACCCAGTCGTGTATGCTTGGAAGATCCGCAAGATCAAGTCTGCTTTTAAGATGTTGTGGAGCAGATACCTTCTATGCATGGAGTACCAAGAGACCCCAGGGGGCAGTCAGGTGACCAACAGCACCAGCACCACCAGGAATTAGCAGCACATCAAGGTCTAGTGGTCTGAAATGCTGGCTATATTTGATATGAATAGTTTGGTTCCAAAACCCTATCTCTCCATTTTTAAAAACAGTAATTCATGTTATTTAATTGTGTATTTCAGGTAATATCAATACAATTGCAGTTGTGTGATTGAGTAAAGATAAATAAAATAAGAATAACCTAACCCAATTACAGTTCCACTGAAAAAATCTGGAATACAAAATAATATAATTAAAAAAAAAGGCATTTATGAAAATGCATTAAAATGGAGGATATAGCGTTTTGGAAACAAACTCTTCATATGGACTTATATATATCAGATTGCATCAGAGACACACACTGACTAATACAGTGTGAAATGCTACAATAGATTTTAATTCAATACTGCTTAAATACCATACAGTCTCGTTCTATAGAATGCATCTTTGTGAAATAGCCTTGACTAGAGTTCAGGGTAAATCATCCACCTTGTGATAAACTCTATGCAGTTCCACCTCCCTGCCAACAGAGGTCAGCCTGTCATAACTCTTAAGATAATTTTGTGGTGCCTGTAATTTGTTAGCCCCCTCTTTTGGTGAACTGAATATTTAACAACCACACTTTCTGTCAACTATGGGCAGCTGGCAGGAAACAGAGAGCCTGATGAAATCTACAGTTTGGGATGACTATCTGAATAGCCCCAGATGAACATTAGTCAAAGTTGCCAGAAATGTTTCTCAGTTTATTGTGTGTCCTAATGTATGCTGCATTTCATAAGGTCAAATAATATTTGATGTGTTCTCATACTTTTTGTATTGGTACATGTTTTACAGGATGTATGTAGGATTATAGTTTCATAATAAAACATAAGTGTGTGAAAAGTATATTGTAGGATTCATTATCAAGGTAAATACAGTGTTATAAGAACACAGTATAAATTGTCATGCAGACGCTATAGCTTTCTGTGAGATACCATCCACCAAACTTAAGCTGACTTGTTTTATTTGTTTTTAATGCAAAATATGGTTGAATAATGATGTAATTGTACACACACACAAATATATTATCGAGTTCATATTAAATGTCTATTTGAAATAATAAAGCCCTCATATTTAGACAGATTATTTTTTAGGCCAAATGTCATTATCGTTTGTTAAAGGTACTTACGCTTTGATAAAGGCAGAATGTAGAAAACCAGCCAGACACATGCTTACTGTGTCCCTCGAGGAAGGCAATAGACTGTATAGTTATCACCTAAATAGGGTTTCATCCCTCCCGCAAACTATACAACCTACTACCTCACCTCGCTGAGACACCCCATCACACAGGACATGAGAGCAGACCACTGGTCAAGACATCACCAGTCCTTTTACAGTCCATAACACATGAGAGAAGTACACGGGTCAAGATAACTCCTCATCACCAAGAGGCTTCATCGACACACTGTACATAATGAATATATGTCATATTGTGTCTACATTTACAATGAATGCAGATTAACTGGTAAATTTGCTTTCCACATTGTCATAAGGAAAACATAACCACTGCAAAGACATGTTTATCACACTGCATCATCAAGAGGATTTATCTATTTGCGTAATGAATATAGCTCTAATATCATTCCTAGACAATGGGTAGTCTACACAAAAAAGTATGGTAACACTTTATTTTAATGTGTCGCTGTTACAGTGTACCTACCTAATTAGGTACAGTGGTACAACCTGTGTAACAACATGTACTATCAGGTACTATCATTGTACTTGCATTATGTATTTGTGGGTACCTACAGTACATATAGTTGTTACATTGTAATACTGAGTGCTTTTACAAAACTTTGCCAATTTGCCTACATTTTCATCAGAGGCAAAGAGCTGCCCTGAGACCTGCTGGATGGGGTAAATCTGGTCATGATAGATTTAATATACAAACCATTCTTAGCTCCAGTCAAGGCCTCATTGTCTCCAGTGTACATGTAACAGCTGTGCTGCTACAACCTTGTTACTCTTTGATACAGTGGAATAAACCTATTATGTGTACCAGTTAATTACTTACATGTACATATTACATGTATGTTATGTCTTCGATGTCTTGGAACAGGTCTACTAATTCACTACATAGTACATATATCAACTGTGTTGGTACACATGTATTGCTCTTTGATACAGTGGCATAAACCCATTAAAATGAAGTGTACCAGTTAAGTACTTACAATTACATATTACATGTATGTTGTGTCATTGGTGTCTTGGAACATGTCTGCCATTACCCTACATACTGTAGTACATGTATCAACTGTGTTGGTACACATTTATTACTCTTTTGATACAGTGGAATAAACCCATTAAAATAAAGTGTACCAGTTAAGTACTCACATGTACATATTATATACATCCTGTCAATGATGTCATGCATCCTGTAATTGATGTGCTGAAATGTGTCTGCTGTTACACCACACAGTACATGTGAATTAGCAGACCTGTTCCAAGACATCGAAGACACAACATACATGTCATATGTACATGTAAGTAATTAACTGGTACACTTAAGGTTAATTCCACTGTATCAAAGAGTAACAAGGTTGTAGCAGCACAGCTGTTACATGTACACTGAAGACAATGAGGCCTTGACTGGAGCTAAGAATGGTTTGTATATCAAATCTATCATGACCAGATTTACCCCATCCAACAGGTCTCAGGTCAGCTCTTTGCCTCTGATGAAAATTTAGGCAAATTGGCCTACAAAAAAAGTTTTGTAAAAGCACTCAGTATTACAATGTAACAACTATATGTAGGTACCCACAAATATAATGCAAGTACAATGATAGTACCTGATAGTACATGTTGTTACACAGGTTGTACCACTGTACCTAATTAGGTAGGTACACTGTAACAGCGACACATAAAAATAAAGTGTTACCAAAAGTATTTCATGTCATAAGACTGGTATAAGCATGTGATAAACATGTTATAGGAGATACCGTATAGATATCCTGTCACATGTCCTCACAGCAGTTTGTAGCAAATGGTTTGATAAAATTTTGTTACCAGTATCAATGATTGCCAAAATGTTTTTTTCCAAAAATGTTGATGCTACTGAAGCAACAACAGCTAACATTGTCATATGCATCACATCTGTGTCATACCTTTGGACAATTACCAATACGACATCAATGAAAGTGAATGTCATCATCATCATCCACATCTATGTGGTATCTTCCCAGACATGCTCATAGCCATACTCTGATGACAAAGGGCTCGGATAAAGTTACTAGATAATGTTTAATATGGGCAGCATCATTGATGTTACATATTTGGATATGAATTTCTGCCTGTGTCCTGGACGTTCCAACAGATGTGGTGAGTGGTCAGCCTGGAGGTCAGTCTGTCTCTTTAGGAAAGACAGTAGATTGTATAGTTATCTCAGAGGGAGGATCGCACCCCACAACTATTCAATCTACTACCTCAGCCTCAAGAACAGCTGTCAATTAGGCAAGAGTGAGCCATCATCCAGCCAGGACTAAGCCAGCAATCAAGCCGTCTCTCAATGGTCAATGGCCTGGCAGCTACTCTGCAGAACAATGAACTGGAGAAAAAGAAAAAAGAGGGAAGGGGAGAGAGAGAGAGAGAGAGAGAGAGAGAAGAGGTGCTTTATTAGATGCTCATAGTTACATGTCTCAATATAGTGTAAATTGCGCTGTGCTTTTAAAATATCTCCTTAGAGTCACTGAAGTGGAAGTGAAAGGTTTAAACTTGCCAATAAAAACAAAAACACAAGGAAGCCATTGAGTGAAAGTACATCAATCAATTCACAAGCGAACAAATGAGCATCAGTGTGTCAGATGTGTATAGAAACACACAGACTGATAGAACATGAACAAAAGCTGGACAGACTGTTCCTGATCGGGGGAGAGAGAGCCAGCCTCTCACTGGGAAAGGGTTGGGGTGTCCTCTTTGCCCATAGCCTGGTGATGGGAGTTCTCTAGCTGCCATTATCCTCAAAGGCACAAAGAGAAGGGAGTCTGGTAGCAGTTTTAAAGAGAATTACCTTGAGGGAACAATTAGCGTTCCTTAAAAAAGGAGGGGTTGAGTTATACCCTGTGAGCTCTCAGCTGAATGCAGAGAACTGCCCCTAAGCAATGGTCAAATAAAATGTTGAGGGTATCCTAGCGTCCGGCACAGGTGGGTCGTTTGGATGGAAAAGCCGCGCACAGTAATTACAAAGGCAGTATTTTTTTTTTGTTGCCAGGAACATTACAACACAATCATGAGGCGGCGCACGCACAGTGCAGCGCAGGCTTCTCCGACTGTGCTAATTTCTGGAAGGCTTAAGCGTAACTCACTGGCAGTCAGAGTGAGGTTGGCATGAAGCAGAGGCAAGCGGCGCCAAGAAAGAGCGAGCACCCGTTTTTCTTACAAACTTGGCTCTTTCCCGCCCCACAAACCAGCGCAAGCTTGCTGTTTAACAGGCAGAAGTAAAGAGCTGAGTTTAAACATGGCTTCCCCTGGCTGACTCCCGCTAGCCTGCACAAAGCTGTGCGTATAGGCTGCTGCCACCAATGCAAAGAGGGGAGAGAGAGAGGAGACCTAACAAAATGGCCGCTCTTCGGCCATTTTAGGGAAGGGCTGGGCTTTCTCAAGTCAACACGTGGGGGAAGATCCATGAGCTTCCTCTGAAACGTAACAATTGCACCAAAATATCAAAACTGAGACCCAGCCACTGATAGTCCAAGAGAGTCCAACATATTTGGTAAGATTGACTTATACAGCAATACACCTCTGTATGTTATAGTTACATACCATTCATATATCATTAGGGGAAAGTTTCAGAATCAATTTTTATTCAAGGCCGTGAAACAAACATTATACGCTCGATACTTGCCACACCATTCATTCATATAACAGAGAAAAGATGCTACCCCATCCAGGTTTGCTACCATCAAAATCTGTACACCCCAAACAATCACACTAGGAATCAGTAAAGTCTACAAACACACTCGTTGACCTACACATCGAAATAGATCTTAGGCACATCTGAGGATGAGTATACTGTAATAAAAGTTCCTGAGAAGAAAGGACAATGCCATAGGCTAGCCAGCTACCACCACTGCTGTGTCTGTGTGTGTGTGTGTGTGTGTGTGTGTGTGTTTGTGAAGAATGACTCGTCGGTTTGCATAAATTAGCATGTGAAACAGAGGCGGGTGAAAGGCGGTGTCGGGGCAGGTCATTTACATGTGGGACTGCGCTCTGGGCTAACCACAGTGGACGGACAGTGATGGAAATGATTTGGCAGAGCAGCAGGGCAGTGGGGCAGCGAGCGAGCACTCACAGGGCTGGCTAAGTGAGCCTGAGAGAGGAGATGAGGAGAGAGGGAGGGAAGAGGGGGATAGTGGATGACAGGGGACGAGAGGAGAGAGGGACAGAGCAGAGGAATACTGGTGGGGAGGAGAAGACTAAGAGGGGATGCGAGGATGAGCAAAAAAGAGAACAAGAAAGCGATGAGGAGGAGAGAGGACCGTGGGTGAGAGGAAAGGATGAGAAGAGAGGAGGAAAGCGAAGATGAGAGGAGGACAACGTGAATGAGCGGAAGAAGAAGAAGAGGAGGGAAGGATATGAGGACGGAACAGGAGAGAAAAGTGAGGCTAGGCTCTCTAAGTGAAGTCCTTAATTGAGACACAGAATGAATTGGAGGGTAAATGGTGTCAGTGTCCTGTCAGGTCTCAGCATGAGAGTACAGGGGGACTAACCCACTACGCTGACAAAAAGTTGTGTGTGTGTGTGTGTGTGTGTGTGTGTGTGTGTGTGTGTGTGTGTGTGTGTGTGTGTGTAATCGTTTTTCCATATTGTCTATTTACACTGATGCTGCATCCAGCTGATATATATATATATCTTAGATGACCTGTCTGGACAAATCCAAATCTCATCTTCTGCCTCTCCCTATCTCAGTGCAAAGCTATGTTCAGTACCTGACCTACGCCAGGTTTCTGAAACACATCCATGGAAGAGGAGGCACATTGGAACAGAAAAGAAATATTGAATAACATTCCAATCCCTGGCCAAATGTGATGATGACCTCTAGAGACACTGAATGCCAACAGACAGATAGCCATGCATTGAAACAGACAAACACAAACAGAGTTATTTACCATGCAGGAAACTATTGGATGACAAAGGAAAGCACATGTGGTGTCTCAAAATGTTGAAGGTGAGAGCAGCAGGCAGGACAAGAGCACTAGACACCCTGCTCTCAAGTTTGAAAGAACTTAAAAGTGCAGACAAATTGGAAGCTGTTATATATCAGGTTATAAATGAACACAATCACCCCACTTGTTTTTTTTTTAGTCTGAGCCTTTAAATGTAGAATTAGTAGAAAATACAGAGCTAGTAATGCTAGTTTGTTTGTGAGTGTTCAAATGCTTACAAGCAGGGAATGCTAGTACTGTTGGAGGACATGTATTAATGCATGCTAATCCTCTCACAGCAACTTGGCCAGTGAGCATCTGACAGGGTGGAAAGTGGAAACTGTGGTATAGAGGATGTGCTAATATGGTGATTGTCACACTGCTATTCAGCCTGTTAGCATTCACATAATAAATGGGGGGGAAGCTGTTGACAGACATGTAGTAATGTGTTCTATTCCTCATTGCACTGGAGTCGCTCTCTCTCTCACTGAGTCCTCCAGCGCCATGCTGTACAGAGCACAGGAGCTCTTCCTGTGTGTGGTGGAGGGGCTCTGGCACAGCACTCGAGAGGTTTGGCATGGCGCGTGGTTTTGCCATCTGTGAGATATTCTCTACCGTGGCCCCTGCGCATTGCGTTCCTTATCGCCCACTTTGTGCCCCAACATCGCTGCACGGGGTCTTCCTGCTCGCAACGTGTGTGTGGGTGTGTGCGTGTGTGTGTCTGTGCACCACACTCTACAGGAATGACCTGATAACTTCCTATTCCTCTCTGTCTGTTTTTTGTATTTGTGTGACTAGTTTATTTCATTAAGAAAAGCTTTACAGAATGCCACATTACAACAGGTCTTCAACAACAGGATCTATAAATAAAACTTACATGTCTAACACTAACACTATTCGGCATAATCACAGACTTATATTTTAATAAAAAATATTACAGTTTGATACATTCATTTGTTGACATATTTGATAAAAATTAATTTACTATTGAGCATTTTTGGATGAAGTAATGTTAATATTGTAGTTTGCTGTTTCCTGCTAACTGATGCCTGAAGCTAGGCTACTACAAAAACCTCACAACATACGTAATTGCATTAGTTATCACGAGTAGAGCACAGATTTTTCATCTGTTAACCATTAAATTCAATTTCTAGAAGTAAGCAAATCCGTAATTCATCAGCGGGGAATATTATTCATAAACTACAGTAGGTACCATCGATAAACTTTGTGTTTTACATACCACTTCCATACTAGCTGCTGCAAAAGGTTCCTGTTTCAGATAGTCTGTGATTATTGTATGTGTAGTCTTTCTCCTTTCTGAGCCAAACCATTGATCTAAACAGTATAGGAGCATTTTGGCCTCGCCGATCCCATGCTCTCTCGTCTCACTCTCGGCCTCCTGTTAGCACGCTGAGCTGAGGGAGTGCACCCTGTATGCTAAAATAGCAAAGCTAAACAGGAAGTTTGCCCTGGGTTGACCTTGTTTGACTTCTTCCTGGGGTTTGTGAGGTCTGCTGAAGGCCATCCTGACAGCGGGTGAGTCGGGAACAGGGACAGGCCAGATCAGGGCCAGAGTTGGGTTCTAGGATCAGGCCAGTGTTTTGTATTCGCACACATTGTGGCATACACATAGTGGCCTCTCCCTCCCTTCCTCTCTCTCTCTCTCTCTCTCTCTCTCTCTCTCTCTCTCTCTCAAACAAACACACACACACACACACACACACACACACACACACTACACACACACACTTTTCTTCACCTGATGTACAAATGACCCACTGAAGACCCTGCCTAAAGAAAATTTTGAGCTGGTGGCATGGAGGTAACTGAAATTCGTAGGTCAAGAGCATGGTTTTCAACCTGACTTTAAGTCGGGCACATGAGCACACTATAAGAGCAGATATTTCACACTCAGCTCAGAGAGATAATAAAAACACAAGATGATGGATCCTTGTTTGAAGTTAAAAGTTGTGCCAAGTTCATTGTTTGTAACATTCCTCCTGTCCTGTTGCTCTGCAGACAAGTATTTTTGACTTCTTACCATGTAATAATGATAATATCTTCACAACAAGGTAATTCATGCAGAGTAAACTGTATAATTATTCACTAATAACAAACTATAGTTACTGTTTGAACAGAAATACAGTATGTTGCTGATTTACACTTTGTGCCAGTCATTTTCATTTAATCACAGGCTTGTCTTGTGTTAGACCAACAGTGATTGTGTATAAGGGTATCTAAACTAAGCTGCAGGCATTGTATCAGACTGCAAAGGTTAAAGAGATTTGAGCGTCTGCACTTATTGTTTCTGATTCATCAATACGGCCAGAGTGTTCTCCCAATGGCTATCTGTGTCTGGCCTTGACTGTAATCCATTCAGAGTGTTTATGCACCCATATTTCCTGATAAAAGCACACAGGCTTTGTTCCTGGTAACCACAACGGCACAGGGGGAGGGGAGGGGAGGAGCGAGGATGGGGGGTGGGGGGTACGAAAATAGCAGGAAGCAGGAATGGCGTGCCGGAGAAAAATATCTAGTAACGTGACGGGTTCAACTGAGGAGACGAGAGGAGGAGGAAGCAGGCTCATTTTTGCTCTGTCACTCCGCCCTCTGTTAGAAACTCCTCTCCTCTCCTACATTAGTGCCCTCCCCCATTGACTGTTTTAACTATGAAAAACATACATGAAAACTGTTTGGACGTTTCCTGTTTTGATTTAGATTTGTGATATATTCTTTAAAACAACGCCCAAAAAAATGCCTGTCGCATGCCGCATATCTTAACAAAGAAAGTGTTATTCTGCATGTATTCCTGTCTTGTGCGGTGTAATAAGGCAAGATGGCGAATAAAATATGCCACTACTTTTTTCTAACCAGTCCGAATAATGGTCATTTGGCAATTTAGTGTTATATTTGGTGCAGATATCAAAGATTTGGTGCAGATGTCAAAGATGATTTTTTTTCAATTATGTTTTTTAAACAAAATCCTGATATGGAGGTCTTGGTCACAGGACATAGCCAGAATCTGTCCGATCTGGTTTAAACTGGTTCCCAAACATGTCCATGTAAAGTGGGTTCATGTCAGTTGAAAGCGCTCAGATTCATTTTAACAAATACTGTATATTAATCTGTATTGATAACATGTTTAAATGTCCTGTTTTAACACCTAAATGCTGATTTTATTGTTTTGTCAAAATAACAATATGTTAGACAATTGCATCTTTAAAAGAGAAATTACTGATTTTATGCTTATTGCATTGATTACTGACGGATTGAAAATGTGCTTAAAGTTAAAGCCGATTTTAAAGTTCTTTCCGATACTAGATCTAGTATAATGTAAATGTAGGATACATTTCGGAATATCAACACATTTAAAGGAAGAACTTTAAGCGTGAATCTAAACGGCATAACCTTGGGGATAATGCTCGGACAATTATATTCAGTATATGGAGTGCCATATTAATATTCTTTTTGTGGAGATCAACAAATTGATGTCAGAAAGCATTTTTTCCCTGGTGATGGTAAAATTAGTACTGTGCTGGACTATACATAAGGACATAAAAGGAGCAAGTCAAAGCACAAAAGGTTTTAGTCGTGTCGGCAGTGCATTTGTTATCTGAAAGTTAAGCTTGTGGAAAATGACTTTGCCATTTATCTAGATGTTTGTTTTTGGGGCCTTGGGAGCTTATGATCAGCCTCTCCCTCTTGGCCTTTACAATATATCACGTTTATATTTCAGCAGGATTTAAGCCTTGTATGAGCGGCTAGTACGAAAAGCCACACGTTAGACCTCGAGGTCTTCTTGACCTGCTCGACATTCTGCATACACACCCAGGAGCCTGTGGAGCTGGGTTCTGAACACACCTATCACTGTCGGGACAGCTAGTCGCCCTCTCCTCTTTGACACTCAACACAGCAGTTTCAACTGTTTCCCACACTGACATTTACATGCATGCGAAAATGTATTGATAAAGTAGCGCAACACAAATATACAGTACCAAGTAAGGGAGAAATGGCGGCGGATAGGGCAGACACGTGTACAAGATGAAGATGAAGATGAGGAAGTGCGGAGCCATGAGGAAGAGTTGCAGGAGACTGGGAAGGAGATATGAGTATAAAGCAAACAGTGAAATCAAATAGCATAGTAGAATACAAGGGTGTGAGTTTAGCTGGAGATAAAAATGTCTCAATACCTGGCGGGTGTCGACTACAAGGCCGAACGGCGTGTGCGAAGCCTCGAGAAGCGGAGGGAAGCGAACGGGCAGCAATGGCGAAAAAAGCTG
>NC_063198.1:22883861-22888861 GCF_017589495.1 Alosa alosa
AGACACTCCTCTCTTTCTCCCTCTGTTTCACTCTCCTCTCATTGTACCTCTCCCACTCTCTCTGGAAAATTAACTCCCTTTTTCTATTCCTCTTCTATTCCATACTCCTTCCCTCCTTCTTTCTCTCTCTCTGGTTCACCCTCGTCCTTCTCTTCTTCTCTCTCTCTCTCTCTCTCACCCACCCCACCTCTCTCTCTCCCTCTATACCCACCTCCTCTCTCTCTCACCCACCCCCTCTCTCTCTCTCACCCACTCCCACCTCTCTCCCACCCACCCTCTCTCCCCTCTATACCCACCTCCTCTCTCTCTCTCTCACCCACCCCCTCTCTCTTTACCCAATTCTGCACTCTCTCTCTCTCTCCCACCCACCCTCCCTCTCTCTTTACCCACCCCTCTCTCTCTCTTACACACCCTCTCTCTCTCTCCTCTCTCTCTTACCCACCTCTCTCTCTCCCTCTATACCCACCTCCTCTCTCTCTCACCCACTCCCACTCTCTCTCTCTTACCCACCCTCCCTCCCCATACCCACCCTCCCTCTCTCTCTCCCTCTATACCCACCTCCTCTCTCCCACCTCACCCACCCTCTCTCACCCACTCCCACTCTCTCTCTCTCACCCACCCTCTCTCACCCACCCTCTCTCTCCCTCTCTATACCCACCTCCTCCCTCTCTCTTACCCACCCCCTCTCTCTCTCTCCCCCATACCCACCTCCTCGATCGATTTTGACGATTCTTTTCGAATTCCACTCTCCTCTTCTCTCTCTTTACCCACTCCCTCCTCTCTCTCCCTCTCTATACTCCACTCTCCCTCTCTCTCTTGATCACCCTCCCCTCTCTTTCTCCCTCTATACCCACTCCCACTCTCTCTCTCTCTCTCTCTCTTTACCCACTAAATTCAAATGTGCTTTATTGGCATGACCTAGAAAATAGTGTTGCCAGCAGGTAATGATGACAGTACAAACATATACAATATTTGTTTTAAGGGGTCAAAGGAAACTTATCTAAACTAAAAGAAAGAAAACTTATGTTTAAAAAATAGTAACTAAATCCATGTTTAAAGAAAAAATCTTACATGTATTCTTAAATCTAAATTTAAAGGAAACTTATACAATGGTCTATATAAAACTATTTAACAAAACTATATACTGTATGCACTTTTTCTATGTGAAGTTTTCTCTTAAAATGTGGCAGGACTGTAAATATTGGTAGGCTAAGTGGGCACATTTATCTATTTCTCCCAGGAGGAACTGTAGTTTTTGTTCATTGGTGGCAGTCATAAAGCCGGGACAAGTGATTTCAATTTGTGGGTAGAATATAGCTCTTAAGTGTTGATAATTGGGACATTCTGTGAGGAAGTGGCTCCCTCTCTCTCCCACTCCCTCCCTCTCTCTCTCTCCCCTCTCTATACCCACTTCCTCCCTCTCTCTCTCCCACTCTCTTTACCCCTCCCCCCCTCTCTCTCTCTCTTTACCCACTCCCACTCTCTCTCTCTCCTTACCCACTCCCTCTCTCTCTCTCCCCCTCTCTATACCCACTTCCTCCCTCCCTCTCTCTCTCTTTTACCCCCCCCCCTCTCTCTCTCCCCCCCTCTCTATACCCTCCCTCCCTCTCTCTCTCTCTCTTTACCCCTCCCCTCTCTCTCTCCCCCTCTCTATACCCACTTCCTCCCTCTCTCTCTCTCTTTACCCACTCCCCCTCTCTCTCTCTCTCTCTCTCTATACCCACTCCCTCTCCCTCTCTCTCTCTCTTTACACACTCCCTCTCTCTCCATCTTTACACACTCCCTCTCTCTCTCTCTTTACACTCCCTCTCTCTCTATCTTTACACACTCCCTCTCTCTCTCTCTCTTTACACACTCCCTCTCTCTCTCTTTACACACTCCCTCTCTCTCTATCTTTACACACTCCCTCCCTCTCTCTCTCTCTCTTTACCTCCCTCTCTCTCTCTCTCTTTACCCTCCCTCTCTCTCTCTTTACCCACTCCCACTCTCTTCACATGCCCTCTCTCTTTCCCTATCTTTCTCCTCACTCTTCATCATCAGTAGTGTCTATAGGCTCCAGTGGTTGAGGATGTGATAACGGCTACAGGCCTGAACAAACTTATTGAGCTATTTACTATATTTACTATATGTACTCAGTGGGTACAGGCCTGAACAAACTTATTGAGCTATTTTGCTATTTGACATCAAATTCTATTTTCATTTTAAGAGGTTACCTTCTGCAAGCAGTAGTTTGAAGTATATGACATTATCATAGGTATCCCCACATGGAATGTAGATCAATTCAGTCATGTGCAGGTTATTTTACGCTGAAGTGATATGGTTCATGAACTTAAAGCAACATCAAAGAACTTTCCCTCTGTCACATGCACGCTACTGTATATCCAGCACCGGCTTTGCAAATAACAATGTCCACAGACAAGGTAGAATATTTTGCATGACTTATAAAAGTACGATGTATTGCAACATCAGATGCAAGTCAAATTTGTAGTTTCTTATGTCTCATTCCATTGAACTACAGATCCGCTACCTGATCTGGCAAACTTACATAGTGCGGTTATAGCCGATAGAGGGCCGCGAAGCGAATGCAGAATTGCCGTTCACCCTGTTACGAGTTGATGAACCACTGAAACGATTTTGGAAACATTATTTTAAGGTATAAAAAACTCTTTGGTGTTGCTTTAAATTCAATTCAATACAATTCAAGAGAGCTTTATTGGCATGAACGTTTCAGTAGCATTATTGAACATTATTAAAGGTCAATTACATGTACACATAGAAGGACAAATATGTTTTACAGAATTGTGAAATCAAGTAAGACATTGAAATAAATACCTCACTGGCTGTCCCTAAGGTTATGGCAGGCTGCATCAAAATTTGCAGCCAGAATGGCCATATCCTTATTCTCTCCGAGGATGTAAGGCAATTTTGCCTTCTTTGTCCAGGTTCGAAACTCAGGGAGGATTGAATTTAATTTATTGAATAAACATTTTTGTATTTCCTCATATTTCAGACATTCTGTTAAGAAGTGCAGTTTTGTGTCTGCCTTTACAATGGAGAGACTGTGCTTGCTGAGTCTGTACATTGTCAACGTTATCCTGAGTTTTGGGTCTTTTACAGTTTTTCTCAGTCGCTTTGGTGCTTTTCTCAGATCAGAATGAAAATTCTCATAACTATTAGTTCAACCTCCACAACATTTAGTCATTTGTGCACATCATAGTAGCAATTTCTCCTTCCTCTGAACAAATTGCAAATACTTTTGGACATATATCAGTTGCTTTCATACAATTCTTTGCTGTTTTATAACATTATCATTTGCTTATGTCATGTCAGTCAAAATGAACTATACTTATGGATGCTGAATAGTCGTTCCCAATAAAACTAATAGTCTTCATTTCATTGCTTGAGTCATTTCATACAAAATTGGTGAACTAGTTATCAAATTCTGTCACAATGCTGTAGAATTGCAAAGAGCATATACAGTAAAAATGTGAAACGTACGTATTCAGTGTCTTGTACTCACTTACTCTCCTAACTACAGCAATGTGTAACTTTACTGTAGTTTTCAAATGGCTGTACAAGTGTATAGTGCTGTCTTGAGCATGTTCAGGTAGTGTCACAGAGTTCTGACCTTTTTATGCATTGGAAAACACTGAGAGAATAAACTGTCATAATGAAAACATGACAAAGCCATTTGAATATCTTGTTCATAAACGATGGTGTCAAGACTTTTTATTTTGATGACACTGACAGTTTTATTGACATGAATACTTGCTTTTGAGGAATGGACTATCCATTTTGAGCAAGTGACGTGCTTTTGCAGGTTATCCACTAGGTTTTGCAGTTTGCACTAATTGTTTTGAGAAATGCACTAACTGCTGTGCAAATGTTAATAGTGATGTGAAAAAAGCACCAAAGCGACTGAGAAAAACTGTAGTGTACTCAGGTAAGTCTATTGTGTATTCACGTTTTAAACGAGTCAAATAACATTGTAATTTAGATTGTGTTTTGGTGACTTCTTTCCCATGAGAGAACATCCCGTGATGTAGTTTTCCTTTTTAGTGTTTGAAATTTGGTTGGGTTGGGTCTAATTTTTCTTGCTACTGTAATATTGTCCTGAGCCTCAGTGATGTGGAATGGTGTTAGATAGATAGATAGATAGATAGATAGATAGATAGATAGATAGATAGATAGATAGATAGATAGATAGATTTTCATCATAGTTCATCCCGAGGGAAATTGTAGGCATCCAGTTCAAGCTCAATGCCAACAACAGAGCCAGCTTTCCTTACCAGTCACTGAGTCTGTTCAGTCACTGAGTCTCAGGACAAGTTGGCTCAATGGGCTCCTTCCTATGTTTTGCTCTTGGCTTTTTAGAGCTGGACAGAGGAGTGAGTTGGGTCACTCATTTTAAGATGTTGCCAGAATGTAAGGGCTCTGTTTTGAATGTTGATAATTAGGAGGTATTGGCCTAATTCTGGCCTACATGCATTGTTAGGTGTCTTACTTTTGCAGAACTCTGCATGCAGGGCTTCAGGGCTTCTCTCTCTCTTTCTCTCTCTCTCTCTTTCTCTCTCTCTCTCTGCTGCATTGCTCTCTTGAGTTCGGGGAGGTGGATGCGCATCGAAGAAAGATGCACATTTACTATTGTGACATTGCCCCAGCAGTTAGATGTGTGTGAGAGTTATAGTCAGAGCATTATGCTTCCATGACAGCATAGTCATAATAATGATAATATCATAATGCAGCACAGAGTGCTCTGTATATTTGGCAAGGGAGGGAGAGGTCAGTTTGTGGGAGTGAGGTCTCAATTAAATGGGAGTTCCACATGAATGAGGTCAGGATAGAGAATGTTTAATTTCCTGGGAAAATGAAGTCACTGAATCCAGTCAAGTGCACTTTATTCCCAAAATGCTTTGCATAGCTAAAGCTGATTTGACATACCTTCACCAGTTAAAACAGAAACACACAGGGTTCCCACACCTTAAACCAGTGGTTCTCAA
>NC_063198.1:22893861-22931361 GCF_017589495.1 Alosa alosa
CTCCTCCTCTTCCTCCTCACACAGCTTTAAGGGTAGGAGAATGTGTGAGGAGTGGATCTAAACCTGAGAGACCCTTCCTCTTTCCTCTCCTCATCCTCCTCGTCCTGACGCAGCACACGTGTGACGGTGCAATGCTACATGCTGTATATGCTACATCAAAGTCAAAGTCAAAGTCTGCTTTATTGTCAATTTCTTCTCATGTCAAGACATACAAAGAGATCGAAATTGCGTTTCCTACTATCCCACGGGGGAGACAAGACATATTTTACCAATTAGGTCCACAGACAAACATAACATTCAAGTAAACAATATAAAAAGTAAAAATAAGAAGGCACATACAATGAAGAAATAAGAGCAGCAAAATTTGGTAGAAATTGTGCAATTGTGCATACAGTAGACAGTCAATATAATAGTGCAAAAGTCAGGCCAATAAATGGCTGAGGTAGTTTTGTTTGACCTAAGTATGCAAGTGGCATAGTGGTGCAAGTTATGTAAGAGCAGCAGAAGTGTGTTCAGAAGTGTTCAGGACAACAGGACAACAACAACAAGTTGCAAGTGTGCAAGTGTACAAGTGGAGTAGTGCAAGTGGAGTAGTGCAAGGCAGCCATTTTGGGTCTAAAAGTCCAGGATGTTATGTAGCTGAGGGTGGAGGGGGGAGAGTTCAGGATCCCAACAGCCTGGTGTATGAAGCTGTTGGTGAGTCTGGTGGTGCGGAGAGCGCAGGCTTCTGTACCTCTTCCCAGAGGGCAGTAGATCAAACAAATTGTGAGCGGGGTGACTTGCATCACTCACAATTTTGGTCGCCTTGCGGGTGAGGTGGGAGGTGTAAATGTACTTCAGGGAGGGGAGAGAAGCACCAATAATCCTTCCAGCTGTGTTCACTATGCGCTATGCACTATGCTACATAAGCTAAGGGGAAGATATTTTAGGACCCTTAACGCTTGCCTTCATAATATTATACATAAGCCTAACATGTGAAGTAGGCTAACACTTTTTTATGCTGATTGCAGTTTACGTACTGACTGATGTTACTACTACTGTAACTTATGGAACAGGGATGTGTTTATGAGGGAGGGACAAAGAGAGCGGCTTACATTAGGCTACATTGCCTTTAATTGCCAATGTTTTTGGTAGTATAAATCAGGATTAGGCCTACACCCTTAACATGCCTCAAACTTGACATTAGATCTCTATCATGACTAACTTCTGACGTGGGTATGTCGCTTTATTTAAAAACTTTATTATTTTTTTGGTATAAATGTAGAGCCTTCCATACTTACAAGTTACCTATGTCAGTCTCATCTGATCTGGCACTTGTTGCTGCTCTGTCGCGTCACTTGGTAACAAAGACAGGCTCTCTCTCATGCACCTTGCAGTGTGTGTCGTGACGTTATGCCAACGTTGTTTTATATGTGTGATATGCAGTTTACTTACTGACAATGCTAAACCTGTCTTCCCTGTGTGAGTCTATAGTATCCTACATTGTAATAAACGAAGAACAGCATTGTTCATCCATGTCCATGAGGAAACCGTGAGGATTACTAGCCCCGATCCTTTCAACAGCAACCAATCGTTAATTTAAGTTAAATCCTTAATATTTATGGGGGACAAAATTCAGGGCAACTTCTTAATTTCCTCTTAGTTTGTCAGTTAAAACGCTGTGATAATTCCTCAAGCCGTCTTTCCTGCTCTGTGTCACTGCCTCTGTGTCGCTGTCGCCCATGGCAACTGATAGCGTGGGAACCCAAAATGGTGGACGGGCTCTGACGCCTCCCAAATCGTCACGTGACAGCAAGCTACCATGACGTATCTCATTCTCAATAATGTGTGTGTGCTGGAATGTGTGCGCCAGACCACCAGGGGCACCGCACCAAGCTAAGCTAATACAACATCGAAAATGGTAAAACTTAAAATTGAATTGAAAGTATTGATCGTCAAATAATGCCAGTAACAGCTTATGGTAGAGCAAGAAATACATTTTCATTGGTTATATAACAGTTGTGAATGAGGCGTTCAATGTTCACAAAAATGTGCACAGGCAAAAAAAAGTTTGGCCAGTTTTTCTCCTTCACTTCACGGGGAGGTTGCTGATCTTCAGCTTCAATTGCCAGGGTTGCTATCAGTGGAAGGTAATGGGTGGGGGGCTCTGAGAGACTGGTTATAATTAATGCCCCTCACACTCACACACACACACACACACACATTACACATGTGTAATGTTGCCATTGGCAATCCCAGGGGTTTGTCAGTGAAGTCGGACTGTCCATTATTATCGTCTTTAAACATCAGTTTCCTGTGTTTAAGTAAGCAGACAGACTTTTTGTCTTCAGCCACATAGCCAAGGTTCTGTGGTTGCATAAAAAATCTGTTTAGTAAAAGACTGTTTTACCACCACCACCACCAAATGATCTCTTTGGATCTTATGTCAAAGCCAGCTGTGGAGTTGATGATGATTGCAGTGCAATGCTGTATTCTACTAGCTACACAACCTACACAAACTACTCGCCATCTCCTTAGGAGGGGATTTCTGTCCCTTTAAGATGGGGCCGCCCTGCGTCTCAGAGGATGCCTGTCCCATGAAGAGGGTGTCTGTCGCTTTAAGAGCTCACTCTCTAACCAACAACCCCCCCCCATACACACAGACACACTCCTCCCCCAGAGGTCTGTGGCCCTTCTTAGGACAGGTGCCAAGAGCTGTGCTCTCGGGGGAGTGTGTGTGTGTGGGGGGGGTGAGGGGGTTCACACAAATGCCAGCGGAGCCATTAGTCTAGAGCCCCTTTTCGTCCATCAGCTGCTCATAGCCACAGGCAGCTAGCAGTGAGAGGAAGGCAGGCAGACACAGACTCTCAGGGTCTGGGTTCGCATCAGGGACAAATGCTGCTATCTCAGAAGGCTGTTTACTGTAAAATTATAGTCAGGGACGATATGAAACTGATCAAACTCTCTTTGTTCCCCTTTCCTGAGATGCCTTCAAGTAGCCACCCCCTCCAGAACTCAATGCTGCCCAGCCCATTACCCACAAATCTGTGCAGCAACTCCCTCAAGCAACAGGACAAAATAAACAAAGCTGGCGGATCAAAACAGTAGCCTGTGTTTGTATGGAAATGTAATTTGTTTTGCCCTTTCACAATTTTCAGAAGTTACTGACTATCTGATAACCTATTCTAACCAACCATAATGCTTGCCAACGATCTAATGTTTGCATGTTAGCTTATGCCAGCTGGTGTAACATTCTTGTGGTGTGCTGATGTCATACGTACATTACAGTAAATGCTATCATCAATGCTATCTTACAGTAAAAGGTCAATATTCTTACAAGATTTCTGTACTTGAGAGCAGGGCTGTAAGACCGTCTTTGTCGAGTCCAAGACAAGTCCAAGATCAGGATTTAGTCAAGACCAAAAGAGACCAAAAGAGATTTGAGTCCAAGACAAGACCAAGATCAGGATTAGTCGAGACTGTAAGCCCCGTCTTTTTGCCAATGTGTCCACGGGAGTCATATGACTGACTAGGGTGCTCGACTATGCCAGCGGTCCCCAACCACCGGACATTCCTAACCGGGCCGTAGCCTATGACATGAGTTAAAAAAAAAATGCATGCAAACTAAACTAAATTTAATTCGCAATAATGTCACAACTATATGCAGTTGTTTGATTGCACGCATGTTTGCATTTTGCAAGGTCTATTTTCTTACGCCTGTCCCGCCTTCAACACTTTTACATATTGCCTTCAGCGCCAAGCCTCAGGTCAGCTCACTTCACTTGATCAGTTCTTGGCTTAACGGTATGTCACACGGTTAGCTAAACTGCTAGAATGAGCAACAAAAACAAGCATCTTTAGCAGGTCACTGGCCAGAGTGTTTGAGTTGAGAGAGCCGCTGCAGAGATTTCTTACAGAAAAAAAAAGTCACCGTTAGCTGCACATTTTAGTGATGAGGACTGGGTGTCAAAAACCTCGCTTACCTGTGTGACATATTCGGGTTGCTTAATGACCTCAACCTGTCACTCCAGGGGAGATTGACGACTGTCTTTAAACTGGCAGATAAAGTCGCTGCATTTAAAGCCAAGCTTGATTTGTGAGGATGACGAGTGGACCGGGGTGTATTTGATATGTTCCAAACAATAGTGGGGGTTTTGGGAGAGACTGAGGCAGGGCCCTTTCTCTCGCAGCTGGTGCGCGATCACCTTGTTGCACTTTCAAATGAGTTTGAGCGTTACTTCCCATCCTCCAAAGATCCACGGCAAACCAATGAGTGGGTCCGCAACCCATTTGTCAATATCCCGAATAGTCCTAACTTGTCAGCGCAGGAGGAAGAGCAGTTGATCGAAATTGCAAATTACGGTGGTCTTAAGAGTGTCTAAGGAAACCTCTCTGGTGGGTTTTTGGATCAAAAACAAAGCAGAATATCCCGAGATAGCCGTAAAAGTGCTGAAAACGTTGCTACCATTTCCCACCACCTATATGCGAGGCCGGGTTTTCGGCAATGACTGCAACTAAGACCAAATTGCGCAATCGACTGGACATTTCAAACACACTGAGGGTGTCACTGTCTTCCATCATTCCATAAGCAGGGCTCCCACTGATTATATTCGTAATCAGTGCCAGCGCTCCGCACACGCACATCACGCACTGCGCGTAGGGCACCAAGTGCCTGGGGGGGCACCAAAAAATCTGGGTCGTGAAAAATCACCACAATAGGCTACTAGTATTTAAATAACAAATAAAATATGTCTAAAACATGTTAATATGCAAAAGCAATACAAAAGTAATATAGGCCTAAAACAAATTAGTCGAGAAAAAGGTGAATCTCCTGTGCGGCCCTCTCTCCAGTCTCCCTCTGGTGCCCCCCTCCCCCACCTCCCAGTGGTCTGTTCGATTATTAATCCCAAATTTGGCAGACACCTTAGACATGGCCTCGAAAAGACACTAAGAGTCGGGGGCGGAAAAAAGGAAAAAGAAGAGACTTTCAGTTAAGACAATGTTTTAAATAAAAATAATCTTTAGTTTTGTAGCCCTTGCGTGTTTGCATGTTTGCTTATGCCAGGTATGTTAGCAATCGGTGCATAAGACTAGCAATCCTTCCTCAGGTTGCTAGCTACCAATGCTATTTCTGATTATGCTTAAACTGGGCTTGCTTTTTCTTTTAGCCATCAGAGATATAGTCAGGTAACGTTAGCCTAGTTTGCTTTGCATTTCAGGACGCTTTTTTGGTGTTTGTTATCAATTATAATCAAACAATCTAATTGTGTAGTGAAAAAGTAATGCTACAAGTGACACTTTCACAACGTGCACCTGCATCTGAACGTGATATGATTTTGCCAAATTAGACAGCTTTAGATAAGTTTAGTTGTTGTTCTATGCAATCATTTTCAAGAGGTTCATAGGCCAAGGGCGACATCTGTTGGTGAAACTGCAATTAGAAAAAAAAAAACTAACTGAATTCTGAATTCTAAAATTCTGAATGGTTGTTATTCCTTTGGCTGGTGGTGGTGGTTGGTTAGTGGGTGGATGGGTGGGTATGTGTGTGTGTGGGGGGGCACCACCAATCATTTGTGCTTAGGGCACCCAAATGGCTAGCGCCGGCCCTGTTCGTAATGCACGTTTAGTTCCCATATTTTGTTAAGCATGTTCACACTTATAGATGTAGTTTCAAGTTGTTCAATATTCATAGTTCATATTGTTCAATTTTCACTTCTTCAAGTTCACATTTTTCACATGTTTATAAGAGATCGTTACCTTCACTGTTCATACATAACTGGAGCTAGTTCTTTTCAAGTAATGCATGCACAACACATATGGAACATGGATTTAGACAAGAGGGCTCTCGCACACGGATACGCAAGTAATGACAGAGACGTGGTAATTCAATGCAAAAGTGAACAATATTTATTAACAAGCAATTCAGACAAAAATCAGTCTTGGGTTTGTTTCTCAGGATGGAGTGTGATACATATTAGGCCCAATAGGCCAGCAAGAGGAAGGTAGTGGCTGCCACCAGGAATATTAAATGTAATCAGGTAGGGTTAATTTGATCAGCTGTTCGGGAGAGGTTACCTGTCTTGGAAGAGGAGTGAGACCGAAACACCACCCGTGCTGCTGATTCTGTTGCCTATTCACACAGACACACACACACACACACTCACACACACACACAAACACACACTCATAGGCACAGGTACTACAAAGATTGATCACTGCAAATAGTGTGGTGCACGTTACCACTACAAATACTATGTGAAATGCGCAAAGAGGAGGACTCAGATCCAGCGACCTGCCCCATGGAACAGCTGCAACACTCTGTTTCTCTGGAGGGGAGAAGTAAAGATATGGTTGCTATTAGCACTAACTGGCTGGGTCAAGAATGAGCAAAGCTAGATGTTAGCATTACCACCGTAACACATTACCACAGCAGAATACTGGGGCAGCCAATACCCCACCTGTTGCCAAAACACCACGACGGAGAGCAGATAAATGAACACAGCCACACCTATCTTTAGGCCAAATCAATCGGACAAACAAAACAACAAGATAAAGAAAACAAAATGAGGCAAGAGCTACAATTACTTAAATCTACAGGAGGCAAAGCAGCAGTGGCAATCTTTCTGAAGGGGTAAACAAACACAGTTAAAATCCATTGTTTACGGTAAATACAACCTAAACCAATATCAAGCAATACAGATACATTAAAACAAGGTTTCCTTTTACCTCTAGGAATACACGACTCAACATGAATGGAAATGGGACTCCCTGGTATCTCTCCAGTACGCGAACCTACATGAAACCACACATAAGCATAGTTAACATACAAAATAACCCATTATGCATTAAGGTTATTGGCTAGTTAAATCACCGGGACTTACAGTGAAACATGACACGTTATAGTAGATCCAGTTACTATAAACATGCATATAAACATACAGATGTACACACGCACACACATTACACGGCAAACCTTACTATACAGCCAATGCTACCTTAACACATCTCCCAATAGACAGTGGCAGCCTGCGCGTACACAGCGTCTTTTCAGTCAAGACCTACGTTAAAAACATTGCTGTGAATGTGCGTGAAGGCATTTACAAAAGGACCATACAGTTCAATCATCTACGGCAGAGAGTGCTTGTAAATACCTTCGGTAGATCAACAAAACACTACCCGGAAGCGTCTGGTACACAGCCAAATACCAGCAGGAACAAATTGAACCCTCATAAACGACCCTTTCAAGAGAGTTCCATTATCAGCATCATAGTTGGCCCCACAAGACTTCCGTTTTAACATTCCATATGTTATCTTAATGTAGAGGAAGTAGATTGGGGCCCAAATAGAACCTTCAAGCATTGTTTTTAAACGACATTATAGGCCATGGGTTCCCAAAGTGGGGGTCGGGACCCCCCGGGGGGTCGCGGGACGCCGAGGGGTGGGTCGCGAAATGATTTCCATGAATCAAATAAATTTGGGAAAAATAAAAGAGCTGTAACTTGAACGCACTTTAAAGACAGATTTTAATTCCAAGACACTTGCTGAGTTCTGGATTTCAGTCGAGAGGGAATATCCACAGCTATTCAAGGCCGCGATGGACGTACTGACGCCGTTTGGCTCCACATACCTATGCGAAAAGACTTTCTCTGCACTGACATATATTAAAAACAAATACAGATCGCGTCTAAATGTGGAGGATGATCTCCGTGTGGCCGTCTCCACAATTAAACCAAGAACTTGCTGTGTTCCAGCATCCATCTCATTAGATGAGATTAATGCTGAAACATAGTTGGCAAAATGTAAATTTGCGCAGCAACAATGTACATATGTTTACAACAGTTTGTGGATATTACCCTGACTGAGATATTCTTCTGTTAAAATGGAAATTAAAGTAATGTTTCAAAGTTAAGTTTGCACGACAGCAATAATGTGCACTCATGTTACATGGATATTATTTTTTGACTAAGGTATTCTGCTTTTATCATATAGTAAATTTCTATATGTAAAATCATAACAGGCTGCTCTGTTCTTTTGTGTTGTCGTTAAGCCCGTGTTTGGATAAGCCTAGTGCGTTATGGCGGTCGCGCATTTTATTTTATTTTTTGAGTCACATCCAGGGATAGTGGGGGTCGCCAGTCTCTGGCACGGTTATTTTGGGGGTCGCGGGTTGAAAAGTTTGGGAACCCCTGATATAGGCTATAGGCCTGCTATCCGTCAGTTATGCTTAAACAGCGTTTTTTAATGCTGCCTAACAGAACATCCAGCTGAACTATAGTTATGAACACTACTTTAATCATTTCCATATTTAATTTTACGCACATATTTAATTTGCGGGACTGCAGTGAATCATTGGTTTGTCACGCACCCGCGAACACACCTCTCTCATCCCGCCCGCTCCCGCAAAGAGCTTTTAAAAGTTGCCCCGCGCCGCACTATTTTGCGTCGGGACCCGTGGGTCCCGTGGGTCTACCACGGGAGTGCAGACCTCTAAGCTACGGTGAAAACAGGGGGACAAACTTACTACAGCAGTTAGTCTGCCGGTTACACCAACCTTTTGTGTTCTTGAAACAGAAAAGACATTTTCATAACCGAATGCATTTTGCAGTCAATTTACATCTGTACTTGTTGCTTACTATTGGATTCCCAACACCCCCGCTCATGCATACAGTGGCCATTTGGTCTTTTGTTCTGGCCCCTCTGCTGAGGGCTTAACTCAGTCCTGGGCCTACCTTGGGCCACTGGAAAATATGCAATATGCAAAAACATGTACCCTGATAAACACTGGTGTAGGGCCCCGCAGGTTAAATCAAGGTCCCTCGCTTACCCGGTTACAGTAAGTGAAACTTCCTGTTTCACATCGTCATTTCTTCAGTTCCACACAAGCTCAGAGATTGGTCAGCTCTAGCTTGGCTCACAGTGACATCTGCTGGTCAAAACGTGAAACTGCAAAACTGTGTATGTATGTCTGTGTGCTTGAGTGTGTGTGTGTTTTACTCTTGTATCAGGTAGCCCTGAGTGAGTGTATGTGTGTGTGTGTGTGTGTGTGTGTGTGTGTGTGTGTGTGTGTGTGTGTGTGTGTGCGCGTGCGTGCGTGCAGGCATGTGTGTGTGAGGGGATGGGTGGGGGCCGGGGGGGTTGTGTTTGAAATAATTAACAAGAGGAAACAAAGCTACAGATGGTGTGTGTTTAAGACAACCTGATCACTGTGAGAACATGAGCATGCACAGAAAACAGGGAAATCAGTGACACAAACCGTATTATGAGAACAAACTGAAAGTATGAAGTTTTACTATGTTTTACAACCCCAGCCCCCAAGCCCCAAGACACTGTATATTCCACTGTATGTTAGGTGATTTTAGATCATCTAAGGAGTGTTCTAAAATGGTTACTACATATATCTGCCAAGTTTTCATAAAGGTACAACAACGAGAAATGTAACAATTTCTTAATAGATAACCATTCCTCTGCAAAGAAATATATTTCTTCTATCAGAATGGTTGCCAAGCAATGCAGAGACAAAGCAACTGTAACTAGTGGCGCAGTGATGTAGAATGAAATGCAGTCACCTTGGAGAGTTGTGCTTCAGAACCGGATTTTATGTGTAGCCAAGGAACACAAAAACTCCACTAATTAGCAAGATTGCAGATGGTCACCACATTAGTGCTTAGCACCCTGAGGTGAAAGGTCATTCACATTTCCACCTCGAAGGAAAGGTAGGAAGGCGAGGAAACCAGCACTTATGCTGCCCGGCAATGGTCTAAATCCTATTATGAAAGGAGACGAGGGGGGCGGGGGGCAGTGTGTAAGCTATGTTGAGTGTATCTGTAAGCTCGCCCATGTTGTCTACTGGGAGCGTAGACTATTTATAAGCTCACCCATGCTGGTGTCTGAGAGCATGTCTCTGAACCCGTCCACACTGTTGAGTCTAGGGTTTCTATTGACTGTATGGTCCTCTTGGCCATAGTAGCCGTTTCTCTGGAAGCAAGGATCCACAGGTAGGGACATAGCTGCACAGCTCATAGGAAGGTACTGGCAAGGGAGGAAATTATACTTTGTACAGTCAACCAGGTCATGTTTGTGCTTTAGTCTGCGTATGTGTATGCTGTGTGTATGTGTGTGTGTGTGTGTGTGTGTGTGTATGTGTATGTGTGTGTGTCGGTGTGAGTGTGAGTGTGTGTGTGTGTGTGTGTGTGTGTGTGTGTGGGGGGTGTTGCTTACTGTAGTAAGGAGTATTTTGTATACTGCATTACCATAAACATTTTTTTTAAAGATTTAAAAGATTTCAAGATTTTTCTTAAAGACCTGAAACATTAAACAATGAGGCATTGCTTATACAGTATGAGTTTATATCAAGAGATGTGCCATATTTAGTTTACTCTGAGACCAATTGAATTTTCATTTGATTCATATCCATCCACCAAAAAGGTGAATAAAGTAATCGATAATATTAGTAAAGTGATCCCAGACTTTGGGATGCAGGCAGCATACTGACTCTGAGTAGACAAACTCAAATTTTCTGTGTGCATTCCGAATTCTGCTGGATCCTGAACATGTGAAAACAATTAATCTCAGACATACCTATAATTATTATTATTAGTAGTAGTAGTATGTTATGCGCCACGGCTGGGGCCATTATTATATCATTGTTAACCACTGTCCTTGTAATGTTGTCATGTCACTTTGGAAAAAGTCTCTGCTAAATACCATATGAAATGACCACACAAATGACCTTGTGAAGATCATTGTATGGACGTGCCCTGCCCTGTTCAGTGTGTCCTCATTAACCCCACATGTTGATGAGGTGGCATGTTCTTAATTATTTCACCTTACACTTTGTTATTAAGGTATGTTTTTGTGAATTACTGTATATGGTAGAATTAGAGTATTGAGGATCATTTGTCACAATTTGACTTTGAATTTGGCATCCCAAACAACTCTTGCAGCTGCTCATGAACAGAATTTCTCTTTCCATCTCCTCACCAGTTAGAGTACACCTGGTTAATTCTCTACAGTTCACAGATGCCTCTCCAAAAGGATATTCTCACAGAGGTCTGGACAGAAGACAGGTGAGCATCGCCTCATGTCAAGACAAGTTCATTTTCATGTCTGAGATGCTGTAGAGGTCATAGACCAGTGTCCTAGTGCCTTTCCTGAGGATTGCAAACTGCCTAAATTCAAATAAATAAGCCAAACCCAGGGGTTGGCTGTGTGTCCCTCAACTGTTGTTACCGAGCGTTCACGCTTTTAGCGTCAGCTATAAATATGTGGCCTGGTTTCCATAGCGCAAAGGCGGGCGCCGGCACTAAACCAATCAGAGGTGGGGAAAGTTGTATAGTTAGTAACGGCGATTAGGTGCACAGCTCAGTGCTGGGTGATATTCAAGGGCCTGCCTGGCCTTGTAACAGCTTACTGACCCACTTCAGCT
This sequence comes from Alosa alosa, assembly GCF_017589495.1. Lineage (NCBI taxonomy): Eukaryota > Metazoa > Chordata > Actinopteri > Clupeiformes > Clupeidae > Alosa > Alosa alosa. Next base: position 22,905,266 of record NC_063198.1, read on the forward strand.
CCTCGAGGAACAGACAAGAGGGCCCATGGCAGGCATGATTAAGCAGAACCACACAAACACACACTATTGCATGTAATGCCCAATGCTACCAGAGAAACCAGTCATTCTGGAAGCATGGGAAATAAACAGGAAAGACTTGCAAGTATTATAGGAGAGTTGGAACAAGGAAGAATCCTTCTCGGTCTCATGAGAGCTATTAGACTGTAACAGCCCATGACGTATTTCAGTGGGCCAGTGTGTCATAAGACACTTAAGCCAGTGCATAGGGTACAAAACTGATGCCATCATGTTCCTTTCTAGAGGTTTTAGTTTGATTAGAAACTATTTGGGATTATTGTACATCTCCATAGTTTCTTTCCATTCTTAAAGCAGTTCATAACAGGTAACAACATAATGATACTTTACTTCAATTTAAGGTTTCAGAGAAGGTGTTGTCAAACAATGAATTAAAGTGTTTACACTTTGTGGTAAAGGCACAATCCAACAACTGTTGGTACTGGCACACTGCCACTGTATATGAGCTCTGAGTGTGTGTCTACTCATGTGGTGATTAAAAATGTAGTTTTCAACATGGCCATCTGTTTTCAACATATTTCTCCTCTTGCTACGATGCAAAAACCAAATCAGAATCAGAATCAGCTTTATTGGCCAGGTTTGCGTAAACAAACAAGGAATTTGACTCTGGTTAATCTTTGCTCTCAAAATACAACACTCACTTGATACACTTAACATATACGAATAAAGAATAAAAAACATTAAAAAATACAAAGCGGAACAGTTAGAATGGAATGAAGAGCAGTAGAATATGCTATGGCTATGTATAAGTATAATTACAGTATGTACATATGCAATAAATAGAACATTATGGGTGGGATAGGGCAGTGCAAGTTGTTCCTGTCAAGGTTGCCATGGTCGTGGACACCTCAACAGGCAAGATACAATATACAGTTGAAAGAGAGGGTAGGAATAGGACAATTTAAGAATAGACTGAGATTTAAGATTTAAATATGAATATAGTGCAAGGCAGTTCAGTGCAATGATAATGTCTTAATAACAATGTGAGGTACCGGTAGATGGGCATGTTGATAGACTTTGTTCAGTGTGGGTGGAGACTAATTCTGGGTGTTCAACAGAGTGCAAATGATGACATCATAATGTAGACTTCCATGATGTACCTCACAGATAGAGTGGAGATGAAATCACTGCTGTTTAACCTCCATGATTGCATTTTTTCAAATTTTCAGGCAAGATGGTGCACACATCCAGAAGAAAGAGCAACAGGTGATTCTTTCAAACCACAGCCTTTTCTCGATCTGTCAGTGTAACACTTTGCTCTTCATAACGTGGACACATTTGTGGAGTGGTCATTTTGGGTTCTACATGTGGGATTCTTAGAGCAGTGTTTTTTTCAGAGTGTGGTCCGGGTACCACTGGTGGTCCGCAAGCTATCCCAAGTGGTCCGCAAGCAGACGTGGTAAAATATAATAAAGATGAGTTGTTTACAATATTGAACCAACTTGTATGTAAATCCAAACAGTTCTGCAACACTGCCTATGTTAGCTATGCCAGTTTAAATTAAATGAATCCTCTGACACAATAGGCAAGGTGAAAAGACAATAAGCAAGATGGTTCATTGAGTAGGCCTATTGTGTAATGTGCTGTTGAAGTAGGTCTACTCTTTTTTTAAGCTAGGTGGTCCATGTTTTTTTTTTTTATTGGTTAAGTGGTCCTTGGTCTGAAAAAGTTTGAGAAACACTATCCTAGAGTACCATTGTCAGTGTTGGCCATTTGTTTTTGTTTATTAGCTAGTCTGGTTCAGATAGGTGATCAGCTATCCAGTATCTCTCATATAGTATGAGTCATGTTGATACAGGGATTGGTCCTGGCAAGAGGGGTATTTTACCCCTGGATGAAGCTCCCTGTTGACAAGGGCAAGGTGTCTCTTCACCCTTCTCCTACCCCCCATCTTGGTTCCTCCTGCTGACGTGTCCGCCCAACAGATGGCTTTACGTGCTAATCCTATTAGGAACTTTCTGCTGATGGTGATTCATTGAGTGAAGCTTTTATACTTTCTCATTACTCCAGTCCAGGCTAGCTCGTTTCAAGGCTCTGGGGCTATACAGTGCTCTGTTTTCCATGTGACTGTTTTTTGGTGAATTGGACGATAAATCACACAGTTTTGCTCACGTTGACCAGGCCTGACCATGTCTACAGAGAAGGTAAAGTCTCTGCGGTATCTGGGTCATGGGGCTGGGATAAGGTAAACACGACTGGCTCAGGCTCTGAGTATTGTATTGTATCTATTTAGATGAAAAACAGTGTTACAAAAAATCATATTTTATGTTTAAGTATTTTAAGTTGTGGGATTTGTGTAGTTTTGTGTAGTTTGTTTTGGTCCAAATATTTTAATATGTTGATGACAGAACAGCTGCCTTGTGTGTCATAGAGTAATTTCTGGTTCCTCCAAACCATGTTTTTAGTCTACTTGACCATTGTATAATATAGCTGATTGCTCAGAGTCCTGATGGCTGCATATGAGAATTGTGAATGGTGTGGTACAATAGACATGCAGTGCTCTAAGAGCTTATGTAAATGATGGATTGGTATGACGTGTCCTAGAGGTAGGAGGTGATGCAAAGGAAATAATATCTCTTAAAGGAAAGCAAGCTGTTGTTTTAAGTAGCATTATACAGCTCTGGAAAAAATTAAGAGACCACTGCAAATCTGACAGTCAACTCATTCAAATGTCACTCAGCAACCATAGGATGACATCAGAAACATTTGCAGTGGTCTTTTAATGCAATGTTTTACTTTACTTCCAAGTTGCCATTTACCCATTGCATGTCATGGCTTGGGTTATCTGTTGCGTGGCATGCTGGTGTGTTGTAACATTCTAGAAAGTGGTAGCGTTTTGCCCACAGATGCTTAAGTGCCAATGGATCCCAGTGATTTAAGATACAGGTTACAACACAGTCCTGCTCAATGGCTAATTGCTGAAAGGTTACAAAATATTCAGTGTTTTAGTTTCACTGAAAGAATATGTCTACCAAAAGTGTCTAATAGGACTGGGAAGATGTTTATTAAAGTGCGGCCACCTGTGGAAAAACACCTATGTCACTGGAATGGCAAATATGCCAACCTTGCTTTGCTCATAGTTACACACACACCCCATCACACTGAGATTCTTTGTTAACTGTTATCACTGACCTTTAGCTAATCAACTGCAGTGTCTGACATAGGTTAGCAGCGGAGTAGCTACGGACAGGGCTGTGTCCTCAGGAGTTAGCAGAGGAGTAGCTAGGAACAGGTTAGGGTTAGGTTAGGTTAGGTTAGGCTTAGGGTTAGGGTCAGGGTCTTGGAACATAGGGCTGTGGGAACATAGGCACGCTCCCATGTCTTCAGGAGTAGGCCAATGGGTCGCAGTCACTGCCACAGTCCAGACCCCAGTCAAGGCTATTAAGAGCTCTGCAGCGATGATAATTGGATGATGGCTGTCACATGAGAATTGCTGCTTAGCCAAGCGAGTAGCCAAGGCATTGTGCCGACTGCATTGATCTACTGCCCCTGTGTCAAAGGGTGTTAACAGGTTGAGGGTAGTTGGAGACAGCTTTACTATGAGAATGGGAATGTAGTTGACAAAGAGGTTTCTTGCAATCAAGGGACCACTGGGTTCTTACTCATTTTGTGTATACCACAAGACTGTATCTGTGTCAATATTTTAGTCTTGTGGAAAAAATATTCACACACACTGCACCTTTAGTTACTAGTGTTAAATAGGACCATTCCTGTGTTCCCAGGATCCTATGAGTAATTGGGGTACATAGGACCCTTGGAACATATGTGTAACATTCAATTTATTGTTAGATTACACCTGTTCCATGCTTGGGCAAGGGGTGATGAGAAGAATTATATGTGCAATGAGCCAACAGAAATCAATGGGATTTTACAAAATGGCAAATACAACACGACAGAAACTGTATTTCGCTACGCTACTTGTTTTGGAACATCAACGAACTCCACTAATCACTCAGTGAGTTGCACAGTTTTGAAAACGAACGTTCAGAGTTGTTTTAAGGACATGTTTGTGCATGCCTGTAGCCAGCCACTCTGAAGCAGTCAAAGGCGTTTCTAAACGAATCACAAAGTCGAGACAGGACCCATCGTCAACATTTCTGTGTCCACCACTCTAGTTCCCTATAGTGATAGTGCCCTATTAAATTGAACAAGCCATGTGGTTAATCAGCATGTGAGTAAGAAGTCATCACCCTCAAGTCATCGAATAAGTATGTCAAGATGTGCAGTGACTAGCATCATTAGGAAATACCTACAGTGTCATCAGACAGGACAGAGTGGGGAAATAACTAAAAACATAAATAAATCTTATAAAATGTTCACTGATTTAGATGTGTACTGAGACTCAACAGCATACAGACAAACAGCAGGCTACCCCTTAGCAGCATAGCTGTATTTCGTTCACCTGCCATCTCATAAAACACAAGACTACTCAGAATCCAGTTATTATTCAAAACAGTAGGTTGGTGTCAAGGCACCAGCAGCTATACAATACAAACTAAAAGAAACAGTAAGACACATCTGGATTGATTCAGAAACAGGTGAGAGAGATTGAGTGAGGGAAAATATTCGTTAGTCGTTAACACATTGTTGTTTCATGTTAGCAGAAGACAGAGGTGAGCAGGCATATATGACACAGCAATAGTTTTGTGAGTAATTCAGTCAGTATGAGAGAATAATTCAGTTAGCAAGGAATAACAAACCAGATAGACTTGGACTCTGGGCAGGTTTTTATCAGACCCGTGTGATCTGTTTCAGGAAAAATCGATGATTTGTTCCACAGTCTATCCAGTCCATACAGTTCATCAAGATCTATGAACTTTTATGTCCTTGTATCACTTCTGCAGTATCTACATTCATATATATTCAACTTTGCATAGTTGTTCCCATAAATATACTTCCTTCTGCTTGAAACATAGGGGCTGTCCTTGAAAATCTATATGACAAGAAAGCCAAGCTCATGTTTTCCATCCCATATCGAAAATGTTTTTAGTCAGTTGGTCATGCAATGTCATCAGAGGTGACTCACAGGAAATGAACACTCTGATAAACCATTGCAACATTCCTGTGCGGTCCTCTGTATTAACCACACAGGGGCGCGTTTCCCAAAACCATAGTTGCTAACTAAGTTAGCAAGTTAACTAAGTTAAGTCAGATGTGGGGCAGGTTAAATAAGACAGTCACACTCACTGCAGAGTCTTCTCACTACAGTCAGCTGTTGAGGATCTGCTAGAGTACTATGAAGGTTTACATGACATAATGTGTTCCACAAAATCTTCAAAATATGAACAGTGGGGGGAAAGGATTTTAATAACTATAACTAAAGGACAATAATAACTATAAATATATTTATACTCTATAAATTCAACTTTCTTGTCAAATACTGTTAATGGCACTTTGACTATATATCATCATTGGGTATTGACTGTATTTGATGACTAGATTCAAAGCATGACACGGATATGTCCCTCCAATGATACATTAAAAAATACAACTATAAGTGCTTGACTGCTCTGAACATTTTTTGCTCACATATTTATTGTATGCTTCTTGCTTTCCATTTGGATATTACGTGGTAAGTTTTTTAATAAGTGTTCCTTTTGAAGATCCTTGTCATTTGTGTGGTGTACTCTTACTGTATCTCTGGCCCTCATTCGTGTCTCTGTTTATGTGAAGCCCCTGACTTCGCCTGTGTCTAGAAGCCCAAGAAGAAGAAGTCTGAGTCTGTGCCTACTGAGTCCAATGGGACTGAAGCCAAACCCAAGAAGACAAAGAGCAAGAAGAATGGAGAGCTCTCTGCAGAGAGTCCAGCCATCCAGAGTAAGCAGGACTTCCCCAAGACACCCAATGCCTGTTTGTTTGCCTGTTCAGGCTTTTATTAGTTGAAATAATCAAAAGTGAGGATTAGCAATGGGCAGCAAGGCAGTCTGGATGACCAGACCATATGAAATCAGCTCATAACATTAGTTGACTTATTTGTTGCAGTAATAATAAAAATCTGTGCTTTTACTTTTTTGTCTTTCAAAAAGATGGAGAGAAAGTAAAGAAAAAGAAGCCAGAGAAAGACAAGGAGAAGGGTAAAGAAGATACTAAAGAAAAGACAGAACCAAAAAAGAAACCAAAGAGTGCACCAAAGAAGAAAAAAAGTAAGACGTCACTTCCCACCCATGTGCAGATGATTCTACAGCATTTGTCTCTGTGGGCACATTAAAGGATGATAAAATAATTTTCTTATTAGCATGGTATCAATCTTGACCCATGAGATTTTGCCAAACAAAGGGCAAATATTGAAACATGCTGTTATACACACATATAGTATGTTAGTTACATAGTTATAAGATATAGTCATGTAGTTATACATATGAGTTAGGTACCTCGTGACTGTTGGTCTTGGTAAGCAGGTGTATCCGATGATGATGATGATGATGACAGTGATGAAGAGGAAGAGGACACTCCTCAGAAGAAGACCAAGAAAAAGACTTCAAAGGACACTGAGAAGAACTCTAAGGACAAGGAGAAGAAGTCTAAATCAAAAGGTGGGCTCAGGATTCCAGTTCTGTTTTGAGAGTTTTAAAGGAAAAGAGTGTGTTTTTATACTCTTGGTATTGCACTACTGGTATTGTACTATGCTGGAAATATTACCTTTTGTCCCCCTCCCTCCATCTCTCTCTCTTTCTCTTTACCTCCCTTAGTCTCTCTCTCCCTCCCTCCCTCTCTTTGTCCTCCTGCCTCTCTCTCTCTCTCTCTCTCTCCCTCCCTCACCGTTTCTCTCCCTCTCATTCTCCCTCACCTTTCATCTGGTTTCCCTTTCCCTCCCCTCCTGTCTGTGGAGTGGCTGGCTTTCTGGGTCAGACTGCGCTAGTTAACGTAATAAGATTAGGCCACTGATTTTATTGTGTAATGAATAGTGGGGTGTAAAGACCGGCAAACAGTCATGGCTTCGGCACGTCGCTTAGTAAAAGTAGCCCAACCAAAGAGAAGTAATCACTTCCAAAGTAATGAACAGACATCCGTAAGGCTTAAAATAACTTCTGCTCCACTTTAGTTTTAATTACAAATAGCTAAAGGCCTTATTTAATACCACTCGAAAGGCCAACAAGCCTTAACCTGTTGAGGAGTACGGTCACAAATATGTGATTAGAATGTTCGCAATCCGAGAGTTCCATATTATGATGCGACAATTACCCTCAGAGATTTTCCCCATAGACTGTATAAAAAACACTGAAACTATAGATCGTTTGCGTAGAATTCTAGAAGGAACCAGGAAAATAATTCACTCCTCAACAGGTTAATTTGTACGGAGCCCTAGAGGGGTCATCGCAAAATGTTTTGCATGTTGAGAGAATGTGCGCTCGTTTTATTACATTGTGCGCTCGTTTTACTAAATTGTGCTCTTGTTTAACTAAATTGTGCCCTCGTTTAACTATATTGTGCACTCGCTTTTACTAAATCGCATTTCGTTTTACTAAATTGTGCACTTCGGTTTACTAAATCGTGTGCACAATTTACTATATTGTGCTCTCGCTTTACTATAGTGTGAGCTCATTTTACTAAATTGAGCTCTCATTTTAAGCATAGTAAAACGAGGGCACAATTTATTAAACGAAAGTGCACTATTTACTAAAACGAAACAATTTACTAAAAACGAGGGCACGCATTTATTAAAAACGAGAGCACAATTTGTGAACATGGTTATAGAACATTGTGTGCACGATCTACTTAAACGTGGCCACAATTTGTAAAAGCGCACTCAATATTGTCTTGACACATGTAAACATGAGCACGTTATAGTATATTCGAGATCTCGATCTATTTTAAACGCACCCACCTAATAATTAAAACGTGGGCTCAAGAAATTCAATTGTGTGCACAAAAACATAGTGTGGTGTCAAGGGGTATCCCCGAATGACGCCGGGAGGTGTGTCGCTTGTAGTGACGTAGAGGGAATCTCATTGATTGCAGTGCACCTGGTTATAGCCCGTTAGGTAGGCTGTAGGTGGGAGAGCAGATGATTGTGTGTGTTTGTACAGGCCCCTTGCCAACATCGTCCAGCTGAATGTTTGGCGAAGTTTTGAGTGTTTGTTGAGGTCCAAGTGTATGCAGAGCTGTGGTGTTTATCGCTAACGGTGTGAGCTGGGCTACATAGCCTGAGAAGCTGAGCATCGTGAACGACACTGTTTATGTCTCCCGCTTCATAGTCCGTTATCAAAGCTTACCTCGTTGTGTGCATCATTGGTGTCTTGGCGGGGTTATATGGTGAGGCCCATCGGGCTAGAGGGAACCTTATTGTATTGGGTGGGTATTAGGCGATACTACTAATACGCAGTAGCCTATTTGTACCAACAGTAGGTCTACGTGTTGTAATTGTTTGGGAGCTTGTCGCTGTGATGTGCTTCGATTGACTTCTAGACCTCACAGTTAAGTCAACAATCCAGGAGATAGTGGAAACCGGTCATTAGGCTACAACAGAGCCCGCGGTAGCCTTTGTAGTAGAATTTCCCCATTATGGGTCTCCTTAGCTGGCGGTTGACACCACAGTGCCCCTGCTACAAAGAGTAGAAGTCCGCTATAAAACATGACCACCTAAAGTCTTTAATTAGCTGCTTAAGGTTATCATCACATTACCAATATGAACTGTTACAGACAGCTGTAGGCCTAGTCCATGTCAAGGTAACATGAAGTTGCCACCACAGCACAGCGAGCAGTGAGAAAATGTCGGGAATTACTAAATGTGAGCACGAAATACATATTTCGAGAGCTCAATTTAGGCCTACAACGGGGTCATGTTGTATTAATTCGAGGGCTCAATTAAAGGAAAACGTGCTCACGTTTTATTAATTCGAGGGCTTAATTAAAGGAAAACGTGCTCACAAATTATCACGACCAGAAAAAATATCACTTAAAGTGAGCTCTCCCGGGCTCCGTAAATTTGCATACAAAAGTGGTAATTTACCTACAAGCAGTGGTAGCAAATTTAAGTCTTCATGTTACCATTCATCTTTATGCTGTAAGTTATTTCGGGTTTTGTAATTGTTCTTTTAAGAGTCTCTGGTAACACTCCATAATAAGGTGCCATAATAAATAGCAAACTAGTAATTACCTAACCCTTTGTTAATATTTGTTAATTGTTACTAAAATATCTATTTGGCACAAGTTAATAGTTTTTTCATCATTCATTTATATTAGTTGTTTGCATAAAATCTGTATGTTAATGTTTTAACAAATCTATTAACTAATATTGTATTAATATTTGTTAATAGTTAACTAAATGTCTTTTTGGAACTAATTAACAGTTATTCCTTACATCATTTAAATGTTAAATGTTTATTTACAAACTATATGCTAATATAAAAGTTAATGACATATTATTATTTATCTAGCTTTTCTGATTAGCTTTGTGGAGAATTTATGGTTTATGGCTTTATGGTAGCCTGGCGAGCCAGACCCACATTAAAATGTAGGGTCTGGGCACTCACCATTCGCAGTGCTCAGTCCGAGGGGCGGGATAATCAGCTGTCTTTCGAATTCCCTCTGCACGCAATAGGACGCAATAGGATATTTGTTTTCAAGTAGCAGGGAATTTAAGCCAAACCGTTGCAACTCTGCCATCAATCATTATGTTAAGCCCACCAAACGACTCTATACACGATTTCAATGTCCTGATTAAGTTTCGATTTCTGGAGCTCACAAGCCAACGGAGAGTTGCTAGACTAGCCCTGGCAGCAAATGTAATTTACTGCCGCTAGGGGCGCGTCTAGATTTCTAGGCTAGCTTTATGGTCTTGTGAGGTGTATAAGGCACCCTACTGCAGTGGTTGGTTGTGTGAGAGTTTGCGCACCTCTTCTTCCACTTCATCCTTATTGGATACCTTTGTGGTTGGCTGTCCTGTAATTGGTGACCCTCTGTCTAGTGTTTGAAAGTAGTGTAGTCTTTGCCTTTGGAAGTACTATTTGGTTGCTGCTCGAATTTGGTGAAATTCAGGGGGTGTAACAGAGTTAGAAATGTAGTTTAGTGTTTGTATGTGATTTTCGCCGTAATTAAGCAGCTTTATTGAGATTGGTGTTTTGAAGCCCCCTTTGGAGAAACGGTATACTGCAGCTCTGCTGCTTTTAGTCCTTGTATTGTTGCCATAGCCGATCAGAAGCGGTTTGCTTTGCATTGGGTAGGTTGACTGTATAAGGCACTCCTCACTGTTTTAATTTTGTAACTGTAAAATGTTGTTTAAGTTGAAAACTTCGATATACCGCCCGTATTATATTACTTTACATGTATTGTTAGGATTTGGGTGCAATTCTAGCAACTTAGAGAACGTTTATTAATGTTTTCATTATAACCACGAGTTCATAGCCTACACACTGAGTCTTACGTGACTAGCTGTAAACTCCGCTAGCAACTTTCCATGCATTCAGTGTAGTTTAACTTTGTGTGCATGGAAAGTGCAATTCAGTCTAGCAGGAAATGAATGTACATTTGGTTTAGCATTATGTTTATGCATTACCTTCGTATGGTCTACATCTGTGAGTGTTTAGTGAGTCTCAGAATATTAATTAACTGTCGTTCTGTGCACCTGAACATTATTCAGATGTTCATGCTGCAAGGTCACTCTTCACACAGTAACTGTTCTAGGCCCAGTTTCCCGATAACGACGGAGACACGCTCTTAAGAGGGTTTTCTACGATTCATCTTACGATTGTTCGTTTGGTTTTTCCGACTGTTTCCCGAACATGCTCGTAGCGTGAACGCGCATGCACTGCTCTTAAAATGCTTTTAAGGGGAGCTGTCCACGTTAATAGTTCTGAAATATCCTCTAATTTGATGGTGATGTCAGGTGACTGCACGTCACAGCTATAGGCCTACCGTTTAAACTTCGGATCACACATTAATTCACATCAATACGAAAATAGAAACATGTTGACATCTGCATGTAAGCATTCCAAGTAGATTATATACCACACACAGACATAAATAATTGTAATTATTTAAGATTAGATTGTTGCACCATGCAATAATTTTTCGCGGTGTCACTTAAGAACACGTTTGAAGATAAAGAAGTCGAGTAGGCTAAGAAAGTGAGGAAATGTGTAAGCTTAGATTGATGCAGTACAGACTAAACCACATGTTGCTTTTTCTGCTTTTTACCTCATAGGCCTAATAAAATATAGCCTTCACTTAGCAAAGATAATGGCAAACTATTCTGTCAACGTCTCGTTTCATAACTTGATTGCATTTTTGTCCGCTTTTCATCACATTATTATGACCATTAAATGTAGGCTATGCTATTTAATTTGCACGCTAAAATCTGATTAATCACAAGTAAACACAACAAAGAATGGGAACGTACGTTGGATAATGTATTCTAAGTTGTAATTCCTCTGTATGTCCTGTTGGTGACCTCAGTGAGAAGTACTGTTAAGACGCTCTTAGCCGGTAACGAGAACTCTGGAGCACTCGTAGATTTACGAGTGTTTTCACGACGCTCTTAAGCTACGATGGTTTCGGGAAACAGTTGGCAAATCGTTCGTAAGACGTTCGTAAGAGGGAATTTATGACGCTCTTAGGCTTAAGATGCTTTCGGGGAACTGGGCCTAGTCTCATAGAACATTTCTAATCTTGTAGTGTATGGTTGTTTTTTCCTGATGTATGTCCTTCAATGTGAGTGGAAAACATATTAACTGATGTCTGTTTCAGAGGACAAAGATTCAGACAAAGGAAAATCAAAAAGCAAGAAGAAGGAGCCAGCTTCCATGTTTCAGATAAACGGGGACAAGTCGGAAAGCAAGAGCAAGAAAAAAGGTGAGTGCTGTGACATAAAACCGGCCAGATTACATTGATAACACTCTTCTTAATTTAGTTTAAAGCAGGGAGCATGACCTTTAAAGGACATTATGCAAACTTGCATGTGGGTGAGTATCAATGCACTCTTCTGAGCTGAGCCAAGATGTGTGTAAACTTTACTGATCTGTACACTGCTGCTTGTGAAACCAGCTGCCAAGTCTGAGAGCAGCGACGAGAGTGAGCCCGAGACCAAGTCCAGTAAGACAAAAAAGAAGTCCAGCTCTAACTCCAACCCAGCGTCCATGTTCCAGACGGGAGGGGACAAGGACAAAGACAAAGCCAAGGACAAAGCCAAGGACAAAGACAAGGACAAAGACAAGGACAAGAAGAGCAAAAAGAAAGGTGTGTTTATCTCTAGATCGTCCAGAGATGGTCCGAAGTCGTAGGCTAATGCTAACAAATGAATTCGTGTCAACCTTTTAACAGTTCATTCAGATCTGTACGTCTTTGTGTTGCTGTCTCACAGCCAAAGCAGAGGAAAGTGACGAGGAGTCGGACTCAGACAAGAAGAAGAAGAAAGGCAAAGGAAAGAAAGGAAAGAAGGCAAGATGCCACACGGCTAGATAGGGGTCTCATGTCTCTCTACAGCAAGATGCCACACAGCTAGATAGGGGTCTCATGTCTCTCTACAGCAAGATGCCACACAGCTAGATAGGGGTCTCATGTCTCTCTACAGCAAGATGCCACACAGCTAGATAGGGGTCTCATGTCTCTCTACAGCAAGATGCCACACAGCTAGATAGGGGTCTCATGTCTCTCTACAGCAAGCATTTACATGATCCTTAGTCTGTGCTCAAGTCAACATGAACTAATAATGTTTTTTTTTTCTTTTTGTTATCCTCACATCATTTATATACTTTAGTAAACATTTTGTACAGTATATTATAATGTTGCACATTGACCTTACACCCTATGCACGGCAAAATAGGGGTTTAGACTGTTAACATTTTTGTGGGCTTTGAGCACACATTTTGACCAAACTACAGTAGCAAAATAGTAAAATAAGCATCCTTATTAGCTGCCAAATAGTTGTTCACTTAAGAACAGGAAGAAAACAAATGCTAACAAGCATCTTTTCTAACGGATGTCTAGGAGGAAAGAGCACCGTCTCCCATCATCGAGTTTGACAACCTGGAGGAGTTTGTACTGCAGCCAGCACAGCAAGGTGTGACGGTAAAGTGCCGCGTGACACGCGACAAACGAGGCATGGACCGCGGCTTCTACCCTACCTATTACCTCCACCTGGACAGTGAGAAGAAGGTCAGCTCAGCCAATCAGCCCAACGGATTCTGGGCCCAGTTTACTGCAGTCACATACACATATGCCTACTCTAAGCCCAAATTGCTAAAATCACATACATATTTTGAGTCCAAACTACAGTAGTAAAATCACATGCATACCGGTACTCTGAGCCCAAACTACTAAAATCACATACATACTCTGAGCCCATTTTAGGGGGCAGCCGTGGCCTACTGGTTAGGGCCTCGGACTTGTAACTGGAGGGTTGCCGGTTCGAACCCCGACCAGTAGGCACGGCTGAAGTGCCCTTGAGCACTACTCCCCGAGCGCCTCTGTAGTTGCAGGCAGCTCACTGTGCCGGGATTAGTGTGTGCTTCACCTCACTGTGTGTTTTGTGTCACGACTACAATCACATAGTTGGATCCCACTCCATTGTAGTCATTCTATGATGAGACATTACTATTACACTGGCACACTGACTTTGAGACCAAACTCACATACTCCATAAGTCCATACTAATACATGGGATAGGCCCATGCAGTAGGCTACTCACATACTCTAAGTCAGGGGTGTGTAAACTTTTTGGCTCAAGGGCCACATTGGGTTTTGAAAATTGGCCGGTGGGCCGCACAACAAACCCCCCCCCACACACACACACACACAACGACATCCACATACAAAAAATACATTATTAAAAATTAGGGCTGTCAAAAAAACTGATTAATTTCGATTAATTAATTTAAAAAAATAACTGATTAAAAAAATTAGTGCAGATTAATCGATTCTGTATGACCTTTGACCCCGAGTTCTAGTCAGTAAAAATTAGACTGTAAAATGAAGGAGAGAGAAGAAAACGTGCTGCCTGGATCATTGATTGGAACATTTACTTTTAAAAAACGGCCTGATGGTGTTGATAAAAATAAAGTGTTGAAAATAAAGTCCTCTGTAATGTCTGCAGCAAGGAATGTGCTCTATATACATCAATGCAAAGAAATAAGTGTTGACATTGAGGGGAGTGTTAATTTATTTTCATTGTGTCCCCTAGGTTATATCTGTGGCCTGAAATGCCTTGTATGTGAAAAATAAAACTTCTTCCCGAAGCACTTTTGAATTTATTTCCTCAGCATAATAGGTCATATCATAGATTATTATGACAATTATTTGAAGAGTGAAAATAATAATAAAAGAGTTTTTGAAGTTAATGTCACAAATGCTGATTCAATGATTCATTTGAATTTAAATATTTAAAATACTTTCACAGCAAAAATTATATATGCGATTAATTTAGATTAATTAATCACAGAGTATGTAATTAATTTGATTAATTATTTTAATCGATTGACAGCCCTATTAAAAATACATTTTTTGTAGCATAATTTAGTATCAAAAGTATTTGTTTTATATGCTATTAATTGCTTAAAAATACTGCTAATTTGATGTTGTTGAACAAATGTATAAATTGTGCACTGTCGCTTTAACGTTTTTAAATTCACTTCACGTTTATTTCTTAATTATCTTAGATCTGCTGCAAAGGAGATAACTAAGAGTAGGCTAGGCCTATCATCTCTATTTAACATGATGTTTTGACACTGACATTGTAAACATTCTCTAAGGAGAGTGAAAAGCAGTTTGCAGTAAAGCTAACCAACGTCGTCTCTATCGCAGGAAAAAAAAATAGCGAGCAGCCTGATAACCAAATTACCGGTAAATGCTCGGCGGGCCGGATGAAAGTGCTTGGCGGGCCGGGCCGCAGTATGCCCACCCCTGCTCTAAGTCCATACTAATACCTGCATGGGAGAGGCCCTTGCAGTAGGCCTACTCATTTGGAGGCACTCAGCTAATACAGGGTGTCTGTGTGTTTTTCAGCAGGACTTTTTACTAGCAGGAAGGAAAAGAAAGAAAAGCACCACGTCCAACTACTTGATCTCCGTCGACGCCACTGACCTCTCCCGCGGAGGGGAAAACTTTGTTGGCAAACTACGGTTAGAGGCCACATTATTGGATTAATAGATTTAACAGTGATTGAACTGTAAAATAGTCAAGGTTATTTATTTATGTTCTTCTAGAGAAATTGAGCTATCTTCTTGGGTGTTGTCTTTACTAGTAAATATACTAACACATGTTTACTTACAGAATTAGGCATACCTAATCTCAGGTCACTGAGCTCACTTTTGTGTGCACTATGAATTTCATTCCAAATCTGTTATTGTGTATGAATTCTGCTCCACTTGATCTTTAAATTATGAACCATTGTCATGGCTGTGAAAGCCTTTATCTGACCTCTGTTTTTTGTTCATCTTCAGATCCAACACCATGGGAACCAAATACACCGTGTTTGATAACGCCTTGCATCCGGACAGAGCGCTACCAGACATGTCCAATGCTCGGCAGGAGCTGGCTGGCATTATTTATGTAAGTAACTGTTTTTCAAACAACAGAAAGACTCATGAAACAGAATGTTCTTATAGCTTCATGGCCTGATGGTCACTTGTCATGTGTTCTGTTTTATACTGATGGACATATGTCATAAAAATGTCATAAATGTATAATTGGACATCATGTCCTAAGCCGTTATAGGAACATACAGTCACTAAAGTTAGTGAATATAGTGACATGATATTGAGCACAGATCATTATTACTATGCATTATAACATTATCATAGCAATTTATGACAAGTGACAGCTGCCATGACAGGTGTACAGTATGACATGCTTATCCTAGTGTTATGAAGCAGGATTTATGTAAAGTACTACCAATGAATGCACTTCAGTCAAGGCATAATTGTACACCTCCTTTAATTTCCACCTGAGGAGCTCATGTGACTCTTCCTGTGTCAGAATGAGCAAATGCACATTTTTTACATTACACTAACATTAAAATGATCAGTTTAAAGTAAAGTCATGAAGCCTAAATAAAAAGAAAATACAAATATTAGTAATATAATAATACAAATTAACAGAATAATAACAATAACCATATACTGATTAGTCCATCCAAGTCACCAAAATGGTGGACCCGGCCACTGTCTTAGTGAGTGGCCTGCCCTGCACTGAATGCCCTGTGGTGTGTGTGTGTGTGTGTGTGTGTGTGTGTGTGTGTGTGTGTGTGTGTGTGTGTGTGTGTGTGTGTGTGTGTGTGTGTGTGTGTGTGTGCCGTTGCCTGTGGTGTGTGCCCTCAGGAGACAAACGTGCTGGGGATGAAGGGACCCAGACGGATGACCGTCCTCATCCCCGGGATGGACAAAGATGGGGAACGAGTGCCCGTTAGACCTCGCCATGTAAGACACACACACTCAAACCTTCACACTCACTCTTCCCTAAAATCTTTCACTCACTCATTATTACTGTCATTTCTTTCCATTTAATTATATTTTGTTTATTGTTATTTATTTGTTCACTTATTCATTTATTGAGTTCCTTTTTATTACTGTTTTTAATCCAATTGTTGCTCTTACCTTGTGAAGCACAGTGGATTAAACTGATTGTTTTTACACAGAATATATCTTTTATTATCATACAAAGGTCAACGTTTGTCTGTCAGTTTACTTTGTGTGTACTCAGTGGCTTGAAGCTCAACATGACTAAGCTTTTTCTGTTCCTTAACTTCAGAATAGCATGACTAAGCTTTCTGTGTTGACCTCAGGATAGTACAACCGAAATATCTGTCTCCCTCATTTGCAGGACAACGACGGCCTTCTGATCCGACACCAGAACCGGAACGTGGATAACCTGATTGAACTCCACAACAAGACGCCAGTCTGGAATGAGGAGACGGCTTCTCACGTTCTCAACTTTAACGGCCGTGTCACTCAGGCCTCCATCAAGAACTTCCAGATCGTCCACAATAAAGACCGTAAGGACCGTTTCATACACGCATACATATCTCCATATGTTATCTATAGCCTGACAACATTTATCATGCCATTTAAACATATTCTATGAGAGGATTTCTGTATACTGTATACAGAATACTGATGATCTATGTTAGTGTAACTGTTTCCTGAGGATTAAATGTATGATCTCATATTAGCAACACCACATGTTTACTCTATAGTACATAATGCATTTGATGCTGTAGAATCTATTCTCTAAATACTCATGTTTATGTGTTGTTGTTTGCTTATTTTAAACGTGCAAAAGTCTCCTGAGAATTGAGCCTAAAGAGTTAGCATTGGGGGTTTTCTACAGAACATAATCCTTTAATTACTATTGTACCGTGCAGAAGTGAATCATGGTTGATGACTTATGTGTTCCTTTGCTAGTGGACTACATTGTGATGCAGTTTGGGAGGGTGGCGGACGATGCCTTCACGCTGGACTATAACTATCCACTCTGTGCAGTACAGGCCTTTGCCATCGCGCTCTCCAGCTTTGACGGTAAAATAGGCTGTGAGTGAACGGGGTGCCCACACAGTCTCCAGTCCCGTGCACTCACATAGCTAACCACGAACTCACTCAGCAGTAGAAGAACCCTTCGAAACTCTGTCTGCATCAAGATCCACCTAATGAATGAGACGAGCCACTGGTGGCCCCTAGTGGACATGAGTGGACATGCTCATTCCTTTCCCCCCCACGTGGAGGGAAGGGGAAGAAATGCAGGACTGCTGCTGGTTATGTCAACCAGTAAATGCACCGTTGGACTGCTAAGGGAAATTGCAGTGGCATAGAATTGCGTGAATGCTGGACTGAGTTGCCTATGCTGATGTCAGCTGGAGTTTTTGCAGTCTTTCATCATTTCTATGCACCTACCTGAGATGATATTTGGTTTATTCTGACAAATCTAACTTCTTTCAGTAAACCATTTATGACACTGCAAAGACACTGAGATGTATTTCTTCTATGTGTAGTGCATGGATATCTCACTGCATTATGGTTCATTATTGTAAGGTCACTATCAGTTGATCTGTTTTATGAGAAGCATGTGTCTTTATTTTCACAATTCGATTGTTTGAAATTCGAGTGTTTGAAAATGTATTCCTTTGGTTAGAAGGTGTGTGTGTGTGTGTGTGTGTGTGTGTGTGTGTGTGTGTGTGTGTGTGTGTGTGTGTGTGTGTGTGTGTGCGCGTGCGCCTGTGTGTGTTCATGCATGCATGTGTGTCTGTGTATAATCTGTGCAAAGTGGACTAATTGTTAGTTGACTAATGAATACCCATTTCCCTGGTTGTTAAGGCCTACACTCTGCCATGTAACAGAAGGCACTGTTTGTCTGTGTGTGAACACAACTGGGGGCAGATGTTTCCTTACTCTTCTCTGTCTTGTCATCCAGTGAACAGCTGATTGAGAACTGAGTAGAGTAGTGTTGTAATGACCAAGTGTTTGATTTTGTCCTGTCACTGGCCTTTTGTATGAGCATATGTTACATTTGGATTCTTTTGTCATGACTTTGCAAGATGCAGATATGTGAGTGCTATTACTGACCGTTACCCTTTGATCTCAGCTTGACAGTGTAGTAAGTAAACCCATATTCTTGAGGTCAGATTTGTCACATTGCATGTGGTAGGAAAATGTAAATGGTAAATAGTAATTACTGTAGGAAAGGTAGTAGGATTCAACATGAGCATTCCAAAATGCATTCAAAACATTTGCAAAATAAAAATGCAAATATATTGGTGCTAATTGGAAGGTCTGGACTATGATTTGGTGTTCACAATGTAATATGCAAAATAATTGGCTTTCGCAATGCCAATATATCACAGAAAATCTTAATTTAAAATCATACACCCAGAGAACATGAACGAGTTTTTGTTGATGGGTTTATGCGTTTCTATCCAGATGCAAGCCTTCTACAGGCCCATTTCTTTAAAATAAAAATAAACGAAAAATGCCACATTTGTCCCACGTTGACCACGTTTTGGCGGGCTCAGGTGCTCAAGGATGAGCCTAAGATGAAAAACCAGTTCGGTGTCTCGTGCCATAAAGCGCAGAGTGCACCGCCTCAACCTGCTCTGGTAGTTGTCCCAACTCGCAGACGCGCTGCAGATTGACACGAGAAAATGACTCCAGGCCTGTGCTAGACCCAGGTGGGCCTCAACTCTCCATGTTGCACCTGGAGCAATATTAAATATTTCACGGTCTGTTCATGGCCTCTAGTCTTCTCCGAACTCCTCAAGCATGAGCGGATTGTAGCTTATACTGTTATCGCTTTGTCTGACCCCCAGACGGTGCTGTTGGCATTCTTGAAGTAGGCGCTCAAGGATGTGGACACGGGGGGAGAGTGCTCATGAAAAGTAGCGCTCACAGAGAATGATCATTATAATTTAGGCTCTTTTCCAAAGTATTACATCACAGCACTGGGCTCCTTCGTTCCCTTGAGACGGAGTGGTGTTGAGATGGTTTCAGTGTTCGCGCTCACTGCTGTGGAATGTGGAGAAATTCTTCATGAATTCCATAACAATGAACTCCTTTAGACACTGGAATCCGAGACAACTTAATGTCGTGCATTGACTTTTTGAATTGCTTAGTCTAATTATGACCTTTGTTAAAGATTTAGAATCCTGTTCTACGTTTTGTTTACGTTTTGACGATTAATGGCATAGGCAAGCCTACTGCAATTCATAGATGTAGCCTAGGCCTACATATAAAATTGTATTGGTGAGAAAACAGTGTAGCCTACATTTATTAAAATAGTTGCACATTATTGTCACAACCTCGTTGTGAACCCAACATGTTAGCAGAAGTTGATTTGCAGAATATAGCAATATTTTCATATCATCATACCAACATCAGTTTTCAATGCATACTTAAAGGTAACAGATATGCCTAACCACAAACCATAAATATTTTTGCAAGACACTTCGTTACAGTTTACTGTACTGTACGTGCAGCATTCCAAATTGTGGGGGTGGGGATTTTGGAGAAGTCTCTGCCCCCAACTTTGTCGATTGACGCTCAGCAATGGCTCCTCCTTGAAACTTTTTTTCCCTTCGTTTTCAGTGAAGTGCGTTGATTTCATACCAAACTCATACTTTGCATTCCACCTTTACTGTCAAACCAGGAGAAATATTACCGACAGCAAAATCGCGCCAGAAATATAAGTTTTAGAAATAAGGTTACCTCTAGATGACTACTCGGTAGAGTTAATCTATAACTGAAATAAGGTAAGTGTTTGTGTATTCGCCACTCTCTTTGTCCAGTGCGTTGAAGTTTTCACGCTGCTCGTCTGAAGTTTTCAGATCTTTGTCATATTTTGCATTTTTCCTCGGAACTCCCCGTGCAGGGAGGGATAGTGAAAAAAATAGCAGTTTGATGAGCTATATTCTGTGAGTCTGACTTAGACCAGGACTCTCTCGGTGTACCTACGGAACATTTAGGCACAGAAAGATTCAAGTTAATTTATATAAACTTGCAACATTCCGTGTTTGTAAAGTGCCTAGTGTTGACGCCCGGATTGTCGAACATGTATCTTTATTTTGTTGTGCAGCCACATAGGTCTGGCCCTCAAAGTTCCCAGAAACTTATTTTGGGAATAAAACAAGAAGTTTTGGTTTGTGACGGCAAGAGAAAGCGGGACAAGACGCAGGCAGGGATACTTTCACCCCACGACTCCCCAAGCGCGCTAAAAGGTAAGCGCTCACGATTTGTCAAAAAAGTTTGTTTCTACGATTTGTCAAAAAAGTGTTGATTTGTTTCTTGTATATCTGTGTTCACTTTCTTATCTATGTTTTCTATCTCAGTTTTCTGCAAATCCCCGGCAAACGCCCGCATTCATTGAAAACATCCCAGACATTAGATTTTTAAATATATTTTGCCCTATTATTTAGACATTTTAATACGATCTTGACTGATTTAGAAAGGATTTTTTGAAAGAATAATGAAAGTGAACAATGGTTTTAAATCCAGATTAACGTAGAAAGAACGATCACAGTTTTAGTCTCTGTACCATATTTCTATGGTAAACATTTTGATTGCGCAGAAGATGTAGGCCTATTTATATAGATAGGCAACTCCTTGTCAATCTTAATGAATACCTAAATGTTTGGCACAGCATGTAGGCAAAAAAAACCCTTTCTGTTTACTCTATATACTCTATTCTATAATATTTTCTGATGAAATTAAATATGATGTTTTGTTATTTCCCTCTTCTAGCACGATTTATACCAGGTAGAACTGTAATTTAAATATGAATACAGTTTTAGTTTATTTTGAACTACATTAACTGCATTAATAGAATGATACAAGTTCTGTGACATAGGGTTTGGTTCTTTCATATTCTGAAACTCCAAATGCATTTGAATAGTCTAAATTTCTAATGGGGGTGGGGGTGTATGGTGTAGAAATGTAGACGTTTTCATATGCACAACTGTTTGTGTAATTATTTATTTTATACATTGAATTAGTTTGTGTGTGTGTGTGTGTGTGTGTGTGTGTGTGTGTGTGTGTGTGTGTGTGTGTGTGCGTGCGTGGTGAAACCTCGCTCCCTGGTTGAGCTGGGGAGACAGGATATTCCTGTTTAAATCACTGCAGTAGCTGCCACTGCCTCTCTGCTTGCCTGGCCCTGGTATCTGACAGCAGTCTAAAGCAACCCCAAACTTACCTGTGCTCTGATGGTTAAGGGCAGAATGCCGCCCTGCAGGTTAGGCAAGGTGTGAGCTATCCAAAAGACAGACTCTCACCACTCAGAGATGTAAACTCTGGATTGACAGCCTTGATGATAACAACTCCCCCCCACCCCCATTGTTAGTCTAATTGTATCCAGTAAATGTGTGCCTGGCCATTTTGGTTTCATCAGACGGACATGGGTCCGCAAACTTATGCTCAAGAGCACAGACACACGGTCCCAAGTGTGCTTCACATCTCACAGTGCTAGATGCAAAGCTCTCGTGGCCCTCTTGAACACTACAGTGCAGAATCCACTGTGTATTAGAATGGTGGTGAAATCCTCCCAAACTACCTTTGGGGAGAAAGAAACATGTGGGCCTTCAGCTCGTCTGATGCACTTCATGATTAACTACTTGTGTGTGTGTGTGTGTCTGTGTGTGTGTGTGTGTGTGTGTGTGTGTGTGTGTGTGTGTGTGTGTGTGTGTGTGTGTGTTGATTTGTATGGAAATACATAGCATTCAATCTGCATGCTTAAGCAGCATGCATCAGTTTTCCCTTGATTATACTGTTATTTGTAGATCTTTAGTGAGTGTGGAAACACTCTGTCCAGGCCCTCATGCTGATCATAAAACTGCGGCAAATTTGAGTTGAGACTCATGAATAAGCCACAGGACGTGTGTAAAAGACGTGTTGGAGATCTCCTGTGGGAAAGATGGTGAGGCCCTTATAGCCAGGTTTCGTGTGAGTGTGAGAGCCTTAAAACATGAGAGTCTTCTTCTCTGTGGATATTTGTTTTCAGAACACACTGTGGTGTTTTTTAGGAGAGGTCAGCTAAACCAGCTACATGTCTTACCTGTCTGAACACGGTGACAAGATGCCCTGCTCTCTTTCCTTTATCATCTCACTGCTCTGATAGAAGACATGGCTGGTGCAGGAAATTAGTCCTTCTCTTTTACCCCCTTTCTCTCTTTCTGTCTCTTTTACCCCCTTTCTCTCTTTCTGTCTCTTTTACCCCCTTTCTCTCTTTCTGTCTCTTTTACCCCCTTTCTCTCTTTCTGTCTCTTTTACCCCCTTTCTCTCTTTCTGTCTCTTTTACCCCCTTTCTCTCTTTCTGTCTCTTTTTTTGGCGTTCTGGTTGTTAATTGTCAGCTGAGACAAAGCATTGGCCTCGGCCAGTCGTGTCCAGAGAACTGTGTTGTGGCTTATTAAAAGTTAAATGGTGTGAGAACTGAAGGTATGAGCACTGGACGGGCTGGATGAGGTAGATGGGAGAGAGCAGAGCTGTGCACACTCTGACACCTACTGAGTACACTTACTGACAGAGGACACATACAGCTGAGTACACTTACTGACTGAGGACACCTACTGAGTACACTTACTGACTGAGGACACATACATTACAGCTAAGGACACTTACAGCTCAAGTCATGCACTAATAGCCATCTGAATGACAGTAAAGTCTCACGTGTGTTGCTGGATGGCATTTTTTGAATGATTGTGTTCAATTTTGGAGCTGCAAACTCTAATTGTGATATACAGTCTTTTTTTGTCAATCGCCTTGTATTGATTCCTTTGTTCGAAGACCAGAAAAGTTACTGCAGTTTCTGCCGTACTGTACATATTTCAGTGGGAGCTTCTGGACGTCTCTCTGCGCTTGCCTCATGTTTAGGAATGATTAAGAGGCATGCTGCTGTTGCGTGGAGCAACTCAAGCTCGCTCTCTGTCATTGAGGATTTGGTGCAGGAACAAATGGTGCTCCACATCCCTTGCGGTTTGAGGAGCACAAGGGTTTCTAATTTTAGCGCTTCCCCTGCGAGCCCGTGCAGGATCGGGGCCAGACCCGGCCCAGGCTCCCCCTGCTCTCTCCGGGGACGAGGATGCAGGGCTGGGGAGGATTAGGATTGTGCTGTGCATGCAGTTTCTCAGGCAGAGTTTATACCTCATTAATGGGCTCCCAGCGCACACAAGCGCCTCTCTCTTCCCAGCCCCAGTGCTCCTTGTCTGGGTCAGCTTGCCGACCGAGGATGCTGCCCAAGCACACGGCGCTTCGTTTGCACCAGTGAGCATGGGGCAGGAGCAGCTGTGACGCAGGCACTTGATTAGATTCGATTTGGTGGAGGGTCGACAGCTTAAGTGTTCAATAAGTAAGACCCTCTACTCCACCCATTAGACACACACACACACATACACACACAGACACACAAATCACTAACAGCCTCACCAGCTGCTCAGCACCCCCTCCCCCATCCATACACACACACACACACACACACACACACACACACACACACACACTTAGGTCACTGATTGAAATAATAACATAGCTAACCTGTTACCTCCCACAGCACGGCAACCTGCACAAGTTTGTTCAGCTGACGGGAAATGTGTGTGTGTGTCTGTGTGTGTGTGTGTGTGTGTGTGTGTGTGTGTGTGTGTGTGTGTGTGTGTGTGTGTGTGTGTGTGTGTGTGTGTGCGCATTGCCCTTAAGGCTCAGTAAAACTTTGCTTTTATTAAACAGTTTGTTTTTATTGCACGGTCGAAAAAAAAATCTACAACTTAATTCCTTGTTTATGAAAGTATTTCTATCATTGTTGGAAATGTTTAAATACACGTTACTTTACCATTGGACGCATCTGTCTCTTCCTGAGAGTACTTATTTTAAAATCCTAGTTTGCTTTGTTTAATGTTTGTTTACTGTGCTGTCTGGCCCCAGACTGTTATTTTTTGGCATATTGACTTTAAGTGATTGTGCACTGTTCGCTAAAGCCCTTAACTTTCTCATGCTAAAAGACAGGACTGTTTAAAGAGTCAACAAATTAATTTTAATGAACTGTGTCCGTTTTTTCAGAACTCTTCATCTCCCTGTTCCCATGGCATCCACACCGTGATTGCCTGCCATGAATAAATTACTATTTGGTAGCATATGTAAAAAAAATAGTAAAAAGTGTGTGTGCAGTGCATTGAAATCAGCTAGTGATTAGTATCCCTTTCCTGTGTGTGTGTGTGTGTGTGTGTGTGTGTGTGTGTGTGTGTGTGTGTGTGTGTGTGTGTGTGTGTGTGTGTGTGATAGATAGATAGATAAATACTTTATTGATCCCCAAGGGGAATGTGTGTTGTGTTTGTTGTGGGCAGCCGGGGGTTTGCCCTGGCTGTGTGTTTGTGTCGCTGGCTGTTTGGCAGTTCCTTCACCCATTTGTGCTAAAGCCACAGGAGAATGTCTAATGAGGTCGCTCCATTTGGGCCGTCTAGGCCTGCTCTTAGCACCTCTCTCCCAAGTGCTCGTCCAAATGGTGCGCGCTGAACCCGCGGTCAGCAGAGCCCTGAACAAACACTTTCTGTGCGGACAGAGGGAGAGAAAGAGGAAGAAACAGAGGGAAGGAGAGAGAGAGAGAGAGAGATAGAGAGGGGAGAGAAAGAGAGGGAGACGGAGTGAGGGAGCAAGAGAGGGAGTGAGGAAAAAGCCAGAGAGAGAGAGAAAAAAGGAGGGAGAGAGAGAAAGAGAGAGAGAGAGATGGCAGAAGAGAGTTTGTCCAGCTTTCACGCCCCTGTGTTATGTTAGTGGCTCATTTATTATTTTTAGTGCTGTTCTTCCTCTAATATAATTAGAGCAATCATCTTCTTTTCCCTTTTAAAATGAAGAAGCCATAACAGCTGATTGGGCCACTTTATAAGCAGCAATGTGAACTCCCAACCTCTCAGATTCTGCTTTGAGTTCATTTTCCCATTATTCGTGTTCGGCCGGGCTCCCTAGACACATGTTTACATATGTTACCTCTTCAAACAGTGCGGGCCGATAAGACTTCTGCCTTCTCTGAGCAGATTCATTCAGAGGGAGGGGCCAGCCACTGGGCGAGAACAGCACACTCTTTGTTTCCTGTTCTTGAAGTCACTAAACCGTCCAGTTGTTCCTGAAAGTGCTGTGGTGGTGGTGTGTTGCGTGTGTGTGTGTCTGTGTGTGTGTTGGCAGTATGTTGGTGTGTGTGTGTGTGTGTGTGTGTGTGTGTGTGTGTGTGTGTGTGTGTTTGGCGAGTGAGTGGGTGAGTGTTTGTTGTCAGTGTGCTGGTGAGTGTGCTGTGATTTTGTGTGTGTGTGTGTGTGTGTGTGTGTGTGTGTGTGTCTGTGTTATCAGGGTGCTGGGTTTTTTTGAGTGTGTTCTCAGAGTGCTGGTGTGTGTGTTTTCACTGTGTTGGTGTGTCTTTTCTGTCAGTGTGTTGATGAGTGTGATGTGTGTGTGTGTGTGTGTGTGTGTGTGTGTGTGTGTGTGTGTGTGTGTGTGTGTGTGTGTGTCTGTTTTCAGTGTGCTGGCGTGTGTGTGGCAGTGTGTTAGTGTGCCAGACAGGTTAATTTGCAGCCAGGAGGTGCACCTGAAGTCTCAGATTGGCTGCAGCCATGCCAGCTTACACATACAGTACT
>NC_063198.1:22938861-22943861 GCF_017589495.1 Alosa alosa
ACTCGGGACGCCGGCGTACGGTGCAGGTGCCCCAACCAGCCGCGCCACAGCTGGGGCCAGCTTCCTTCACTGTTTCGACTTGCACCGGTCCGCCACCGCAGCTTTGTTTTGTTGTACTTTAATCAGCAGGTCTTGTGCCACTTTGCCCCATTGCTCCTGAGTGTGGCTTCTATGCCAGTCCCATCATCTAACCTGTCAAGCTCTGGGAGTAATTTATCTATCTCCTTAAACTCAAGAAGATCTTTGGCCAATTAAAACATAGCCACTATCTATGGGTAATTTATTAGGCAGTCTATGAAAATAAGGTCTACCTTTGTTATAAACATTTTATACATGAGGTTATATCCAATGTCTTGTAGGCCAGGCCTACTAATATGTAAAATATTGATTAAGATATAGTGCTTAGATGCTTATACCTGGTTGCTATGTTTACATTAACACCTGGGGTGGCCAAACTGGTGTTCCAGGAATAGTGTGGAATCAGGACAACAGCTGAGGCCAAAATAAGCATTTCTATTAGAGTAAAACTGCATATTTGTGAACATCTACATTATTGTAATGGTGAATAATAGGGGAAATTGTAATGATGATGTCATTGACCCCCAGAGGTCAGATACAAAATGGCTCCACATCTAAAATGAAACTTTAGAGTGTGTAGATTATATGTGGAAACTCTCATGCTTTAGTCATAAAATGCACAATTGTTATGCTTACCAGCCTAACTATTTGTGTGTTGTCTGTCAGGATATTTGCACATCATGTAACAGAGAATAGACCCTTTCAACAATAAAAACAAAAACAATGCTTGAACATTCTATTTGGTTCCCAATCTACTTCCTCTGCATTAAGATAACATATGGAATGTTAAAAAGGAAGTCTTGTGGGGCCAACTATGATGCTGATAATGGAACTCTCTTGAAAGGGTCCAGATGCATGGGCAGACTAGCCTTCAGCTCAGAGCAGATATTTACCCTGAGCTCCAGAGTGAACCACATGGCTGCCCACCGCAGCGGTCACCTCACCCGCCCGCACCTCTCATCCTCAAAGAGAACTCGAGAGGCTCACTCCTCATGAGGAGAACTTGAATTCATGACAGCTTGAATTTACATTTAACCAATATTTTATATTATTTAATCCAAAATGACTTGCCATTTTGTACAGTGGGGTGGATGGAGGAAGGACTTTGCAGCGTTGAGTCAGTACCTCAGGGTTAGGTCTGGCTGAGTTGTAGACTTAATCCACAGACAACATGGCAATCATCCACATTGTAACACATACGTACAGCCTCATCTGTATGTGTCCCCACTGGGCATTACGCTTATGGCTTTGGTGCTAGCATGCTCCAGGTCAGTGGTCACCACTAACCAGAGTCCGGCACCAATGAGCCCAGAGGTTTTGAGTGTTTGTAGGCATTCCAAATTGTAAAAGTGAAAGTAAAGTGAGTGGAAAGTAGTTCACAAGGCCTCAAGGATATGGGACGATACTACAAATATCTCTAACTCTAATATCCATGTTCTTTTGCTGAGAACTACCTCCTGAGACTGTGTCTACAAAGGTCTGGAGGGCCTTGATAGTGAGTCTGAGGCTATGTTCAGACTGCAGGCAAATCCGATTTGTTTCTCAAATCAGATCTTTGTCAATGGCCGCACTGTTATCTGTAAGTGGTTGAATCGGATCTGAGTGTCCACGCATCACCTGCATGGGTTGTTGTGGTAATGACGTTAAGACTAGGTAATGACTAGTTACTCTTGTGGTGCACCTTTCTAACATAGAAGCAGGAAAAATCCAGACACATCTGCTCCCAATCCAAACAACTTTTGCTTTGAACTCACAAAGCAAAGCTACAAGTAAAGATTTTACAGTGATTACCGGAGTCTGCTGCTTATTTAGTATCTTTGCTTCAGAAGTCTTTTGTGCTCTGCTGTCTGCAGCACTTTTGTCAGTCAGATTTAACGTTTTATAGTTGTGTGTCACATTGGGAGCGATGCAAAAATCCTATTTGAGCGGACAGACTGACTGACTGACAGACTAAGATGCTTTTTAAAGAAATGTGAAATTAGAATTGCTTTTCAACCCACCAGCTCCATAAGCGGTTTGAATCAGATTTGGATAGATTGCACTTCATGTATTTTTTTCAGGCTATCAAAAATCAATCTAGATTCTGTCTGGATATGCAATAAATTGGATGAGCTTACTGGCCTGACTGAGTTGCAGAAGGTTTGTAGAGGTTTTCCACACAAGAAGCCCGCATGCCATGTTGCAGAAATGGCCTTTTTGAGGTGTAGTTGGTCTGTTAGGTGATGAGATGTCTTCAGTAGCGTGAGGTGAAGAGCTTGCGTGAGGGCCGGGCGGTGATGTCTCAGTGTCCGGTGATGATTTATTCTTCCACGGCTCATCTCCCTGTGGTCTGTTTGGGTTGGGGGGAGGTGGGGAGAGGTGGGGGTGTTAAACTGTCAGGCGAGCTGAAATGTCAGAGCAGAAAGACAGACAGCAAAAGCCAGGATCTGCTCCTCTCTTCTGGCTGACTGCCAAACAAGTGCAACCACTCTCTCTCTCTCTCCCTCCCTCCCTCTCTCTCTCTCTCCTGTCTCTCTCTCTGTCTGTCTCTCTCTCCCTCCCTTTCTCTCTCCCTCTCTCCCTTTCTCTCTCTCTCTCTCTCTCTCTCACACACACACACACTCTTTCTCTTATTTCTACACAACAGAAGCATGAAGACCCCCCTACTCCCAGCTGCAGGCAGTAGCTCTCCTTGCTCAGCTCCTTTTCCCGCCAAAAGCTGGACGGAGCTGGGCTGGGCTGAGCTGCTGTGCGTCCCTTGCACTCCTGCAGCCCTCTGACCGTCTGCACGTCCAGGCCTGCCCTGCCCCGGCTGGAAAGTCCCTCACTGTCCCTCAGTCCTCTCGATCCTCCTTCAGCCCCCCTCCCTCCAGACAGCATGCTCCGTTTTCCTCATCTTAATGTGGATTTCCCCTACAATTTTTACTGACTTTAACTTTCCTACATTTCCCTCGGGATGAAAAAGTATCTATCTATTTCTCTGTCTCTCCATCTCTCCCTCTCTCTCTTTCTCTCTCTCTCTCTCTCTCTCTCTCTCTCTCTCTGTCTCTCTCTCTATCTATCTCTCTCTCTATCTATCTACTCCCAAAATTCACTTACCTGCTTCCCTAATGCCCAGTCTATGGAAGATGTAGCAAACATTATATGTATACTTAAAATACTTTTGGCTATTGTTGGTGCTCTGCGTAGTATGAATGGCGGTACTGGATGTGGTGGATATTCTGGGCTGAGGAGTAATTTGATAAAGTGGCAGTGAGACTAAAATAAGCATAAACACAGAGGGAAGCTGTACTGAGGAGGGAAACTGAGGAGCACAAATCTTGCAAGACTGTTTTGGGGTTTCACACTGGTGCTGTTACACACACTATGTTGGACATGGCTTTAGTTAAAGACTCTGTCTTTTTAAAAGAGGACATGGAGTGTAATGAGTGTGGTTGTAAAATGGACGTAAAACGTTGATGATTAGATTTATCCATGTTGTTCTAGAGGAGTCACCGTTCTTTACTAACATGCCACTGGGAAATTTCACAATGTCTTACCTAGTGCTTAGGATGACAGGGAACTCCACAAAAAAGTAAATATGAGTGCAATTATCCATCCAGCAACAAAACTCATCTAGTTAGAAAGTTAGATAGAT
Organism: Alosa alosa; assembly: GCF_017589495.1. Taxonomy (NCBI): domain Eukaryota; kingdom Metazoa; phylum Chordata; class Actinopteri; order Clupeiformes; family Clupeidae; genus Alosa; species Alosa alosa. The sequence goes on from NC_063198.1 coordinate 22,942,556, forward strand.
AGATAGATAGATAGATAGATAGATACTTTATTGATCCTCCAGGATCCTCCATCAATTATCCATCCAGCAACAAAACTCATCTAGTTAGAAAGTTAGATAGATAGATAGATAGATAGATAGATAGATAGATAGATAGATAGATACTTTATTGATCCTCCAGGGGATCAATTATCCATCAAGCAACAAAACTCATCTAGTTAGAAAGTTAGATAGATAGATAGACAGATAGATAGATAGATAGATAGATAGATAGATAGATAGATAGATACTTTATTGATCCTCCAGGGGAAATTCAAGTTGAGTCCATTCTGGTCAAAGGTTGTTGATATGTTGTAATTACATCAGTCTGTTCCATGCTCCTCTCAGGACATCTTGATTAGAAATAATTGGTTATAAGTCAGTCTGAGTCGCTTTGCTCATTTCCCAAAAATAGAGAAAGTATTTGACAAAAAGATCATTGAATACGGGCAGACCGCATGCGTAACTCGGACGTCACCTTTAATGAGGCTCTGAGAGGCCTGTTAGTAGTTAGTGATATCAAGTTATTAATAAGCATCTGTCTGGCTCTGGATGACTTGGATCTAATTCTGTAGCAGAGATGCTGGTCTGAGTCTGGTCCTCTGCTGGTCTGGTCCATCAAGCCGGTCTGCATTGGAATGAATCATTTCTTCAGAGGAATATCTGAGTCATCTGGTCATCTGATTCTGCTTAAATCTGTTCTGATTTAAGCTCAGCGCTGGTCCCATTCGGGTCTGGTCTAGTCTGAGCTGGTTTGGAGCTGATCTATGTTATGTAAACTGACTTTGGCCTTGTCCTGCAGTTGTGCTTTTGGTTTATAAGTTACTATTTGTTTGATTCTGTACGATGATTTTCATACAAATATATACAAATATTTCTCCTGCTTCATTGAGGAACTTTAGTCTTAGGGGGGTAAACTGTGGTTCTGAGTCGCCCTGTTTGTGTGTGACCCTGCCTGTCAATTTCTCTTAGAGAACACTCACACGGAATGAGCTTGGCCCTAATTGGCTGTTTGGTCTTGAGGTCATTATCAATAACTACCCTGATCCTATTCCTAAAGAGAAGACAATCCAGGCCCCTGTAACAATAAAATATTAACAATATTGTTATATTTAAAGAGCTCAATTGACTGTAATGATTCTTAAATAAGGCTTTGGCTGGGATTCAGTGTCCTGACATGTCCTAGATTTGGTCCTGATGTTGCCTAGAATTGGCCCTGACATAACCCATAACGGGTGTGTGTGTGTGTGTGTGTGTGTATGTGTGTGTGTGTGTGTGTGTGTGTGTG
>NC_063198.1:22948861-22951361 GCF_017589495.1 Alosa alosa
GAAACTCCACATGCTGTAATATAACAGTAAAACAAATCGTAAAGCCATTTTCAAGTAGTGTTGTGTGCATTCTGTTTTTTTCATCATGGCTCTCTGAGTGGCTGAAGGCCTTATGGTTATAGCCCTTCCCGCCTCGGGTCTCCGTCCTCAATGACTTCACCCCAGCATTTTCAATTCAGCCAGAACTGGATCTCCCCATGTCTGCATCGGTGACAGCCTTCCAGGCGCCCCAGTTATCCAGCATGTGCGTTTGTGTCGGCATCAGCAGAATATGGAATGAGAATGAAACGCGCTGCCATAATAGTTACCTCAGGGAGTCCCTGCATAGAAAACAATGCCACTTCCCTCCCATATCCCTCTCCATCTCTTCTCCTTTCCTCCCTCTAGGAGTCCCCTCTTTCCTCCTCAGAAAACACACCTCACCTCTCCTCTCCACTCCCCTCCTCTCCTCATCTCCCTTCTCCTTTCCCTCCTCCTCTCCCTCCTCTCCTCTCCTCTCCCCTCCTCTCCCCTGCTCCTCTCCTCTCCTCTCCTCTCCCCCTCCTCATCTCTATTTTTTAAGAATACCTCTCCTCTCCTCTCCTCTCCTCTCCTCTCCTCTCTTCTCCTCTCCCCTCCTCTCTCCCTCCCTCCTCTCTCTCTCCTCTCCTCTCCTCTCCTCTCCCTCTCTCCTCTCAGCTCCTCTCCTCTCTGTCCTCTCTTCTCAGATCTTCCTCTCGGGTCTGGTCTCGAAAAGGCAGCTTGAAAAACACTTAGGATTGGTAACCAGTTTCAGGCCTGCCTGAGCCGCAGTGAGCCACGGCTCCAGACCACAGGCATGCTTTGAGGCCAGAGCTGATTAGTGAGCGTCTTAAGTTTTATTTTATATAATGTCACACAGTCATTTGTCATTGTAGAGGCATCAGGCAGGGGAAATCACACTAACCATTACACCCGCCATTGTTGAGACTCTACCTTCTTTACCATCTTGTTGTTTTGCAGAAGAAAGCAACTGAATTTTTCTTTTTCATTAATTCTCCTTTCGCCGTTATCTTTTCCTGTCTGCTTATTTGTGTACAGCACCCTCCACGTGCTTCCGGTCATCTCCGGACTGCAGTCTGCGAGGCCTAGCTTCTAGCTTCTAACGTTGGCGTTGTCTCCAGACTGCCAGTGAATTCGCCGGGTTGGTCAGTTGCTAAAGAACTTTGTTGGCATTGCATCGGTTGTGAAGACACAGCTCTGTGCGCAGTTTTCACGGATCATCAATGCCCTTGGACATTTTCAGCTGGTTTGGAAATTGGACTAATTTTAACATCACTTTTCCCCCTTTTTAAATATATATTTTTCTTTTTTTTATTTGTTTATTTGTTTTGTTGTCTGTCTTGTATGTCTTGGTGTCATTTTTGTATTTGGTATTTGCTGTCTTGATGTCTACGTCTCGATCCGCATCTTTTGTCTTGTTGTTATGTGTCTTGTTTGTGGAGCGCTTTGGGTTCCACTATGTGCATGTTAAATGCGCTTTAAAAATAAATCTGACTTGACTTGACTTGACGTGTATTGGCACCCCTGGTAAAGTTGAGTAAAACCAGGCATAAAAATGATCTATTGGCAATTCATCTTCAGCTCAATGAAAGCTATGAGTAAAAATCGGACCTTGAGGGGAAAAAAACAATGCATCATAAACAATATATATATATATAAAAAACTATATATATAACTTGTTTAAGTTAATCAGGATGTCTACGAACTTTCAAACAGTATTCCATGACCTCCTGTTTAAATGTCAAATATCCTAGTCATTTTTCAACATGGGAATACAAATTTGAGAATACATACACATTTGAAATTTATTTCGGAAAGTCAATGAACGGTTATAAAATATTTATTCAACTCACCTGAAAATACACTATTTACAGTTTACAATTTAAGTTCCAATCTTCTGGAACTGTTACAAACTTGGTTGGACATATTGGAGTTGCTAAATTGGATCATGTTCTGTGACCAGATGGAATGAAAATTGAGCTGGGTCTGTTGCGGCCCTGTTTTTGTTCTGCATGGCTCTGCCAAGACACTAAACGTGGGCAACAATTGGATCATCCATCAGGTCAACAAACCAAAATGTCAAGATCATCACCAAAATGGCTAACTGAACCTAAAATTAAGTTTCTGGTTTGGAAACCAGATTGGGTTAAGCTAAAGAGGAAAATGGACTTAGGAATATGGGCTATCTGAGGAGATTTTGTGAAGCAAAATAGTCGCAAATATTTTTGTACCAGGGGTGCCAATAAACGTGGAGGTTACTGTCTGCTAGTCATACAGTACCCTCCACATGTGAAATGTTCCATTGGTTGTGATTCTTTTGCTTTCTTACATTCCTATTTTAACTATATGACTATGAGAATACTATCATGAAACAGTTTCTATTCAAATTGTGTGTGTGAAACATTCATTCTTCTTTTTATTTAAGAAATAAGGTTCACTGAGTTAAATTAACAGGGTAATGGAATCTATTAATAGCTCC
>NC_063198.1:22956361-22958861 GCF_017589495.1 Alosa alosa
TCCTGTGTTCCGTCAGCAGATGGATCCCTTAGCAGATGACCAGAGGTCGGGGAGAAGGTCCAGGTGTTTGGCAACGTCCTCACTTATCTCCTCTCTCCCCGACTCAGCAAGAGTTTCTGACCTTTTTTTTCTTTTTCTTTTTCATTGTCTCCCTTTTTCATTTCTTTGCTCTTTTTCACTTGTTTCTCCATCTGTCTCTCTTCATCACGCTCTCCTCCCGTCTCCCTTTCTCTATCCCCCTCTCCTTCTCTCTCCAACCCCACCCTCTCTCCATCCTCCCCTTCTCTCTCTCTCCTCTCCACCCCCCACCTCTCTCTGTCTTTCTTTCTCTCTTTCTGATGTGTGAGAAACTCACAGAGGTCCGTCGGCTGGTTTGCATTAGCGCAGCCGGCTGGGAGATGTAAACCAGATTGAAGTGTGTGTGTTGAGTGAGAAACAGAAGAAGTGTGTGTGTGTGTGTGTGTGTATGTGTGTGTGTGTGTGTGTGTGTGTGTGTGTGTGTGTGTGTGTGTGTGTGTGTGTGTGTGTGTGTGTGTGTGTGTGTGTGGCTGAGGAAGAGGTTCTTTCAGGGGTGCTGCTGTCCTCAACAAACCCTAAACTCAAACCCAGGACTGTTTCACTGAAAGAGCCCCTGAGCGCTCCTAAAATAAACACACACACACACACACACACACACACACACACACACACACACACACACATTTTTATATGATGTCATCCACATCTACTATCATAATAAGCTCCTAGATCTCATGCAGACAAATCAAAACCTATAAACAGACAGGTTTCTTCTTCTGAATGACAATGTCATTGAAATACATACGACACTCTGTCTTTGTTTCAAATACACACACACACACACACACACACACACACACACACACACACACACACACACACACACACACACACACACACACGCACACACACGCGGCGACACACACACACACATACATGCACACACCTGCACACACCATACACATGCACACACACACTCACACACTCTGTGCCAGTATTTATTATCTCCACTCTAGTCATTGTGGCAGAACGCTAAAGAAATAAGAAAAAAGTAAATCATGTTGACTCACTTCTGTTTCTTGTTATAGTTAGCACCTGTTGTTGTGTTTGTTTTTGCATCTGCTCTTTTTATGGTGTTCACTGTGTGTGTCTGTGTGTGTTTGGGGGTGAGGGGGTATGTCATGTGTTGGCATGTAATTGGCCACTGCTGTGGTGCTGTGTCAGCGGGGGGAATAGCTTTAAATCTGACTCACTCTGAAGAGGAGGAAAGAAGAGAGAAGAGGGGAGGAGAGGTGAGGAGAGGAGAGGAAAGAGGGATGAGAAGAGAGAAGTAGAGAGGAGTGGAGAGTAGAGGAGGGAAGAGGGGAGAAGAGGAGAAAAGGAGAGGAGTGCAGTGGAGTGGCACGCTTTCAGTTACGAGACGTGCTGGGATGCCAGTCAGCACACACTTACCTGACATGTCTGCCTGCCTCTTCTGTGAGTGTGTGTATGTGTGTGTGTGTGTGTGTTTTTTGGGGGGCTTTGTTGAGTCTACTGCCAAAAGGAGTTACATCAGAGTGGGTCTATGTGACTTGGACAGTTAGCAGGATATGTAAACAAATGTATACCCACGCACACACACACTGACCCAGAAGGACATGCGGAATGGTATCTCAGAAAGGCATGTGGTCAGATAGAGCAGAAATCCTGTCATTCCTTAGAGTCACTTTCACCACATTTTCATCATTTGTTTGCAAAGCCTTGCAGATATCCCATATCTATGTGTGTGTGTGTGTGTGTGTGTGTGTGTGTGTCTATATGTATGCGTGACGTGTGTGTGTGTGTCTGTGTTTGTGTGTTTCGTAACAGTACTTGATCCAGACTGCATGTGTTCACATGCTTCTATTTGATCATCTTGGCCTTTCGTAAAAAGTCTTTACGCCGAGCAGTTGAACAATGCACTTGCTATTGTTGCTGCATTGATGGGAAAGGTGCTTACACACACACATTCTTCCTCACACTGAAAGTGGTGTGGGACCCACAAGTGCTGGAAGGTATAGAGGGGACCTGGGTATGACTGACCTCCAGGGAGACAAGGACCTGGGCACGGACCATAGATAGACTCACACACACACACACACACACACACACACACACACACACACACACACACACACACATCACACAACATGTGCGGCGTGTGTGTGTGTGTGTGTGTGTGTATGTGTGACGCATTGTTATTGTGTGTGTGTGTATACTGTGTGATGCTTGGCGTGTGTGTGTGTGTGTGTGTGTGTGTGTGTGTGTGTATTGTGTATGTGTGTGTGATGCTTGACGGTAGCGTGTGTGTGTGTGTGTGTGTGTGTGTGTGTGTGTGTGTGTGTGTGTGTGTGTGTGTGTGTACTGTGTGTGTGTGTGTGTGTGTGTGTGTGTGTGATATGGAGTGTGTGTGGGTGTGATGTGTCTCCTCTTGCTCTTAATGGGGGGTCTGTGCTAGCTCTTT
>NC_063198.1:22966361-22993485 GCF_017589495.1 Alosa alosa
GTATTTCAAAATAGTATTATTATTAATCAGATTTCTCTTTTAATAATTGTTGCCTTTTGGTGAGAGGCTCACATTTACTGTATGCCATGTTATGTTACACAGGCATACAAGTTATAAACGAATTAATCACTAATAAGAAAGAATTAACGGTCATTAATTACAGAATTAACATGACAGATGTACGGCATCATTACTGTAAACTTAACTAAGTTAACATCATTAATCATCATCATCATTTTACTCATATCCATAAAAATACAGGAATGTTTCTAATCCTGCATAGTTTATTTTTTTTGTTTTCTTGTATATATATATATATATATATATATATATATATATATATATATATATATATATATATATCTATATATATTTATTTATTATATTTATATATATATATATAAATATATATATATATATGTGTGTGTGTGTGTGTGTGTGTGTGTGTGTGTGTGTGTGTGTGTCTGTGTGCCTGCATGCATATATGCATGCTTGTGCATGTGTGTATGTTTAACCTTGTCTCAAACTCCTCCAGGTATCTAGTCACATACAGGTGCTAGCGCGGAAGAAAGTTCGGGAGTACCAGGCTGGCATCAAGGTACGCATTGCCCACCAGCCTGCCCTTGGCCAGGGGCATGACTGGGCATCTCTTTCCTCTTTGGTTACGGCTTCTTCTCTTTCTCTTTCCTTCTCTCTGGTCTTCTCCCTCCCTCTGTCCTCTTTTCTGTCATCCCTTCTTCCTCTCCTGCCTCTTTTCTTCTGCAGGTTTCTAGCCATTTGCAGGTTCTCGCCCGGAGAAAGTCTCGCGAGATACAGTCAAAGCTGAAGGTATGCGCTTCTCTGCTGGGCTGGGCTGAACTGGGTGGGGCTGGGGGCGGCTTGGCTTGGCTTGGCGCTAACCAATCAGAGATCACTCTCAGAGCAAATATCAAATTGCGCCTGATTCCTAGAATGGAGCTGGCCCTAATCAGGGTTGAATCTTTTCACGAATCAGATGTCAGAACAGTAAAGAGGGAGCTGCTGCAGTGTAGCTTAGCATTCAGTCTGCTTCAAACCTAGTGAGTCAAGTTTGACCATTGAGCATGTTTACAGCTGGCCAAGGCTTCTGGTGGCATGAAGATACCCCAATCCACCCCTGTGGAGCTGGAGAGGGTGCTTTGAGTTAGCTGCAGCTAACTGCCTGGAATGGATCTAGCTGTGAATTGCTAATGTAGCCATGCAGCATCAGGGTCATATCCATTCCATGCTGAAAACTACCCATAACATTAGTTAAGTTGTGCTGTATGGTTAGCTTTGAGGTCATTGGTGCTGTTAACTTTGGGCTTGTTGATACTGTTAGCTTTGTGCTTTGTTAGCTTATAGCTGACTGTTGTTGATGGTTTTGGATTGCTACTGATGGCCTTGAGCTGGCTGATACTAGTAGCCCTGCTAGAAGACTAAAGGAAGACTACAGATGTCTTTTGGTTGGTTGGCACTTTGTGTTTTCCACTAGTTAAAAGAAGTGTTTAAGCTGATTGATGCTGGTTGCTTTGAGCTGGTCGGTGCTAAGGCTGTGCTACTACTGCTTATTGGCTGTGCTGTAGCTGCTGGTCCACAACTGTGGCTCTGCCTTTAGTCTGTCCTTTAGACTCTCTTCAGCCTTTCCTGCTTTCCCCTTCATCGCATCTCTACATCCCGCCACTCTCTGGTGACAACTGTTCTGTCATTCTAAACATCCATGTGTGTTACAGACAGTTTCATGACACTTCTGTCAAGTTTGTAAAATGTACTTTGAAGTGACTGGACCTTGAAGTATTTCAACATGCACTTTGAAGTACGAGTGATAAACAAATTTTTCATCAAGTTCATAACAAGTTTTCATCATGTTTGTTTATCATGGCACTGACACGTTTTTGAAACTGCATCCATATATCCACGCTTTTAGTCTCATCTGCATTTTCACTTCAACTCCTCGTGCCTAATCTCTGGATCTAATCATGAGGACCCACACTTCCTTTTTTTCAATGCTGTTCAGGGACACCAGTGAGGGACCTGAGCTCACAAGCACATGCTGGAGGCGCACATGTGCGTTGGAGAGCGCAGCGCAAAAAAAGTGACTCTACCAGTCTGCAGAAAGTGCACATTGTCTATTTTCATTTTACTAAACCTGTGACTGATTGCATAACCAGCACATGCCATTGCACTTTTACCATAATTTGTGGAGCTCTCATCTTATAGGAATCACCAATGGAAGCACAGTTCTGCATCCCTTCTGTGAATGCATATGCGCAGAGTAAATTGTTTTGCAGTCAATTTACCATGTTTTGAGGTGCAGGTTACAACATAACCTAAAATGGCCACTGAAGCATCTGTCCCTCTCTCACACACAAACTTCAGCGCCATCTCTAATGAAAAGATGAGTCCATATGCAACACCCCTTTATCAAGTTTCATGAAAATTGCCTGGATAATATTTGGCAAATCCTACTGGCAAACAGACCAACAATCTACACTGAAAACAACCACATTGGTGGAGGTTGTGAGAGGCAGTAGAAAAATCTCTTTAGAGAAAGAGTTCTTTAACACAGACCCATAGGAGCCTGGGTAAATGATCCTCACGATAACGTCCAGCAACCCCCTTGCCATAATGATTGTTTTGAGGAAGATGAGTTTACATTGCCATGGAGTTTCTTGAGAGTGACCATCACCATTTTTAGGGCATGAAGAGAGAAGATGTATTTTGAGGAATTTTGCAAGATCTGTATAAATCAGATAGTGTGTACTAATGACTATTTATTTCTTCTTTTGATTCAGGCCATGAACCTGGTAAGTGTGGTTTTGACTCTTCAGCCATATGCTTTGCCTTGCTTGGCTGAGCCATATTGTGCCGCCACGTCTCGCCAACTTCGCTAAAGCTAATGCCAAATGCTAATGGCTAGCGCATGGCTCCCACCTCTAGTAGGCCTACAACTCCCAGCAGCCCTTGGGTATGAGGGCCATGTGTCTGTACTACATAGATGCTTTGGGAAAATCAAAGTATTTTCCTTTCTTCTGCTTCATTAAAATATTTTAGAGGAAATAGGGGGGTTGTCCCCTTAGTTGAGTTAATTGCTTCTGGCTGCTTTGCGTCTTGTCTTTCATTGGACTGTGCTAGTGTGAACGGAATGTGCAGAATGGAGGCTTACTTTATGACAACATACAGTGGTCCAGGCTTAGGCTTTTTTAGTCAACCCACATGTAACTTTCTGCTGCTGTTATTTATAACAAATAATTAAATAAGTAAAGAAATATGTCCATTCAAAGTTTGATATGACAGTCCAGCCATTGCCGTGACTTTCAGCTTGAGCATGATCCTCTGCCTAGCAACTTCCTACCCCATCATGCAGTACTGTAAAATGATCAGGATGTGAGTCATTAGCAACAGGAGGTCCCTCTGGCCGAGAGAGAGAGAGAGAGTTAGCATGCTGGTTGGAAAGAAAGACTGCTTTGGCCCTTTCTCTGGCTGTCTGTATGGACGAACATAATTCACCCTCACAATCCTCTCCTTCTGCCCAGTTCCCACACGGCCTCTCCTGCACTCCCTTTTCCTCTCTCCACAAAGAGCCCTGTTGTCCCCTCTCTGGACGGGAGAGCCAGTCCACCTGTCGGGGCTAAGCAGGACCATCCACAAACTTCCCAGAGCCTATGCATTGCCTGGTGTAACGTTACATTAAAACACCATGCTGGGTAACTTTCTGGATGCAGGCCATGGCTGTGGCAGAGCAGATGGTCGTATCCCTAAGGATAAATTAAAATGGATGTCTAAATCTCAGTCAGAAAGAGGCTGATCGAAGATTGACTAAGTCAAATATGTCCCTGGCCCAAAGCCAGATACATCAGAGATTCATAATTACATTTCACAAACATTTGGTATCCACATTTCTGCTTGGCTCTGTCTGAATGTTGCTGAGGGGCTTGTTATCGATCTTTGGACAAGCTCTTATTCTATTTGATTCTTGGCATGGCATTCAGGATTTTAACCTTTGGCAGTAAAACTTGGAGAGAATTGATAGCCTGTCTGGTCTGTTCAGCTTTTCAAAACTGTCTCTGCCTCTCCTTCCGTTTTTCAACTGCCTTGGCCAATGAGAGGACCACTCCAGGCTTGACTACGTCTGTTGTCCAAGCACATAAAAATCAAATGTCATAGGCTAGAGGCTATTCTACATTTGCTAATTACAGCACAGGCAAAATATACTCCTGGAGTGATCTATCTTGAGGGACCTAGAATGCTTTCTCAGTCAAATGTGTTTGGTATGCAACAACCTAGTTTTACCGGACATAAAAGAAAGCTGTTTCAGAATTCTAAAGGTGATGTTACAGGTACATACATCAGATTTAATGAACTCAGATTTCTCTACCCCACTGATGTTGTAAGTGGAACTGAGGCTCATTCAGTTGATCTGAATTATGTATTTTTCTGGATAGGGTTTACCCTAACCCTTACCTTAGGGATAACCTAAACCCTAAACCTAATCCTGGATACATTAGAACATGTGTTTCTCAGCCCGAGGGTTCTGACGTTTGATCTGAATATGCTACTATTCCATGCCTTCCTCAGGACCAGGCTTCGAAAGACAAGGCTCTCCAGAACATGGCTGCATTATCCTCAGCCCAGATCGTGTCTCCAAACCTGATCAAGAGCCAGTTGCCACCCTTACCCCAGCCCCCCTACCCGCCCCCAGCCAGGGTGAGCTAACTGAGCCTCAAGCCTATAGCTATTACCTATAGACCCTTTCAACAATAAAAGGAATACCAATCTACTTCCTCTGCATTAAGATAACATATGGAATGTTAAAAAGGAAGTCTTGTGGGGCCAACTATGATGCTGATAATGGAACTCTCTTGAAAGGGTCTATAGATGTTTGTAAGAGGATCTGTGTCTCAACATGAGGACCAATTTGTCTGATGAAATTGTCCTCATGTTGAGAGACAGTTACTACAATATTAAACTCATGCAGAAAGACTAAATTATTTCTGTGATCATCTTGTGCCATTGCACCATTACGAGGCTTTATGGAATCTTTTTCTTTTAGTTTTGGCCAACGTCCATCCCTGGGCAACCTGGACCTTCTTCTCAGGAGTGAGTATAGCTCTCTGTAAACACAAATGTTAATAGCTGTAAATACCTACCACGTATTTGTGTGTTTGTGAGTTTGTGAGTGTATCAGTATGTGTGTTTGTGTCTGTGTGTGTGTGTGTGTGTGTGTGTGCATGTTGTACAGTATGTACCTGTAAGTGTAAGTGTGTGCCACTGAGCACTGAAAGGACTGTACCATATCTGTTAGTGGCTCTGCCTTCACAAGTTCAGCCAAACCACCTCATATGGCCTCAGTGAATGGGCTTCTCCGTCTGGGCTATATCAGTAATGTAGCGTGTCTCTCTTCAGCATCAAGCCTTTTGCCCCATCCTACACCAGCCTCCCAGCACCCGTTCCATCCTCCATACCCTGTAAGTAGCTGAGCAAACATAAAGGTTGAATCGTGTCCTGATTATATTGTGAGGTTTATTTGTCTATAAAGACTATTTGAAACAGGGCCAAAACATTTATTATAGACCCTTTCAAGAGAGTTCCATTATCAGCATCATAGTTGGCCCCACAAGACTTTTTACAAGACCTTTTTAACATTCCATATGTTATCTTAATGCAGAGGAAGTAGATCGGGAACCAAATAGAATGTTCAAGCATTGTTTTTGTTTTTATTGTTGAAAGGGTCTATTCTAACACATTCAACTGTAAAGGCTGCCAGTGAATAAATGAGCGTTGTGAAGTGGGTTGCTCTATGTGTGGACCAGAGTAATGTTTTAAAGGACATTTGATTATTTAGGTAAAACACATTTTAACTCAACCTGTCCTCTGTGAAGTCATTTCTGAGACGTGTTAGTATTAGTCTATGTAGTAAAAACAGGCCAATAAATTAAGTGTGTGACCATGCACAGATGAAACTGAACAATATATTCTAATAATCAAATGAATAATTTTTAACCCCTCTGCTATTGTAGTTTCCCAGGTCTATAATAAACACCATGACAACCGTATCAATTCAAAGGATTTGAATATATTTCGGGGCCCCCCTGACTCCCCCTCTTCCCCTCCCCGTCCAGCGTATGAGCCCTTGGTGCCCCCCGGGCCCCCTGCGGCCACAGCTGTGCCCGTGTGGCAGGACCGCACCATCGCCTCGTCCAAACTACGCATGCTGGAGTACTCCGCCTTTATGGAGGTGCAGCGAGACCCGGACACTGTGAGTACCAACACGGAACACACACACACACACACACACACACACACACAGACTCACACACACACACACACACACACACACACACACACACAACACACACATACACACACACACACACAAAAGAAATGCATACATGTGTCTGAGCAGGTGGCCTCTTAGAAAACTCAGGTGTCAAACAGCGATGTAGAGTTCAGAGGCATCAGATGTTTACTTTTTGCAAGTTGCTGAAATTCCAACACTGACGATTCAATTGCAAAATCAACGTTACTGTAATGATAATTCACATTCAATAGGTTGATGCAATACAGTGCTGACTGAGATTTGGGGATTGTATCCAGGTGCATGTTGGAAACAATGCACTGTGTCAGTTAGTTCAGCTACTGGAAATGGTGTAATCAAGCACGGATGTGGCCCTTGTTTTGGTCACGCTGCTCTTTTTAGATCATGCTTGTTTTGTCACCCACTCTGAATGTAACTCTCACACATAAAGAATTTAGTAAATTTGTTTATAATGTACATGTTTACGTGTTACCTTGCTTATTTATTTTCGCAGTCTCTGATGAAGGCTATAGCAAACAAACATACATTTCTTATTTTATTTTATTTATTTTTTTGATCGGCTGATTAGTGTTTTATTTCCTCACTCCCACAGAGAATGTTAACTCTCTTACTGTCATGGTAATACTGTCATTTGTATCTTTATACCTGATGTCTTTGTTTTTCACATTCTTATTCTGTAGTATAGCAAACACTTGTTTGTCCACATCGGTCAGACAAACCCATCCTACAGCGACCCTCTCCTGGAAGCGGTGGACATCAGGCAAATCTACGACAAGTTTCCTGAGAAGAAGGGAGGGCTGAAGGAGCTCTACGAGAAGGGCCCGCAGAATGCCTTCTTCCTTGTCAAGTTCTGGGTGAGGCTAGCCTGGGTGTTCCCATGCTGCCTTGCGCGCGATTTGATTCACGCTGCTAAGGGAGCCTGGAGACCATGGAGCAAATTTTCGCCTGAGATAGGGAACCAATCACAGAACAGGGGGGAAAGCAAGACGATGATGAGCTATGCACAGACGCATTTGATAGACATCCGTGGCACCCAGTAAACGGATCTGGGCATTTTTTTCAAATACGAGAAAATGAACATTTGGTTCCCAGACCACGTCTCATTGAGAAGTGGTGGCGCTAGCCAGGCTAGCACACCACCACTGATTCCACACTGCAGAAACATGCATAACTTTTAATTGCCCCCACTATACATTATAAATAAAGGTGTCATATCTACACACCTGTACTATACACTTTAAAATGTGTCATATCTACACACCTGTACTATACATTATAAAAGAGAAGTGGTGGCGCTAGCCAGGCTAGCACACCACCACTGATTCCACACTGCAGAAACATGCATAACTTTTAATTGCCCCCACTATACATTATAAATAAAGGTGTCATATCTACACACCTGTACTATACACTTTAAATGTGTCATATCTACACACCTGTACTATACAGATATTGTTTTCTTTCTGTATTATTATTTTTTTTACTTGACAGTGGAGATAAAAAAAAAAATCATAGAGACATTTCAAATTACACTCTTATGTCCAAACTATGTTTTAGTGCTTGGAAGGTGTTGCTCCATCTTTCTCTCTGTTTTTTAAGCAATATTGACTAGAAGTCAATAGAGGGCGCTAATGTAAAATCTAAGTGATCTGTGTGTCATCATTATAGAACTCTCAGGGCTGGTTTCCCATACATGGATTAAGCCTGGTCCGGACTAAAAGAGAACCTCAATTAAGATTTCCCTTGAAAAAAAGCTTTTGGTCTAGAACTAGGCTTAATTCATGTATAGCAAGCCAACACCGTGTACTGTAGCTACTTAGCTGCTAGCTGGTGCTTGTGTGTACGAGACCCTGCCCTGGATGCTTATTCCTGATGCTGCTCCCACTCAGGCTGACCTGAATAGCAGTGGGATGCCCGATGGGCCTGGCTCCTTCTACGGCGTCAGTAGCCAGTACAGCAGCCCGGAGAACATGACCATCACCGTCTCCACCAAAGTCTGCTCCTTCGGAAAGCAAGTGGTGGAGAAAGTCGAGGTAAGCAGACATATCCTAGCTCTCTTTCCTTCTCTGTTAAAACAATATTTAAAGTTCCACTTAAAGCGCTACATAAAGGTCTTAAACATTTCCATTATGAGTTCTTGTAGCTAAAATAGTGGCAATATCAACATTAAGATTATAGGTTTTATATGTCTTGGGAACACGCACATGCAGTGCAATGATGGGTTTCCGTATTCAGCTCTATATGTTTTTGTTTCTCCACACAAATGGCCTTTGTGTCAGTACTGGCACATAGTGTTAGTTGAGCCGTCATTCTTTACTTTTGTTGAGGTATGTCTTCCTCTATATCTGTTTCCCGGTCTGCTGTGTATTCACCATCTCCTCATCTTTTCCATTTTCTGTGTTTCATCCCACTTTCTTTCTTTATCTTTTACTCTCCTTCTTGTTCGCTCCATCCCTTTCTCTCTCCCTCTCTCCTTTTTTCTGTTCCTCTTCTCCTAGACGGAGTATGCAAGGATGGAGGGAGGGAGGTATGTGTATAGGATCCACCGTTCGCCAATGTGTGAATACATGATCAACTTCATCCACAAGCTCAAACACCTGCCCGAGAAATACATGATGAACAGCGTGTTAGAAAACTTCACTATTTTACAGGTAAGCTACCTCATCTTTATCACATGTTTACAGACAGCATGTGTTATTATTACAGGTGATAAGGATTTGGTGTGTTTTCTATCTTTTCCATGTTTTCTTTCTTTTTCTCTCAGGCTCTCATGAGATAAGAAATTATTAATGGTATTGTCATGAGATAAGAAATTATTAATGGTATTGTCATGAGATAAGAAAAAACAAAACAGATAGAATTGAAATATTGGGATAATGGGAATAGTTTTCTCTAGACAATGACATGTTTTTGTTTTGAAATGATGTTGACATTCCATGGGATCTAATACCATTATTCGCTTGTAATGTAATTGTGCGTGTAAAGTGGAATCTTGAGGGGAGGGGGGGAATTAAAGTCTTGAGACAACAAATTAAATTAAGTAATTATTTTTGGAGAGCAGTTATTATGCAGTTACTTGACTTTCATGTATCTGATAATCTGATGTAGTTTATGCTTTTTGTCCCATTCTCCACTCCCAGGTTGTGACGAACCGAGAGACTCAAGAGACATTGCTGTGTATAGCGTTTGTATTTGAGGTCTCAACAAGTGAACACGGAGCTCAGTATCACGTCTATCGCCTCATCAAGGACTGAGTCCTCACAGACAGTGGGCTGGGGATGAACTTTAGTGACCATCCAAGTGATGCCACCAAACAAAAGACTGCACAACATCAAACACAAACCAAAGTCAAACAGTTGGTACAAATGACAAGGCATATATATTTTTTCTTTCAATCTCCTCAAAGAACATTGTACAATAGGATAACATGGATGACGCTTCAAGTCAAGAGGAAAGGATTTAAGCCTAAGTTTAGGCTTTCATTTTTTTGTTTTTAACAACACATGTATTTAAATGCTTAAAAGACAAAAGGGGTGAAGTTGGTTTTGTTTCTTATCAATACAGATATTTTGTTTTGATTTCTGAGGGTACTGAAAGTGCGAGTTTCATGATGGTTAAGAATGTTCATTATTTCTCTACAAAGGCAAGAATTTCTCTCCCTCATAAGCAACACGTGCTGTAGAGCTTGAAGCATGCAGATCATGGGCTAGGGGATAACTAAAGGTTTACACACAGTTTAGTATTTAAAATATAGTGATAATCAAAATGGCATATGTTTTTTTTTTGTTCTTTTTTGAGTAATAATGTAAACAGACAGAAGCCTCTGTCCAGTGATGACTTTCGCTGAGTCGTCGTTCTGAAGTGCCTTTCGACTTCGCTGAGTCGCCGTTCTGAAGTGCCTTTCGACTACCTCACTTCATATGCACGGGTGGAGAGAGAGAGGACTGAGGGGTCACACACTACACCCCTTTTAGGCATCTGAACACTCAACACTACAGCCGCATCTGGACACAGCAAAGTGCCTCAGCATCCTCGACCCCTACTCAAGGACACGTCTTCACTATCACAGGCACATATGCATCACTGAGAGGTCAAACAAGATGATGGGAAACAGATGTGATGCAAGGGACCTGGTATCTATTTTAACCTTGAAATGAAGCAATACTAGATTCAACCATCCGCAGGGCCTGTATTCAAACATCAACTAATCATTTGTTGGTGCTCTGACGTCTGTTACACGTTATCCTTTTCATAGTTGCCTTTCTTCTGCTCAGTCTGACTTTTGCTTGGACGTCAGTCTGACTTTTGCTTGAACATCAGGGCCTATGACGCCTGTCTGATCCCAAAACAAAAGCACTAGGGCCTCAGCCTTTCTCACAGACTGACAAACCAGATGAATTAGGCTGCACCCTGTGAATTAGTGACTGTGTGGACTGAGCATTGTGCTTGCAAGAATGTGTACAGTGTCAGGCTTAGCAAACATATCCTTTCTTTTGTCTAGAGTGGAAAAGACACTGTTTAACTGAGTGGGTGTGTGTGAGAGTAACAAAACTTGAGTTGATGAAAGCCATGAGATTTTGAAAGCTGAGAAAGAGAGCCAAGCTGAACTGGACATAAACAAAGTCATCAGTATCTGAGTAAGAGAGGAAACCTTTAAAACCGTGACCTTCTGGCCCTTAAAAATCACCACTCAGTCCAATATGTGAACAAGCGTGTTATAAAGATGGCACGTTTTTTAATTAAAATTCTTTTAATTTTTTTAGTTTTATTTGATTTCATAAGCCCACTCCATTCTTCCCTCCTTCCATGGACACACCACAAGTATCCGGAATGGTACTTCTCTACTTTTTGGAATTTTTATGGAATTTTTGCTATTTGTGGTGTGTGCGTAAATTTGGTCGTATGTCGAGGATAATTTTGTTGTTGGATGTGTATGTTTAAATAAGTCTTTTGTTCTGTGTTGAGTACTTAAAAATGGCAAGGATAACTGACGACTCCAACTCTCAGGGCATCCCCTTTTAGAGAGGAATAATATTAATACAAAAATGATAATATTTTATAAATAATAATTAAGAATGCGCTCTGCAGGATACTGACACATGTTCTCCAGCCTTAAGAGGTTGTTTGACTTGAACCTGAAGTGGCCCTTATGGAACCAAGCACCAATCACTGAGAGTGACAGTCATGCCGTGTTAATGAGAGGGAGTGAATCACTGGTTTTGTTGGAAGTATAAGTTGGCAAATGGTTAGATTAGACTATGGTGGAGAGAGCCAAACCACTGTGAATTTTATTGAATGTACTTGGACATGTTAGTCAAGGTGATGGTGTATTACATCTGACAATCTGCAGACTATATGTGTGTACATTGAATTGGCCTAA
Source organism: Alosa alosa (assembly GCF_017589495.1). NCBI lineage: Eukaryota > Metazoa > Chordata > Actinopteri > Clupeiformes > Clupeidae > Alosa > Alosa alosa. Next base: position 22,978,058 of record NC_063198.1, read on the forward strand.
CAATGTCTAATATTCATTTTTTTGTTAATGTCACAAATAATGTTTTGACACTGGTTTTGGGCCTATCGTAAAAAGTATTTCACCAAGATGTTTGTACAGTTTGTCAGTGTTTATTGAGGAGTGGAATAACTGAAATTCCTTTGGAGTGATATCAAGCAACAGAAGAGCTTTTCTACCAAAGTTAATATGTGATGTATCTAGAACAAACAACCAAAGGCTTAAAAATAACGTGTTGTAAACACAAACAACAAAACAGAAATCTCTGCACTGTTTTCACTATTCTTCTCATGAGACTATGCCAAAGCGTATGCACCAGAGCTTTTGAAACAGTAGGGCAGATGTTTGTGGAAAAACATCCAGCCACTATTCTGGCATCCAACACAGATGTACAGCAACAGAAATTAATGGTAACATAAACGTATTGTAGCAAGCCGTGTGGCATGGACTTCAACTCCAGGTGAATAGACATATGACTTCACCCGTCTCAGCACCATTTTGATAAAACTCAGAACTCAGAAAAGCTTTAAATGACTGCTGCCTTGTGTAGCTATTTTTACTGGCTCTTGTTTTTTGTATTATTATTGTTATTATTATTAATATTATTATTATTATATATTTGTGCTTGTTCCTTGACTTTCGATGGATGCTGTTTGCTTCCTTTGAAAACTGTGTTTATTTTTTAAATATGTTGTATCTAAATGGTGTGGGTGTTTTTTTGTTTATTTGTTTGTATTGGTTTGTTTGTCTTTTTTTCAGATTTTGGTTCCTTGTGGCCTTGGTTACCAACTGTGCATTGTGATCTTGTATATTCTGTTACATTCAAAGTGAGGGGTGTGTATAATATAATCGTAATGACATGTATAATCTTTCAATAAAAGGTTCATGGTTCATCATGGGCCATTTCTCTTCAGAGAATGTACTGACTCACAGGAACTAATTTAAGAGGAAAATATTGTTACCGCTAGACATGTAGCCTAATCAAAGTCCTTTTAGGCAAGTCCCTCAATTCGGCGGCCATATTGCAACGCATTTTGGGCACCTATCGGGCATCTATTTCGGGCAGAACTGCACGTGCACAAGGCTTCACAACACCAACCTTGCTCCAGCGGCACATGGTTGGCACGATGTATTCACAACACACCACATTGGCACAATGTATTCACTTGTCGATTTTTTTGCCGCAGAAGGGGCGGGATATGTGAAGACAACTGCTATATTGACATTACAAACTAACCCCAGAGAACCTATGCCTTGCTTTTTTAAATGTATGGCCATCTGTCATCTAAGTCTTGGATGAGGATAAAATCAAGGATCACCTGTTATACCTGCATTTGCTTCCAAAATCCTGATTTTCTGTATTCATCACACTACAGTATATCCTTTGCAGCTTTGACTCACCATTGGTCACTAATGACGAGGGCGCTGACGAGGTGGCTGGAAACCCTCATAGAAAGCCAGAACATGTCAACCCTGATTGAGAGTCAGGCGATGACCGCATATGGAGGGGGGGGGGGGGTGTATTTTGGGGATGGCCAATACTAAATTCAATCAGATTAATAACCTACATCCTGATTTGTTGACATTGAGGCAATGATTCCATGCAAAGGCTTCAGGGCCCCCTGACCCATGGGCCCCTGGGCCTGGGTTGGAGTAGTGTAACAGACTATTATGCTACCAAATGTTTCATATCCTACATAAAAAAAAAAAAATAATAAATAAAAGGGGACGATATCAATAACAGCATCCAGAAACATGTAAAAGCAGCAGGCTAACGCAAAATGTAACGTGTTACTTAGAGAGTAGCCTAAGAAGTAAGGGATTACATGTTTTACAGTAACGAGTAATGTGTAGCCTAATACATTTTTTTAGTAGCCTAAGGACCCCAACACTGGCTGAGTGGCAAAGCAAATAGGCCTAAGCAGGCCTACAGCAAATACAAAGCAAGTGCCAGCTCTAGGCCTACCCTCCAGAATTATTGCACCTTTGGTAAAGTTGACAAAAACAGGTAGAGCCTATAAAAAATAATCTTTTGGTGATTTATTGTAATCTCACAAGTCACAATGAGGGAAAATCCTATAAGGAAGAAAATGTATTCTGAGAATGTAAATGCCTATATTTACAGTTAAAACAATAATTCAAAGGTTATAATCAACTGGAAATGTGACATGCTTGGACCAAGACATATCTTGTCCCCACCCACAATGTGGAGGATGCAGAGAGGCAAAAAAATCACACACACACTCACACACACACAACTGAGTTGCAAGAGTAGGGGATGGAGTACGAAATGGAGAGTAATTGACAAGCTTTGATTTGGTTTTGCGGAGATGTGACTGAGCGGAGGTCATATTAGTGCCTACATACATTTTGACTACAAATCCCAGAAGACTATTCATTACAGTCTGTTGCTTCGTCACAGATTGTCTGCATGGCTAAAATGAGGAAGAGTTTTTTAGGTTCCCATTCAATGACAAGAACGTGAAGGACTGACACTTCCGGGACCATAAACCACCAAAACATCGTTTATAGTTTTATGTCTGGAGTCGTTGGTGACATTGGTTCGGTTTATGGACTTTCGGAACTTGTGACTTTAACGGAGCTTGTTAGCTAAGGCAGCTAACTACAGAAGACCAACTGTTTAAGGTAAGACTGTCTTAACTTGCTTGTAACTTAACTGATGGTCAGCACTGGTCAGCAGTTTATTCTGACTGTATTCAGGCTAGTTTAACGTTTATCAACACTCAACACTTTATGGAATCAGGGATGTGTGTGTGCCAATGATAACTGTAGCCTATTTTAGTGGCAGTTTTGACTCCCTATTAACAATTTGCGAAAGCACGCCTTGCAGAGCCATGCAGAAGTAGCCTATGGTTCAACGTCACACATTAAACATCGGCGGCACTTGTGTCACCTCAGATTGGCGTAGTCACTCTTCATTGCATTGCAGGGCGTGTCTGTAGTTACATTTTAACTAGGGCTGTTTTTATTCGAAGGACTTTTAAACACAGTGATGCTTTATTTAATTAACCCCCTCCAACACATAATGAAGGCATCACTTATTTGGTACAGTTATTCACAAACTGTGCCAAACTCAGCACCAACAGCATGCTCTGTATGATCATTACTTCCCCCAAAACCACTTTCAACATCGCATGAACGTTAAAAATGATATCCAAGACAAGTGCCTAAAATAGAAGCATATAGACGCGGTAAAGACTTGCAACATGTAAAACCTTAATCCACCATACTCATCAAGTGAACGCAACTTCTCGGATCTACCCTTTCTCCCTCTTCAGGGAGGCCAGTCAGGCTTGTGTAGCCTATGCGGTCGCCATAGTAGCATCTCTGGGTTTGTCAGCACCACCTGTCACCCCTGGGGTTTAGAGTGCCCTACAGGCCAAGGATTGTGTTGTTTTGAGAGTGGAGGGGATCGAAGACCCGATGAACTGTGTGTGTTGTACTTGTAGGTTTTCTCAAACCTACACAAAACCTGAATTTCAAACTATATTCACAAAACCCTTGACTCTTCCCACAAAATCGAACAATCAGCTCCCAACAGTTCCTCTAACCATGGCGTCCCTTCTACCTCACTCAGCACAAGTCACAGTTATTTGTTGGGCATGCAGTGGTGGGTCTCCAATGGCTGCCATTTGGGCAAGTTTGGGTATGACACGTATATATGTCAGTATCATCTCAAATAAAAGGACACAGTTGGTTTGTGTGGTTGGTGTTGACTATTTGTGTCTAATAAAATGCAGGCACATTCTATGCACAGAAATCTCTTGGTGTCATGTGTGGCTGCCTGTAAGTTAATGAAGCAAATCGGTTTGCTTGTTTCTTGCTTATGTTTCCTTATGAGGTTTTTTTGTTTCCACAGCTGCACCAGTCGCTACTCTGTAGGGTGGGTTGCCAAGCCAACTCCAGCTTGCCCGGTCACCATGGCTACCAACGAGTCTGTGCCTCTGCGGATCTTCTCCCTCAACTGTTGGTGAGTGTTCATCAGTGTTATCAGGGGCATCACATTTCTCACCAGGACTGTATGTGCCTGTCCACTTGTCCTAGTTTCGCCAGGGTGCACACGTGTGTTTTATTTGTGTGAGAAAAAAAAGAGCCATTAAGAGTCATTAATGAGTGTGTTTTCATCAGTGTCCAGAGGGTGATTGTTTATGTGGAAAAAAGGAGGGATCTGTGCAGTTAGCACTGATGTGTGTGTGTGCGCGTGTGTGTGTGCGTGCGTGCGTGCGTGCGTGCGTGCGTGCGTGCATTTCCTCTAGGGGCCTCCGTTATGTCAGTAAGAACCGTGAGGAGCGCATGGTCATGATTGGAGATAAGCTGAGCAGAGAGAACCACGACATTGTCCTTCTACAGGAGGTGAGGAATGTAAACACACACACACACACGCACATAGCACAGTGCTACTTAACATACTCCCCTCATTAAAATAGACCCCTTATGCCCTCACACCATGCAGAAGCACTCAACACCAATCTACAGCAGACCTCCCCACCTCCTTCACACACACACACACACACGCAAGAATACACACACACACTCACACACACATCCCGGCGTAACCCCCCAACCCCCGTGCCATGCATACTTTCAGATTTTTCTACTCAACCATCTCACGTGCCATGCATTTGTTGCATGTTTATAACTCTGTTCTTAACGGGAGTCAGGAAAGACTGGCACACAGAGGGCCAAAAAGTTACACAGTATCTCTGTTCTTCCCATCTGAAGTGTTAGGTAGAATCCGTTTGTAGACCAATCTCCATTCGATCACCATTATGTCTGATGTTGTAGTAGTGGTGTGTGTGTGTGTGTGTGTCTGTGTGTGTGTCTGTATGTGTGTCTGTGTCTGTGTCTCTGTGTGTGTGGTAGATTACTGATAGTTGTAACTGTTGCAGGTGTGGAGTGAGAAGGATTTCCTCTATCTGAAGAAGACCCTCTCCAGTACTCATCCACATTCCTATAACTTCAAAAGGTAGGTTGCTCATCTCCTGCAAAATGTTAATGAATGCTGAAATACTGTATAATTGCATCCAGTATACATTGGTCTAATTGAAAGGCAGGCCAGTTAATAGAAAGCCAGACTGTGGTGGTAAAGTGGCAGGTTTTCATGTCCAGTTCTAAAAATAATTTCAAGTGCACCCCAAACACAAGCCACAGTTTTGATATCGAGAAGGTGGTTTAAGTGCAAAAATGTTGATATAGACCAGTGGTTCTCAAACTTTTTCTTTCACTCCCCACTTTGATCAAGGGGGCATTCTCAAGCCCCATGTCCCTCATCGCTCTAAGAAAGTGGTAGGTCAAGCTTAAAATTGTCAAATTTATTGAAATAATGACACGTTCTAAATATATCCTCTTCAACAGAGTTAAAATCAGCTGGTGCTGCAGATATAATAATAAATAAATACATAACACACATATTTCTGTTTTCCAGCAACATATTAGGAAGCATAGGCCATTTTACAGCATTGTACAATATATTCAATGAAATACCAACATGCTGCATTAAATGGATCTATAATCCAGTCATACTGAGCACTGCTGGTTTCAGCGATTTCGCTCAGAAATCTCAAAGGCATAATACTGTCGCGATCGAGGCGCCTGTCCCAAGTTTTTTTGGTGAATGCAGTAATCTTATTTGCTAGGTGAGGTAGGTGCTTGTCTTTGCCTTGTAACTGGACATTTAACTCAAATGTATCGCTAAGATATATCAAATATATCGCTAAGATAGGCCAGCTTCGTCAAGAAATGTTCATTAGTGAACGTGATTTGCAGATTCAAACATGCGCTCTTCCTCCAAGAAAAAGGCGACTCGAGCTCAAACACGCGACAGCACTTTACCTCGAAAGCCACCTTGCCTCGCTGTGAAACAGTACAGCCTTTTGGTCAGCTACCATCTCTTCGAAGTCGCGGAGAATAGACGCGCTTTAAAGGGCGGGTTTTGATGAAATTCACCACTCTCACAACAACGCTCAAAATCTCATGTAGGTCGGGACTAACTAAGCTGCCTTGACACGAAGCTTCCCTGTGAATAACACAGTGCGTCCATTATGCGATCGGGTGCTACCTGGGCCCAGGCTACAGATAAAAATAAAAAAACTTCTGTTTTTCATGTCAGTTCGCGCCCCACCTGGCATGTCTCCGCGACCCACAGTTTGAGAAACGCTGATATAGACAGTGAAGTGCAAGTTATTTCCTTGTGTTATAGTTTTTTTTAATGTAATGTTGGTCCAGGCCTAATGGTATAAGGGCAACAGCGCTGTGGCAAAACCTCCCTGTTATCACTGCTGGTGCTGAACCCCTGAGAGCATAACAGTATAAGGGTAACAGCGCTGTGGTAAAACCTCCCTGTTATCACTGCTGGTGCTGAACCCCTGAGAGCATAACAGTATAAGGGTAACAGCGCTGTGGCAAAACCTCCCTGTTATCACTGCTGGTGCTGAACCCCTGAGAGCATAACAGTATAAGGGCAACAGCGCTGTGGCAAAACCTCCCTGTTATCACTGCTGGTGCTGGCACTTTAGGGCAGAGTGCAAAACAGGCCGAAAGAAGAAGTGACCAGCTACCATACAACAGGAACAAGGCTCTGCTCCATGGGGTCAGAGTTGGCCCTCGTGACCACGTGTGGGGATTGCACACACAGCCTTAGATGGTATCAGATTTCAGGCTGGTTTTCCACACCTTGTTCTCACACTTGTGTTGAATAAATTGTACTGATTTATCACATATGACACTGATGCTGCAATGATGAGAGTATTTGAAGACCCGATAAACTCATTGACATACTGTGTTATTAATATCTCATCCTCTCGTAGGGGGACAGTTGGTAAGTGTTCTTAACAGTCTTCTGTAAAAACTCTGGGTTCGCTAACTAGGTTGTTGGTTTGGTGCTGTTTTGAACAATATTACTGGTTAAAAAATGCTATTTGGGACGCGTTTGGCTCACCACCCCTAGCTAATCCACTGTTTGCAATTTGGGGCTATATACCGGGCCAAGCTCTGTAGTGATTGATCAACGAAAAATACTGTCTCAATGGCTTATTTGATGTGTTTTAAGGCAGAAAAACACTCTGCTTATATTTGAACACATGCTTACTGTATATTTGATGTTTGCAGTGGAGTTATAGGCAGTGGACTCGCCGTTTTCTCTAGACACCGAATCCTTGATGTCTTTTTCTACCGTTTTTCTGTGAATGGATACCCTTACATGGTGAGTGACCTAGTGTACAGGAATAGTCCTCTTCACGTAGAACCTCAAGAAACACACAAATCTGCAAAGATTCAATGTACATCGATCCAACTGAGCGTTGAAGATTAAGGTCAGTTTTGTGATATTCATAATACAAGATTGTAATTATGTTAGTGTGTGTGTGTGTGTGTTATTAGATCCACCAAGGAGACTGGTTCGGAGGGAAGGCTGTGGGAATGGTACAGATGAAGATCAATGGGCTGATGGCCCATGTCTACGTCACGCATGTGAGTGTGTGTGTGTGTGTGTGTGTGTGTGTGTGTGTGTGTGTGTGTGTGTGTGTGTGTGTGTGTGTGTGTGTGTGTGTGTGTGTGTGTGTGTGTGTGTGTGTGTGTGTGAGAGAGAGAGAGAGAGTAAGTGTGTGAGTAATACAATAGGTGTGTGGGATGATGTCAGAATGAGCCAGAAAGCATACTTGATTTTGTGTGTAGACATCAGTATATTATAAGGTGTGGTGTGTGAGAGAGAGAGAGAGACAGACAGAGAGACAGACTTGACAGACTCTCCGCACTCCTTTCTCCCTGCAGTTCCACGCAGAATACTGTAGGGAGAGGGACATCTATCTGCCTCATCGAGTCGTTCAGGCCTGGGAGCTGCAGCAGTTCATCCGGTATGGATGGAAACCACAGCAATGGTCACCATGACGTCATGACATTTGTATCACTTTAACAGTGCAGTCAAGCCCAATTATATAACTGCCCCATCACACATTTCATTCCATATTTTCAGTCAGGAGGACTCTAGCCCTACAACCTTAGAGCTCTCTACAACATAACTATCATAATCATATTATATATATAAATAGTCCAAACCAAGTCTAGTCCAGTTAGGACTCACAGACTTTCCTCAAAGAGGTACTGTACAGTACTGTTGGTCAGTCTTGGGGAACTAAAAGTGTCATCATCATCTGCAATAAACCATGCAAATACAAATCTACATGAGCACTGGATTTGGGCTTGGGCTTAGCTGTGCTTGTGTCCCCAGGCACACGTCCAGAGGGGCCGACCTGGTCATCGTGGGCGGGGACTTGAACACGCACCCCCAGGACCTGGGCTGCCGTCTGGTGCGGGCCTACACGGGCCTGAGGGACAGCTACACAGAGACGGACGCGTTTGATGTGAGTTTCCACCCTGGTGGCACGCAGCAACAGGAGATGACAGAGAACTTGTTTTCACAACTTGTCTGTTAAGATGTGAGATGTGAGATTACCACGAAGCTGGCAGTTAAAAGTTGGCCAGTAGGTTGTCATGACTTTTTGTTTTACAGTATCACACAGAAACACAGAACATTTGATTAACAGTGTGGGTATAGTATAAGTATAGCATAATCATAATATAGCAACATTTGATAACATTTTTTTTTTCAGTTTAGCTGGTAGGAAAATATGCTGACCACATTATGGGCGTTGTTTTGTCACTAAGGAAGTACACATGCTGATAAACTGCATTCCTGTGCTGTGCTGAGAGTCGATTTGGAAAGACCTGCATGTTAGATTATTGATGAATAGAAATGTTGTCATGTTATTGTATGTATCATTGTTGCAGGGGTGTGAGAATGGGCTGACTCTCATAGCCAAGAACCCCTATGTCAGTGCAAAAGAGCTGGGTCCCTTTGAGGAGGGCATCCGTATCGACTACATTCTCTTCAGGGTGAGTTTGTGAGGAGTGTTCAGAAGCAACACATACATAATATACAGTACCCTCCAGAATTACTGCCACTAAAACTACTGGTTGACTAAAAACAGGCATAACATTTTTTTTTTTTTGATGATTCATTGTACTCTCACAATGAAAACAACAAGGAAAAGTCCACCCTTGAAGGGAAGAAAAATTATTCTGAGAAAAAAGAAAACCTTATAAAGAAATAAATATTTTTAATGAAAACACGTTGCTCACAATTATTGGCACCCCTAGAAAATCTTACATACAACAGAAGCATTTCCCTATCTAATTTCAACTTTGTTAAGTTAATCAGAGTGTCTGTGAACTTTCAGAGGTAGATCATTACTTTGTTTTTCACTAAGGTATGAAAATAAAGTGACACAGAGGCTAAATCTTCTTGTCATTTTTCAACATCAGAAAGACAAGAGAATACACTAAATTTAGATAAAAAGAAAGTGTGTTGACATTTGTAAGTCAGTGAATGTCTATGAAAACTAGGTACTTTGTTGAAAATGCCTATATTTACAGTTAAAACAATGATTAAAAGGTTCTAATCAACTGGAAATGTAACAAACATGCTTGGACAAAGACCCATGATTATCTCGCCCCCACGTACAGTATGAAGGATGGTAAGAAAAAATTCCATAAGGACCACTATTGGAGAGTTACAGACAAAGGTGTCATCTTGGGGTCACCAAGTCCCCCAAACAATCTTCAAAAAGTCAAGTCAAGTCAGATTTATTTGTATAGCGCATTTAACATGCACAGAGTGCAACCCAAAGCGCTCCAAAAGTGACCTGACTGCTAATAGCTTATTTAGAGGGCATGCTGGGTAAACGCCTTTCCAGTCATTTAATTACCAATATAAACGGCAGGAGTTACTGAATGGTCCAGTCATTTTTTTATAAAAGGAGTTACTGAATGGTCAGTGATTGTCAGATGACATGAAAAATTTACTGTTTGGCTAGGAACACTTTAGGTGTGTTTGGAGTACATAGAAGAATGACTATACTGAAAAGAACCCCATGCCTAATGAGAATTATGGTGGAGGGGCTGTGCTATTGTGGGGCTGTTTTTATTCCCAAAGGCCTTGGGAATCTAATTAAGGTGCATGGTATCACAAACAACATGAAAAACTTTTAAAGGAAATCTGTCAATCTCTGCCAAGATACTAAACGGTGGTCATGATTGGATAATTCATCAGGTCAATGAACCACAACAAATGTCCAGACCAAAACAAATATGGTTTACTGAACATAAAATCAAGCTTTGGCCATTGCCATCTCAGTCCCCTGATTTAAACTCCATAGAAAAACAGTGGCGTGAGTCAAAGAGGAGAATGCCCAAGTGTGGACCTAGGAATCTGGACGATCTGGGGAGATTTTGTAAAGACCAACAGTCATAAATCTCTTGCTTTGTATTCTCCAACTGTATGGGGTGTCATAGGTAAATATTACAAGCTGTTTTATTGGGAAAGGGAGGCTTAAGAAGGTATTATAAGCAGGGGTGCCAATAATTGTGAGCAACGTTTTCTCAAAACAAATTTGCTTCCCTTCAAGGTTGGATTTTTCCTATTTGTTTTCATTGTGAGATTACAATAAATCACCAACAGATTATTATTATTTTTCAGTCAACTTTAGCATGGGGTGCCAATAATTCTGGAGAGTACTGTACACATCGACACCCTTTAGGCACACTGTGCTATCTCTACTGGCAGGGTTGTGTACAAGCAACAGAAATGGGAGAGATGAAAGTTGAGGCTTGGGGAAAATACTTTTTTTATGAAGTAGGGGTTTAACAGTACACAAAAATCATGATTAGGTACGTACTTTAGTGTTGAAATGTGTATGTGAATGAAGTGTTATACTTTATTTCCGTCAGGTTCAGGTTGCACATCGAAGGTGTTTATCATTTCAAAGTGTTTCTAAATGCCAATAAAATGGTTGTTGTTGTTGTTGTTATTGTTCAGGGATCCAAGTGTGTGGAGGTGAAGTGTGAGTCGCTTAGCATCACCCAGGGATCGTGTCCAGGTCAGGCCATTCCCCTGTCAGACCATGAGGCCCTGAGTGCCCAGCTCTTGCTGGTGCCCACTGACCCCAACAGACAGAAGAGGGAGCCAGAGAGCAGCGAGGAGAACACAGGTACTCCTCCAGTCACTCACGCAGGGAAATACACAGCTCACTGAAGAACTGCATATGTTAACCAAACTATTCTGTAACAATAATGCAGTGTTTATTGTTATTTTTTGTAAGTCCCTTTGGACAAAAGTGTTTGCTAAGAACCATAAACATAAACATATGTTCAACCAGCTAAACTGTTTGCACAGACATACTTGCAGTTTAAACTGCAGTGTATATGAACATCACATCATATTAAATACTATATATATTGTGTGCTAGTGTGGATGGGATATATGTCACATGGGTGAATGGGATGTATGTGTATGTCTGATGTCTGGATGAGATATGTCACATGGGTGAATGGGACATATGTGTTACATTTTAAATGTGTTTATATGTGAAGTTTTTGCTATGGAACATGAAATTGAAAATGTGTGGAAATGATTATCCCTATGGGACCATAAAGGCTCTCTATCTATATATTAGTGCACAGTACACAGACATCATTTATAACCAGCATGTGTATCATAACAGCACATCACACAGCCACTCAAGCAGCTCAACAAATCATATACTTTAGTCCATAGGTCATAGGTCATTGTTTGCTTTGTTTGTTGTAGTAGTTTTGTAGTGTAGTTTATCTGATGTACTTTATCTGCATATTGTATACTGGTGTGTATTGATTGGAAGCGACTAGACTAAATAGTTTGTCAAAAAGTTGAACGTTAAGAGCTGTATGCCTAATCATTATTGTCCTGTGTTGACATGTGCAGTGTTTTAAGAGTGGCGTTTCTCCACCTGTGGCAGGTAAGCTGGCGGAGCTGGTGGACCTGGTGACGGAGGCGCGTACAGAGGTGAAGGTGGGGGTGCACTGCGCCGAGCGCCAGCGTCACAGGGCAGCGCGGACGGGTGCGATGGGCCTGGCGCTTCTGCTGCTGGAGCTGGCCATGGCGTTGGTGCCTTGGCTCCTCCCGGCGTCAGCGGCCGCCACACAGCCCTTCCCGCGCGGCTCCTTCTGCCTGCTGGGGGCGCTGTGCTTCTGCCTGCTGCTGCTCGCCACCCTGCTCTGGGTCTTCCACAGCGGCGAGATCAAGGCCCTGCGGAGTGCCGACGACCAGATGAGGCTCGCCGCCGCCAGCCTGCTCGACGAGCATCGCGGGAGGACACCGACGCCCACGAGACACGCCCACGGGGACAGCCCGGCCAATCAGCACGCGGGATCCACCTCTAAGGAGGATTGAGGAGAGCAGTTATATTATCAGTTAGCAGGAATGATAAGGTGTGTTTTTTTGACTCCCCGACTGAATCAGTTGAAACAATCTCTGATGCTCTGAAAGGGACCAATTTCCTCCTCAAGCCGCATAGAAAGCACAGTGACTTTTCTGAATAAGCTCAAACGGAACGTAGAGATCGAAAGACTAAATCTCTCCTCACCCTTTTTACTAAAATTAGCTCTGCTCTTCTCTCAGGAATGTGTGAGAGCTACCATGGTGACGGAAGTGGGCTGTATTACCTCTTTTCCTCTGCCCTCTGAGGTTACCATGGTGATGGAAGCAGACTGTTTTACCTCTTCTCCTTGGCCCCCTGATTTTACTACCATGGTCATTGAAGTAGACTGTATACGTAGCCCTCTGATGCTGCTGTGGTGAGGGCTGAAGGCTGTTTGAGCCTGTGTAAGGTTGGCCTTCTCTTCATGACTTCCTGATGAAAGCCCTGCCGGACAGTGGCTCTTTGGGACAAGCCAGCTCTATTATCTACAGTGTATCTATGTCTTGGTCTTATGTACCACTCATCATCATCATCATCATCATCATCATCTGTGAGAGTTGTTTTATTTTCATCTGTATCAAGCTTGTCAAGTTTTGGCATGCATGCATGCAGCATCATCATTATCTGCACTTAAGGGAAAATGAGGTGTCACGCTTGCACTTTCCTTGTTCTCCCTCTCTCTCTCTCTCTCACTCACTCACTCTCACACACTCACACACACACACACACACACACACAGTCACGCTTGCACTTTCCTTGTTCTCTCACTCACTAACTCACACACACACTCACTCACTCACTCACTCACACACACACACACACACACACATCTGTGAGAGCAAGTGGGAACTGCTCAAGTGGGAAAGTGAGGGCAGCCGTGGCCTGCGGTTAGGGCTTCGGGTTTGTAACCGAAGGGTTGCCGGTTCGATCCCCGACCAGTAGGAAAAATGTGGGCGGGGGAAGTGGTTGAGCACTGCTCTCCCATGCCCACATCCACAACTGAAGTGCCCTTGAGCAAGGCACCTAACCCCTCACTGCTCCCCTGGAGCAGGCATCAAGATTAGTGTGTGCTTCACCTCACTGTGTGTTCACTGTGTGCTGAGTGTTTCACTAATTCACGGATTGGGTAAAATGCAGAGACCAAATTCCCCTCACAGGATCAAAAGAGTATATATACTTATACTTATATACTTAACTCGTCAGTTTCACCCACATTTTCAAATGGAACTGAGAGTCATGACTGAAGAAATTACACCCATATATTAGATTTCTGTGGTATATGTCTTTTTAAAAATTATTAATTACTGATGGTGCAAGCATTTCACTGTACTGTAGCCCTAATCATGTCTTAATAACTTGCATATCTCCTCTGTAATGAAGGACATTTTTGAAAATAAATACTTTCTTGTATAAATTCCTATGTTGGAGCAGGCCCTACTTATTTAAGTATACTTATTTAAGGAAGAGCACTGACAGAAGCCACACTTTTGTCAGAAGGTCATTGCCCGAAGGTTACCAATTTGCTCCTGAACATTATAATACACCCTTCCAAACATGTGTCTGAGTCATTCAGTGAGATTTGCACCGCCCTAATTTTATTTTTGACTCTTCCTGTCACCGTTGCAACCTCTGAGCGCTCATTCTCCAAGTTAAAGACCATTAAAAACCACTTGAGGAGCACAGTGGGACAGGAGAGACTAAGTGGACTTGCCATGTTGTCCATAGAGAATGAGAGAGCAAAGAAAATGGACATAGGGCTCACACAGAGCATCGTGGACGAGTTCATGGAGCCAAGGCTCGGCGTGATGCCCTTCAAATAGTGCTGCGTGATATTGTTGTTTTATTATTAGGGTCATGTAGCCTAATGTTTTGTTGTTCTCTTTGTTTACACTTCATGTAGCCTACGCTCGATGGACTTCAAAAATTACATAGTTGTTTCCTCCATGGCGCTGACGCTTGTAAGACCTGGCTGTTGCGGGCATGTAGCCTATGTTGTAAAATTATGTTATGATGAGTTTAATAAAGGGCCCGGCCTCATGCCCCGCCTCGCCCGCTCTGACTTGTTCCGCCACTGGTGGTGTGGTGGGCGCTTGTTTCAGTGCAGGGTGTGGTGGAGCGGTATACCCATGACTCAAACTTGCATTGGGAATCCACACAACTCTAAAGGCTAGAGGCTCTTCTCCCTCTTTTTGACAACACCCGGTACAGCTGTTGACAGAGCAATGATAATAAGAAGAGCTTAGCCAAGCGCCGGTGCCCACTTTTCGGGGTAAAAAAAGGGCAGTTGTTGACCACAACACCGACACGGCATCGCCCAGTGGTTCCCAAATGGGGCACGTGAAGGCACTCCAGGGGATACGTGAGATTTAACCCTTTCGAAGCCGACATAAAGTGCGCCAAAACACACCCTTTCTCTGTTACATTGGTCCGCAACTAGCAGCGAGAAGCCTTTATTATGTGACAGAGCAGAAGTGAGGCTTTCAAATCAAATCACGACTTGTCTGTATCGCTAAAGTATGAAGATTAAAAAAATCATGAAATTAAATCAAATTGCATCATATTTACAGTCTCTGCGTTCACCTGTGCACCCATTAGGCTACTCGTTTGAAACCCGTGAACGCATAGATATGGCAAGCATATCAGATGAAAGAGGAGACACAGGGCTATCCATTGGTACCAAGTATGTCGATCCTTCTGGCTTATGAAAACAGACGGCGGACTGCAAAATAATAACGTCATGTACAAAACCAACTGCACACCCATTACTCGCTTGAATTACTCGAACTGTCATCTAATAGATATGCCACGAGATGAAAGAGGAGACACAGAGCTATCATTTGATACCAAGTACATCCTTCTGGGTTAAAAACAAACGGCGGACAGCAAAATAATAACTTCCATAGCTCGACAGTAGTAATTATCCTGAACTATCTGTCAAAATAAGCCCCGCCCCTGAAACGTCATAAATCACGTCATAACCACGCCTCCTTTTATGTAATTAGCCACGTGGTTGTCACCACGCGTTGTTTGTTATTGTTATTGTTTTGTGAGTCATGTGACAGTCATGTGACTGGTGTCAAACCCCAAGCAGCCATATATTGATGTAAAGTCATGTGACAG
>NC_063198.1:22993985-23071485 GCF_017589495.1 Alosa alosa
AATATGGGCCAGGGTTTGACACCAGTCACATGACTGTCACATGACACTACATCCAATATGGATGCCAAGGGGCGTGGCATTGTTTGACACCAGACACATGACTGTCACATGACTTTACATCCAATATGGCTGCCCAGGGTTTGACACCAGTCACATGACTGTCACATGACTCACAAAACAATAACAATAACAAACAACACATGGTGACAACCACGTGGCTAATTTGCATAAAAAGGAGGCGTGGTTATGACGTGATTTATGACGTTTCAGGGGGCGGGGCTTATTTTGACAGATAGTTCAGGATAATTACTACTCTCGACTTCTCTGTTTTTTGTGGCAAAGCATGTTTATAATCCAACGCTATTGTGTGTTTCTCTATGGCAAAGAATGTTCATAATCCGGTTTTGAGATCCTAGAAAATTCCTGCATGGCATTCAATTCAAGGCTCACATTGCATCCCAGTTTGTTCGACAAAGATCACCTTTTTTGCCTTTACTTTGTTCATGGCAATGCAGTATACGTAAACTCGGGTCAAGTCAGGTCAGATCAGTTCGTGTTACAGATATGGAGCGCAGAAAGGTCATTTTTAATCACTAATTAATGTATAACATGATTACAGTCAAACACAAAGGGAACAGGCACAGTTGGGTAACTAATTCTAGTGTCGTTTTCTTATGGGGATAAACAGTGACAGGTTACCGGGGGACCTTTTACGCTAACCTTCAAAATGTAGCAAGTACTGTAGGTTACGTGCAGATCTTTTCATCACAGTCATTGACAAGGCTGCGTGCACAGGACAGAAAATGGAGATTGTGATCATTATTATTGTAGGCTATTGACGACCTCCTTTATTCCTTAAATGGAAATTCAGTTTATGCTGGTGTGTCTATGTCTGTCAATATCAGGCGCAGTTTATTTTAGCAGATTATTCATTTAGAATTTGTAGCCTAGACTAAATCACTCTGTGCGTAAAAAGACGCTACTTGCAGTCCAATCAGTTTGAATGAAACCACCCGAAATCACTACACAGCACCTAACATAATGACAATTTTTGTTAGACTATTTTTTAAATTAATATTAGACTATCTTATATCGTAATATCCCACGTGAAAACGTGCGTGAATAGTTGGCCTTGGGAACCCAGCCCGAAACCAGCTTTTTTTTTTTTTTTTTGCACCCCCACTTTCAAACTCGTTCCGGCGCCGCTGTGCCTAGCTGATAAGTAGCTGATAAGTGATAGTGTTATCTGTGGCAAAGTGTCGCTGTACAACATCTGCGGCAACAAGTCATTTTGCTAATTGTTCATTAAAAAAACACTGTTTAGTCTTTTTTTAGTGTAGCCTAGCCCTAGTCATCATAAAGTTTTGAAAAAACTTTAGCCTATTTAGATACTGAAATACAGATTAATATTTTTCTTCAATGTCTAGTCAGTACACCAAATAATGAAGATAGAAATTGTGAAAATAAAATATGTACATTTTGGTAGTTTTTTTTTTTTTTTATGGAAATTAGCCATGTATAGGCCTGAATATAGAATAATATGCACATGAATTGGCACTAGTTAAACTCACCTCAACATGTCTTTTGCAATCATTTTACCTATGCTAAAGTCACTGTTACAAACAGTGCAGCGTGCAAGACTAGGCCTATCATTATTTTTTACTCTTATGAGACCAGGGCACACTTTGAAATGGGTCTTACATTTTCCTTTTTTGGGGGGCACTGACTCCATGACGCTCCTGTTCCTAGATACACTGAACTGATAAGTTCGGGAGAAAAGAGATAAAAAGCCCGCCTACACTGAAAACTGATTGGTTGATTTAGCAAAACAGGCCAATCAGGATGCTCGCTGTCTTGGATGTGCTCAGGCACACACGCACCACCCCTCTCTCTCCCCCGTCACTCAGATGCACTCGCGATTTGAAGTCTTGGTCTCGCGTGCACGCTCTTGATCGCTCGCTCTAGATTCCGGGAGATTTTATCTAGTTTGCGGGCGTCAGGGAGCCGCTGTTAATATGCGTGAGACTCCCGGAACTTCCGGGAGATTTGGGATGTCTGCTATGTGTCCATAATCGTCTAGACGGGAGTGAATTGATCTAGGGCGTGGCTGAAGGGGACTTCACAAGCCTTGAAGCCGGGTTCACATTGTACACGCTAGCGGCAGCGCTGCGCTAAAACCCATGTTTGCCGCCAAGCAAAACAACTAAAAATCTCTCTCCTGGCGGCGTGCGCAGTGCATGCCGCGTACAATGTGAACCGGGCTTGACATTGTAGACCTAGGCCTACCATAATGAGTTTAGAATGCCCTGAATCGGAGGAACATGGTGATGGTTTCATGAAAATGGAGGAGACCCATTGTCCAGACAATGTTCATCTAATAGGCTATAGAACATATAGGCTTCGCTATATGGAATAACCACCACCTAGGCTATATCCCCACTTCGTAGCCATTAGTTATTGAGCTCAGTCACCTCTACAGTATAGGGCCTACGTCAATCTTTTTCCCCCCCTATGCAACAAATGTGCAGAGGCAAATAACAAAGACCAATTTCCCGGGTCATCCGAATGATATCACTGCAGCAGTGTTGGGAGTAATGCATTAAAAAAGTAATGTAATTACAGTAATGCATTGCTTTTTGCTGTAATGCAGTAATGTAAGGCATTACCAATGCAATTTCAGTAATATTTTACTATAATTATCAGTAACTGAAGGTACTTTGCTTTTTAATCCAAAATTGAGAAATGCTCAGTTGGCACCAGAGAAGATTATCCAAGAATTTAAAAAAAAAGGAAAGGCAACCAGCAATGATGAGAACCATTTAAAGTCAACATACAATTTCACTATGGCTATATTTAACTATATTAAGTTGTGAGTGACCTTTGGACTTTGGGGCCTACATTGTCCCATGAGCCATAACTGCAACCATTATATTGTTCTTTTGTTAGCCTTAAGCCTAGCTCAGTCATTATGCCATTCCACATCACCTCCTGCCGTGTGAGCTGGATTGAACACATGAAGATCTATTGAGAACACCAAATCCATATTTCCTGTTATTTTGGTGAAAGTAATGTAAACGTAGTGTAATGCCTTACAATTCAAAGACAGTAATAATGTAATGTAACACATTCCTTTGAGATGACAGTAACAAGTAATAAATAACGCATTACGCTTTTGAAGTAACTTGCCCAACACTGCACTGCAGTGAGTGCTCTCATTGCAATCAGAAGTCATGCACTTCGCTCGCCGATAGGTTGCACTTGGTTGAGGTAATATCTGATTTTTGTTTCGCTTGCCGCCGGACATTTTCAGCACGCCGCGGTCAAAGTTCAACATGGGCGTGCAGTAGTTGTCTCCTCCATGGAGGTATTATGGTCTCCTCCAACATTGAAGAAACAGCAACGCCCCTGGCGGGAGCCTCCTCTTCTGTAGGCGTGTTGGCATGAGCACAGGTACTCCACCCAGGCCACTGCTTTATATCATTCCTCTTTAAATTATCCCTCATCAGGAGAGAGTGGACTTGGAGGAATCGGTCACAGCTGTCATTTAGTAACATTCTTCAGCGAGACTAACGACCGGTGCTCTGCGAATTTGTACTATAGGGACTGCTAGGGAAAATATCCGCTGAAATGACGCTGGAGCCTTTTCGGTCAGCTATGGCCATGCCCGTCGGTGAGTCCGGCGACACGTCTCTTGCTGTTCCCTCGGACATCAACATGAGGTCAGCGCAGCAGCGAGTTATGGATCAAGTTCACACGATTGCTAGAAGCAAGTCCCGATACAGTACAAAAAGTGGATCTGGGCTTATACTTCCAACAAGTAAGTTAAATAAATCCACACTCGTTATGGTGAAAAGGGCTAATTAGCTACTTGTGAGTGTCCCATTCATTCATTGAATTCATTCATTGTCCCTTATCTAGACTGAGTTTAAGGTGCGCGTGAGCCTACCTGAAATTAAGGTCATAGGCTACACATCCAGATAATATCCAAACATAGAGATGTGATTTTTATTCAGTATAAAGGATAATAGCCTTTTAAATGTAAGGCCAAGAAATGTATTGAAATTAGGCCCTATATTAATAAGGTCATGTCACTATTTGGTACATTACCAAGAAACTAGTAACAATTTGTAGCATAAAAAAAAATATTTTCTCAATTTCATTTAATTCAATTTCTGCAGAACAAAAACAACTTACTCAAATGAAAAAATATATAATGTCCGCAACATTATATATTTTTTCATTTGACAAGTAAATAAATACCAGCAAGTACTCAAGGGAGAGCAAGATGTCCTCTTTTTCCGTTTATAAGAGAATTAAAAAAATATAGAACAGTGGTTCTCAAACTGTGGTACGCATACCACTGGTGGTATGTAGACTCTCTAGTGCATACATGGGCAACATACGGCCCGCGGGCTTTCCCTGACCGGCCCGCGTAAGGTCCGTGAAAGAATAATAGTCAAGAGCCTAGCATAGAGATAATGCATGCAAATCAATATCGTTGTTTTTATTTTGAAAGCGGCTGTTATTTGTACGCCCATACATTTGTGCGTGGATGCATACGACGTAAACACCCACACTGATGTGCTGGTGAATAGAATTTATGCTTCTGCGTCGACACAATGCAGTTGCCTTTACGTCGGCGTAAACCTTTCAAAGTTTTGTGTCTCTTATGTCTGCGTCGCTCACCACCGCAAAGGTTGTTAGAACGAACTCCTACTGCTGGTCGTTGGCGATACGAAGTGTTCATTTCAAAACGTTACTGGCAGATAGACAGTTTACAATCGGATAACCCCGTAATTGTAACCAAAATATGTCTGAGTTTATTTGCAAAGCTTATGTTAGCGAACTAGAATGATGCTACTACCCACAGGTTGCTTGAAGCAGCCGGCTCAACACACAGAGCGAGTTGACCAATCACAGTTATGTGCATAAAGTTAAAGCAAAAACAGCCTACATTTTTAATAGGGATGGCACGGTTTTTGAAAAATGCTCCGAACCGTGCGGATGGCATGTCACGGTTCGGAGTGTGTGTTTGTCGTACGGTTCAGGCTAGTTATGGCATGCGCAATTGATTCCCATGTGACAATGTGTTTCCCTTTCGCGCGAGAGTAGGAGTATAGTTTTGAGTGCTGCGCGCGACTGGAGTCTTTAGAAATGACAAGTGCGAGAGACAAAGACTGCCGGGAGTTGCAGGATGCGCCAGCCTCTTATAGGTCTGGTGTGTGGGAACATTTCGGATTTGAGGTTACCTATGATGATAGAGGAGTTAAGACGACAGAAAAGACTGCGACTGTGTGCAAACATTGTGCAACACGTGTTCAGTATGCTCTTGGCAACACTTCGAACATGCGAGGTCATATGAAAAGACGTCACCCCAATGTGTCTGTAGACAGTTTAAGGAAGAAAGAGCCGCAGGCTACCCAACAACTTCTATCCTCAGCATTAAAGCAGCCTCTCAGTGATAACTCGGCCAGGGCAATGGCCATAACGAAAGCAATCGGGATGTTTATTGCAAAGGATATGATGCCATATAGTGTGATTGAGGGTGAAGGATTTCGTCAGTTGATGAAAATACTCGAGCCCCGCTACAACATTCCCTCCCGCCGACACTTCGGCACCTCTGTAGTTCCAAAACTATATGAGACACGAGAAAAAACTTGTCAAAGAATTGTCCGACACGGCCCACGTAGCTCTCACCACCGATGGATTGCATTTATTGATAGCCACTAGCCAGCATGTTTTTTTATATTTAAAATATTACAGTGGCACTTTTACTTTAGATAAGAACTTTATGTTTCCAAATACTGCACTTTAATTTAAGAATTTAATTTAAGCTGCAAGAGTTACACTTTCTTTCTTTGTGTGCCAAAAAGGGGCATACGTTCCTGCAGATGGCAATAGTACACATTCTGCCTTTTATACCAAATAAATGAAAAGATTGTTGAAATTATCAATGTCTTCCCTCTTGCTGTATCAAAATCTCAACTGTAGCTTAACGTTTCCTCAGACAATAATGTGCTTTATGTAAAGTCAAATTCAGTTTGTGCATTATTACATGATAACTATTCTTTAAATACTCTAGCCTAATTGTGGATGATTAAGCTATATGCTGAAATATGTTTCTGGAGTGTGAAAGATTAAAAGAAAAAATAACAACAAGAACCGTACCGAACCGAAAACCGTGATACGAACCGAACCGTAGATTTTGTGAACCGTGCCACCCCTAATTTTTAAAATAGTTTTCTTTGTGTATGTTGATTAACTAATGACAGCCTACTATTGTCTGTCCCACATTTTCGTAGTCTAATTCTGCATAGAGTTCATTTAAGGATGGAAATGATTTTATGATGAAATATTGCTGAGTGTTGATGAAATGGTGGCACAGGCCTATCGGTTGTACTGACTCCTTCACATTTTCATGACCTAGCCTAATTATATAGATATTGTAGTACTTTTTTATATCAGTCTTTGAAAACTGAAAAAAAATGTCAATGTCAAAAAATCATTTTCAAGAATGAGGATTAAATACTGGACATAGATTAAATAATAAATAAAAGTTTTTCCTTTGTCTCCCTCACATTTTCATCTGTTCTTACGACTAGTAAACAAAACCATATGATTTACTTAATGTTATACAAGAAAAGAATAGAATTGAACAGAATTGAGTTCAGACTTGAGTTCAGTATTTTGGGTCCGGCCCTCCTCAACAGTCCCAGTTTGTCATGTGGCCCCTTGGGGAAATTAGTTGCCCACCCCTGCTCTAGTGGTAGGGTGGTTTGCCCTAATATGGGACATTATTTGTTTTTCGGACTTTTGTAGTATATGTTAGGCTACAATGTGAGGGTAACACATTAAATCCACATTCAATTTTGATCACAGGACAGCTTTGGCTTTCCCATAGTTTGGGGAAGAGCCGCACAGACTGGAGCTTAGGTGTCCCACATTCGGACAACTCAGGGAGTCTCTGAGATTATTTTGTTTTCATGAGTTAAATTTAACGTTAGATGAGTTTCATGAGTTAAATTTAACGTTAGATAAATTTAAAGTTAGTTTTTGTTTTCTTCAAAAAAATGCATAAAGAAATAGCCCATGTACAAGCCTAGTCTAGTTAAATTGGCCTATGCTACTGTATTTTAATGCCGGTCATAATGGTGGTACTTAGAGAGCCAATTGTTTTCTAAGGTGGCACTCACTGTTAACTCACTGTGTAGAGCAGCCGTGGCCTACTGGTAACTTGTAACCGGAGGGTTGCCGGTTCGAACCCCGACAAGTAGGCACGGCTGAAGTGCCCTTGAGCAAGGCACCTAACCCCTCACTGCTCCCCGAGTGCCGCTGTTGTTGCAGGCAGCTCACTGTGCCGGGATTAGTGTGTGCTGAGTGTGTTTCACTAATTCACGGATTGGGATAAATGCAGAGAGCAAATTTCCCCTCACGGGATCAAAAAAGTATATATACTGATACTTATACTATAACAGTTTGAGAACCACTGTTATGGACTATACACAAAGTCCTAGGTAGCAACTGAATATTATTGATACATGGGGTTTTCTGGAGGTGGTAAAATAACTCAAAGGATCTCTCTGTCTCTCTTTCTCTCTCTGTCTCTCTCTATCTATCCAGGTCCAAAAAGTGACAATGTGTTTTATGATGTACTGACTATCAACACATCTCCTACTACACACAAAGGATACCTTTCAGAATTTAAAAACACCACCATGAACAAGGGATCTGGCTTTGTGAACGGAACCATGAACAAGGGATCTGTCTTTGTCAATGGAACCATGAATGGATTAAAGGATCCATTAAGACCCACCATTAAAGGATCTGCACAAGTCAATGGTCATGCAAAAATGGTGGGCATTTTTTTCTCATATTGTTGTTAGTCTTAAATACATTTTTTTCAGCATTAATTTCCTTTGTTGTATTTTAAATTAATTCAGATTTCAATGCTTATTGGTAGAGCAGTTAATTGCAATGATGACAATTACAATTGAGTGAATGAAAGGATACAGTGGAGTTGCTAAAAAAATAACTGTTATCAGTCATAAGTGGACTGCGTGCGTAGGCAAGTTCTGACCAAAGAGGAAATAGATGAAATAGAGGAACAAAGCCAGAATGAAATAAAAGAAAGGAGAAAGCAAATGAAAAAAGTAAAGTAACACTAGCTGGGCTCTCAGCTCTGTGTCTGTGTTCATTGGATAGGTAACCTAAGATCCTCTGCTTGTTCCCAGTTGGTTAGTGTAGAAAGAGAGTGCTGTTCCGCAGAGACCTGTTGGCTATGTGCCCAGTCCTCCTCTGGTGGCATGAGTGGACCTCACCTTAGGCCCAAGCTACACCAGGTCCGCAACTGAAGCGCTCCGTTTGTATATCGTAAAAATAATTTTAAAAGACTTGTCTAACAAGTTCCATTGATTACAGTAGAAGCTAATTGTTGCAGCAGATGCTATGTATACTTGTAGAAAACATCAACATGCTGTTACTCTACATTACTTCACACAAACACACACACACACACACACACATCCCTATGAATTAGAGCAATATGTACTGTAGTTCTTTTACCTTACAATAGGACATTTGGTGCCACACTGACATTTTCCAATTCTACATCAGGTTACCTTAACCTGGGCTATTAACATTCAAAGATTTGATTTTTCCTCCAACAGAGACCACAAAGACGTCTCAACCTAGGGGCTGTAAATAGATAGAGAATGCCATGTTTCTACTTTTGAAATGGACTTGAATTTATTGAAATATTTCTTGTTCTTGTTGTTCTCATTGGATTAGTCCATAAAACTTAAATAGCCAGTTTGAATGTGTGTTTGTACTCATATACACATGAATGCATGAATTAATTCATGCATCAACAGCAAAACTTACTTCTTTTTTTGTGATCAGCTGTTCATTGAGTTTTATAAAAGGTGGGGGTGGGGGGAGCATACACATAATCATGTAAAAAAGAAGAGTGAAATCAAAAGATAAAAATGCTGTAAAACTTACTTCTAATGGCCTTAGCCTACAAGAAATGCCTGAATATATTTAGTAGAATATAAATGGCCACAGGAGACAAATGCCATTTGATTATATTCTCCTATCATCTTCTAATATAGTTTTGATCTTTATGGATATGGTGAGAAAGTTATTTAAGTGACATTTACAGTACTGTATAACAGACTCCATTACCATTTGGAGTGTGATTCACGGTGTTGCCTGATTGACTCTTTACTCAGTGCTGGTTGCCTGGTTCCTATTAAGAGAGCAAATATTATACGAATGAGGTGTCAGTTAGGATGTTTGTGCCAGAAAGCACTCTGTGAGTTTCCACTCCAGGAAGTGTTCATAGTCTGGAAAATATAGTGATTCTCTGACATCCACCTTTTTCTCTAGACCTGAAATTCTTGGCAGATTGACAGTGTTGATCAGGCGTCTGCTTGAATAGTCAGGAGATAACCATAAGGTATTTTGTGTACTTTGTGCCACTCTGTTCACAGGACTCTCTGACAGTGTCCATTGTTTTTCAACACTGAACACTGTTTTCTTTCAAAAAGTGTACTGAACTGCATCAACACACTAGGGCTTAAGGAATCGTGGTCAATCTGCATGATCGCTATGGCGTAAGCCGACTCGAATTCTTGTCATATATTGTAGGCAGGATGAATTTGAGCTGGCTTCTTGGCTACAAGTTTGCCATTTGCAAATTGACTGCATTTATATAGCGCTTTTATATTCTTCCGAGCTCTCAAAGTGCTTTATAATTGAATGCCTCAAATTTACTCACTCACACAACAATGTCGGAGGCTGCCATTGGAAGGCACTAATCTTCACATCAGAGGCTCAAGGACACTTTGACAGCGTTAAGAGGAGCTAGGCTTGAACCTGAAGAACTTCTCTACCCCCTGCACCACAACATGGCATGAATTCAGATGCTTGGGAACAAACTGGCTTTTAGAGTAATTAAGGAAAGTATCGGAACGTCACCTATTACCGCCCGTCTCTTATTTCTGCCCTCTTACCAAAAAACAGATTTTGTTCAAATCTACACACCTATGGCTACTAAAAAATGTAAGGTTCATTTATCAAACGTTATTTTGAAGTATTAAAAAACATTGTTGTTTTAGAATTTTCAAACAAAAGGGAAAGTAATTGGTGCTTTTATGATACACACTATGATGTCACAATCACATGATGAAGGTATCATTGGCACTTAATTGGCTTATTGGCCAGTTAAGCTATTGGAGTATAACAGCTAAGACAAGAACAGCTGTGTGTGTGGGAGGTGTGTGTGCAATGCATGTACCTCTTTGTGCACCTGTGTGTGTGTTAGTATGGTGTGCATGTGTAGGGTCATTGCACCTCACTTTTCTCCTTCTGGTGCTGTGCCTGCAGTTTGTGGATCAGGAGTCCCGGAGGACCGTGAGCTCCTCGCGCACTGTGTCCCAGAGAACCAACGCCGCCACCAGTTGGAAGAGGCACAAGAGCGCCCCCGCGCCCCGCCTTCTCCCCATCAGCCCCACGGCAGGGTACCAGACCAGAATACAGCTGGATGGCCACAGACAGGTCAGCCAAGGGAGTCGCCAGGCCAGTAGCCGCAGTGTGCCTGACCTGACCACCCGCATCGGGTTTCAGCAGAGGATGGAGGTGGCGGGTCAAGCCAGGCAGACCGCGAGCCGGTTCCCGGCCAGCTTGAGCAGCCCACATATGGAGGTGGACGGACCCGGGTTCCTCCAGATCCAGAAGGGGGGGGCACTCAGTCAGCACAGCATGACGCAGATCAGGCACCCTCCCTCCAACCACTCCCTTGCCGACTTCAAGATATCAATGGTCAAGGGGTGAGAACAGCCACATATACACAAAGGTTTGGTTGGTTGGATGGCCTGGATAGACTGTTGCATCATGGGTGGGTGGATAGGGAAAATTATTCAACACCCACATGCACCCATATGTGCTGTGCATCCATCCATCCATCCATCCATCCATCCATCCATCCATCCATCCGTCCATCCATACACACATGCATACACACACACATGCAGGCACATGCACTCATGCATACACACATTCATACAAACACAACTCTTTATTTGTTAGCATCTTACCTGCTTGACGGAGGTGAGTTTGTGCCTGTCTGTGGTTTGTGACCTTGTGGTTTTGCCCTCACAGGCAAACAATTGATGTCCAGAAGATGGACATCAGCATGTCAGACGCCATTCAGTACCTGTCCAGTCAGGATGAGAGCTACCAGCTGTTGGGGGCCACCTTCATCCAGCACAACACCTTTACAGAGGACAAGGCCAAGCAGCAGGTAGCCTAGCATCAGATTGTTAGCATATGTGTATAACACAGCAAAAACAGTTCATGCATCCCACAGTTTGGGGGATGCATCAACTGTCTCTCTGTGTGTGTGTGTGTGTGTGCGCGCACGCCAGCTCACAAAGTGCTGGTTTGATGAACTTCAAATCACTTCAAAGCACAGGGTCACAGTATCTCAGTGTAATTTGGTTTCACTCCGATTAATATTGTGTGATAGGGATGAGGGTCTGTATTTATTTATGTGTGTGTGTGTGTGTGTGTGCGTGTATCTGTGTGTGTATGTGTGTTTGTGTGTGTGCGTGTGTTCCAGGTGTTCCAGATGAAGGGCATCCCTGCTCTAGTTGCCCTCCTCCAGAGTCCCAATCTGCAGATCCAAACGACGGCCTCTGCAGCCCTCCGCAACCTTGTGTACAAACACTCGGGCAACAAGGAGGAAGTGCAGCGCAGCGGGGGCCTGGCCCAGGTAGTACAGCTGCTGATGGACACCCCATCATCAGAGATCCAGAAACAACTGACAGGTGAGAGACTCAGAGGCCGTTTACACGACACCGCCGGGTGGATTTTCTCAGCTAAATATGCTGTAGTGATTATGCCAGACCAGTCGATGGCGCCGCTGTGCAGAAGCTTCACGATAATTTTGCGTGAATCGCGTAGAAGAAAACATTGTTGAAACAGTTTGTTAAGCCAGAGAATGTCGAATAAGTGCTCTGGTTAAGCAGTCGCATGAAATAAGGAGACTACAGACAATTCGGTTTTCAATTCAACTGTTAAACTAATAAAGTTCATTTTCAAGGTATGTGACTGCTATGTGAAATTTCAAATGCTTAGCCTACGCATTGCATTAGGTCTGAGCACCACTGGAGAAAACACTAACATGCAGTAAGGAGGTGTGTGTGTGTGTGTGTGTGTGTGTGTGTGTGTGTGTGTGTGGAAAGGTGGGGGTAGCTTTTAAAACTCCCCCTCTGTCCTCCCAGCTGCCTGGACTCATGGCTAGCTTTTAAAACTCAGGACACACATTTCACATTCAATCCCCCCTCCTCCATCTCCCTCTCAAACCTCAACCAAGTAGCAATGGCTAAAGAGACATAGAACAGTCAGTAGCCATTTTGATTTTGGGAGTGAGTGATTTATGGATGGAGTGTTTGAGTCACTCATGTGTGTCCGGAGTCTTAAAAGAGAGGGAGAGGGAGGAGGGAGGGAGGAAGAGAGAGAGAGAATTAGTATGCATTGGAATGTGGTTAATGTGGATATTCAGCCTGTCATTGGGGGCAGCCGTAGCCTACGGGTTAGCCGTAGCCTACGGGCACCTGTAGCTGTTTTCTTAAGGAAGAATGAAAACACATATGTTACCTTGCATATTGCTGTCAGGAAGAGTCTTACTTAACCAAACCAGTTATGAGATTTCACAAAACCACTTATGAAACCCAGGTTGTACTGTTACAATAATATTCGAGTGTGTATGTGTGTGTGTGTGTGTTACATCCCGGTCTAGGGCTTGTGGGATATAACAAAAACGGGCAGACACAAAACTTAATAAAATGGTGTATTTATTAATACAAAAAAAAAACCAGTATGGAAAAATGTCTAAACTAAGAAAAACACGGTGAGCCTCGTGACCAGGCCTCCACTCCTGGTCTCTCACCCCAGGGAGTGAGAAAGATGGCCAGCCCGTTGCACGGGCAAGGCCCGAGGCTGGCCCTAGTGGCAGCGATGTGCGGCAGCGACGGTGGCAACGAACAATCCCCACAGCTAGCAAGAGAGATAGCTCAATGACGTCAGCCCCCTTTTAAAGGGCCGGGCTACCCTGACGTCATAGGGTTTCACACCACCCCTCAGCTGCAGCCAATCTGCCTGGAAGCACACAATAGAAGTAACAAACACACATAATACACAAGACCCACAGGGTCGTAACAGTGTGTGTGTGTGTGTGTGTGTGAGAAGTAATGAAGAGTAACAGCATGTTGATGTTTTCTACAAGTATACAATAAGGACTAGGTTTACAGGGTTACATTTTAATAGTATTAATATGAATTTTGTAATTAATAGAACAGTAACAGTTGG
Organism: Alosa alosa; assembly: GCF_017589495.1. NCBI lineage: Eukaryota > Metazoa > Chordata > Actinopteri > Clupeiformes > Clupeidae > Alosa > Alosa alosa. The sequence goes on from NC_063198.1 coordinate 23,007,357, forward strand.
AATGGAATGTGGTTTCTGAGTGTTTCTGGGTTGTATGGTTCTATTCCGCAGGTCTGCTGTGGAACCTGTCCTCAGCGGACTCTCTGAAGGCAGATCTGCTGAAGAGCTCTCTGCCGGTTCTCACCGAGCATGTGGTGGTACCCTACACTAACATTATCAACCTCAACAACAACATAGAACCGGAGATCTTCCTCAATGCCACCGCATGTCTCAGGTGCATTATTCAAGCATTATGTTTACCTGCTTTGTGTGCTGTGGGAGAACAGTTCCGTGTAGGAAATAGCACTCAGAGTCAGCAACCTCCACAAATGCTCTGTGTTTTCATTTTTGTCACTTAAAAGGTTTTCTAGAGAACTTTGATCAATTGGGTAGCATTCCTTGAGAAGTTGAGCACTTAATTTGATATGGAAGACATTTTTTAAAATTAAATTAAATAGCAATTGTGCAAGAGTTGTTTACCCATAAAAGCAGCTGAAACATGCCCAGGCCAGGCATGAATATGATTGTAATCCAGTTAAACTATGGAAATCTGAGGATAGATGTGATTGTAATAGTGATGGATACTTTGTGGTTTGAAGGAGTGTCTTGGAAGGATTTATTTGTTTTGAGTACATTTTCACTGAGAACACCTTATTGAAAAGTCTGACTCAAGAATTGTCTTTCTTTTGGCAACTTTAAAAAGCCAAATTCTTAACAATGAAATCACACATTCATAAATATAAATATAAATATAGTTTATAGAGTTATGAGAAAGAAGTTTGGCGAATGTCCAGAGTATTCAACAAGGTGCTTTTGTTCTTGGTGAAAGATTCAAAACTAATAAATCTTGTTATTTTAGAGACACTTTCTGAAACCGCCAAGTTATATCTTCCACTGAAATCTTACGAATTATGACACCCCCCCTCCCCTAATACACACATACACACATATAGGAACCTGAGTGCAGCCAAGGTGGGGAACCGCCAGTCCATGCGAAAAACCAGTGGCCTGATCGATGCGCTGGTCAAATACATCCAGAACTGTGTGGCCGATGATAAGCCTGATGATAAGGTGGGTGGAGGAGTTGTGTTTTGTTCAAGCATCAGTGAAAAGCAGGTTGGACCGGCCATTTTTTTTCCTGTGAATTTATTCTAAAGATGTCTAACTTCTATAGCACTTGTATAACAGTGTGTTATTTTTTTTTTTCTTTTTCTTTGGTAAAATGCCACTCTTTTTACCTTTACTCTTTAAAAGAACCTGCGCCCGGCCTCTAACGCCGAGGAGACATAGCAAAGTTTTTTTTTCTTCTTTACTTAGTAGCATACCATGAGAGGTGAGCTTTTCTAATGGCCTGAGCCACAACCTGTTCACACTAATCCCATTGGAAAGCTGATACTCTAGCAGCAAACAAGAGGGTGAGACACTGCCAGGCCAGCAGGCTGATGAGTCAACGCAAGGAATTTGTTTTGTTTTGTCTTTATACTGAATGTCAAAAGACAAAAGTGTAGCTTTTATCTTTATACAACTACTGTTCTGTTTTCCTTATCTGTCTCGTTTCATTCATCTTTATTTATTGATCCCAATATCTGAATGACAGTAATCTTGAAACTTGAAGTTAAACCTTAATTAATTTGTCTACGAATTATGTCTATAAATGTCTTCAATATATAAATTAAAACCTATTAACAAATAATATGTTTATAGAATAGTAATAAAATAAAATACATCAATGAAAAAGTAATACTTCCAAAAATAATATATAATAAAATAAAGTACATTAAAAAAAAAAATACATTTTACATTTGTATGTGTGTGTGTGTAGTCGGTGGAGAACTGTGTGTGTATCCTGCACAACCTGACATACGGGCTGGAGAGTGAGTGTCCGCTGCTCTTCACCAGACTGAATGCTCTGGCGCGCTCCCCCACCACCACCCAGACCAGCACACCTGGACCTCTCAGCTGCTTCAGCACCCAGAGCAGCAAGATCCAGCAGGAGGTGAGACCAGCACCGCACCCCGCCACTGCACCACAGTAACACGCACGCACGCACACACACACACACAATTTTATTGCTTTTATTTGCTTTGAGTATGTGATAAAAGTGCTCTACAAATAAAATATATTACTATTAATTTATCATTTGTTTATTCAAAAGTCCAAAGGCAGTCCAAAGTAGCCTAGGCTGTAGCAGCTGAATAGAGTTGGTGTGTTGTTGCGAAATCAGCAGAATCATTTTATTCTGCTGTATTGCATTTCATTTTATGCCAAAGCTCCGCTGCCTTCTACCCTCTCTGGTGCTGAGTTGCCAGTGGCTAGAGCAGCAAAAAGCCAATGTGTGCTTCTTTTACCGATATATAATTAACAATATCTTTTGCATTTCTTCCCAAAAAAACATCACATTTGCGCTGCACTCATTTGTGCCTGTAGCAAGACACCTGCAAAGTTTGAAATCAAACATACAGACAGACGTACCTATCATGATAGATCATGATGTGATAGATGGAATGAAATTGTTGCAGTGTTGTTAAACAGTATGTGTGTGTGTGTGTGTGTGTGTGTGATGCTGTGTTCTCTAGGCCCACTTTGACTATCCGGTGATGGAGGACAACAATCCTAGCGGATCTGCCTGCCTGTTCCATTCCAAAGCTCTGCAGATGTACCGCAGCCTGCTCGGAACCAGTGAGAACCCAGCCACCCTGGAGGCATGCTGTGGAGCCATGCAGAACCTTACAGCCACCACAGGAACCGTAAGAAGCCTCACATACAAAAACTTAATAAACAAATAATAGCAGAACCTCTTGGCTAACTCAGGAACTGTAACAACCCTGAACATATCAAATAAAAATGTGTGTGCATGTGTGTGTGTGTGTGTAGGTATCGGCCGTGTTGAGCCAGACCATTGTCCAGAAGCTGAATGGCCTGCGTGTGATCTGCCCCCTGCTTAAGAATGAAAATGTCAACTTGAAGTGCTCTGCTGTGCAACTTCTTGGGAACCTCTCACGCCACCCCCAACTACATAGCAGCATGGGTTAGTCAGTAACACATACACACCACACACACAGACACACACACACACACACAGCAAACTACACAGCATCATGGGTTAGTCTGTGTGTAGCCAGGATTCTTTTCTTCTCCAGATTAACATGTTAGATCCTGCCTCCACTCCTAGTCCTTCTTAAACTTAGTGTGTGAATGGGTGTGTGTTTTGGTCTCCTATTAACATCACTTTGTTAATCGGTCTTAGCTTTATACATGAAGTGCTAATTAAGTCTTTGATGTGTGTGTGTGTGTGTGTTTTCCGCAGCCCGCCAAGCCCTTCCTTCACTCACAGACTTCATCAGTGCTGGTGTCCCAAACGTGACCCAAGACGAGACGGAGATGGACGAAACTATGGCAACAGCTTGTCACACTGCATACGCCCTAATGAAGGCGGAGCAAGAGCTGAGCAAGGGGTTGCTAAGCAACAGCCTGATAAACTCCTTGAACAATATAAGCCACAATAGGTGAGTAGCTCTCATCAGCTTGTCTGTTTGGTAGGTTTCCATAGAAAGCCTGAAAAACTCTGGACGGACATAATGAGTGTTTTGTTGGTATTTTTCCATAGTGTGTGTTGGTGTGTAGTGTGTTTTGGTGTATGTCTGCGGTATGCTGAAACCCCATTCATTCACACAATGCATTATACAACCTCCCATTTTTGTGTGAAATCAGGTTTAAAGGAATGTAGCAAATATGGATGTCTTTCTGTTTCATTCTCTCTGTTTAACTAGTTTTATTTTAATTGTATATATAAGAGAAAATCTTTTTTTTTTTCAATCAATTGTGGTCTTCTGTCTGGCCAGTAACCTACCGATGTCCAGCAAAGCAGCGGCTTTTCTCCTTTACAACCTGTGGGCAGAGAAGGACTTCCAGAGCTTATTTAAGAAGGTACAGTATGTTTGGAGACTCTGCTGGATGCGTCAGAAATCAGTTTTCCCCCCACATACTAGAGTAGAGTGACTCAGAACACTGTTGTGTGTGTGTGTGTGTGTGTGTGTGTGTGTGTTTTCTGAGTGTTTCCGTATCCGTGAGAAAGTGAGAAAGTGAGAGGGCGGGGGGGGGCTTGAGAAAGAGAAAATGCAGTCGGTGGAGATGTGCCAGGGTGTGGCAGGGTGTGGCAGGGCGTGTTATTGGGGGCCAAGTTATTGCGAAGGCACCCATTGTGTTTCTAGCTTTTCCTATTATTAGTGGGTTTGATCCAGCAAGCCCACTATTGTTCTTCTTAAGTTTTCTTATTTATTATTCCTGCTCACCCACTTTTTGGACGAACTACTGCTGCTAGACCATTTGAGCTATCGACGCAGCGGATGGTTCAAGGATTCTAATTCCGATTGTGACATCACAGCTGTAATTGTTTAACCGTTGTAGCAGGCAGCTCACTGCACCGGGATTAGTGTGTGCTTCACCTCACTGTGTGTTCACTTACACCGTAGCATAATGAGAGTATCTACATGTAAACCGAACCATTGAGAACTGTGTAAGTCTACAGGCAGTTTATTAAAAAGAAAAACAGTACCGTTCACGTCTCGTTCACATATCTATGTTGTTCACATATACAGACGGGCGCCATCTTGGGAAAACACAACTATCTGGGATGTGGCGTAAATCTCGCGTGAAACCTTGTTGCCGGAACAGCAGGGAAGAGGCAACAGGATAGCAGCACGAAAGATACACAGCATACACATGGAATTCGAACGAATTTGAAGACATCGAAGAACGAACCCTTTTAGTTTGATGGATGTCCTTATCAGTCTATGGTCTAACTTATGAACGTGTCGGGTCAACGTCAACAATAAGTAAGTTAGGCTAACGTAAACGTTAGCTATTTGCTGTTGTCATATGCAACCTATTAATGTTAGCTAACATGCTAAGCATTGAAAATGAATGCGTTAGCAATAGCCACTGCTTTTTTTGAGCTGACAAGCCCTGGAAATGCGTTAACGTAATCAGCCAAATTGACTCACTTCTTAAGACCCTTGGTATGGTGTTACAACGATGTGGAGTCGAAATGTAAATTGTTAGTATCGTTTTAATGTGTAAACAGACCAACCGCGATTTTGCAATGAAGTGAATGGAGTCATTTTAGGTACTACTTTTACGAGGTCTGTATCGGAACTCCCCCTATTACCGTCGGTCCCGTATTTCCACCGTCTTGCGTGTATGTGTCACTTAATATCAATTTCTATACAAACCAAGATAGCAGACTCCTAAAGAAACGCAACCACCCACACCATAGGTGTATCTAAATTAGCTATGTACCAAAAATGACATTTTACCGCGACTCAAAAGAGCTGGAGACAGTGTTGTAAGGCTGCGTGTACACAACCGCTTGGAGCTCCAGTGGAATTTTAATTTCACGACGAGAATTCTCGGTCTAACCGTTCATGTGCCGTTGAAACGGTGTAAATTCACCCCTTGCAGACACGTGACTTAAGTCACGTGACGGCTCCATGCTGGACGGCAAAAAGATAGGAGACGGACGGCAAATTACATTATGTCATAACGATTATGATGAGCTGAACACCATTACTATAACATCTTTGTAGTTCAATGTATTGCTGTTTGGGGTCTGATAGTCAAGGAAAGATGCCAGTGGTGTTGTTAGATGAAATGGGTCATGATCGCAAATGTAAAGTTATTAAAACTGGTGGTAACAGCAAGTGGAGATAACGTTAGGTCTAACGTTAGGCTACTGTAATTAACATTATGGTAAATGAACACCCATACGTATTTCTAGACTAAAATATTGCAAAGCGATTTGGTTACTTTATTTGTCTTGCTTTTATCAGTTGTAACATAGTCAAAACGTTAAGAATGTCATAACAGAACATGAAATAATAACTTAGCTGCCACACTTAGAAGCTAGCTATTCTAGCTAACGTTTATCGTAGCTCATAGTGCTAGGGCTAATGTAACTCGTCAGTTTGTACGTTGCCCAGTGAATAAACTTACTTCTTAGGCCTACATGTCTTAAGTTAAAGAATTGAAAGAAATAGGAAATAAAAAAACTTGAACGGTATTATCTGTTTACATTCAGATTTTGCCTAAGTGCTATCTGCCGTCCTGTTCAGAGTCTATGGTTGCTATAGCAACCGCTGCTGTGCTTCATACACTGAGGAGATAAGCATGCAATTGTGGTTGAAATACTCCCGAAACACAAAGAAAACAAACCAAAATATATCTATGCAAGAACATGGGATGTTGTTGTATTCCAAACAATAAGCCAACAGTCGTGGAAGGGCATTACTACGGTTAAATCTCACTATAATCTCCTAGCTGTGCGATATGTCCCATTACAACCCATTGATTTGATTCTCCGAGCGTGGTAAACAAAATCGGATATTTCAGGTAGTAAATGCTCCCGTTAACAAACAAACCAGATTTTGTTCAAATCTTCACACCTATGGCTACTGAAAAATGTCAGGTTAATTTAGCAAATCTTATTTTGAAGTGTTAAAAAACATCGTTGTTTTAGAATTTCTGAACAAAAGTGGTGATAATTGGGGGTGTTACGATAGTTCTGTCAAAATGTATCTTATCTTTGAACAGACTACATGGTTATCTTCCTTAGACTTCGTAGATGTAGTTACTACAATTTGGAGGCGAAATTCGAAGTGTAAATATGGGTTTAATGTGTAAACAGAACCGCGATTTTGCGAGCTAGAAAAAAGGAAGTGAATGAATGAATAGTTACTGCTTTTCTGAGGGCTGGCGTTCTCATAAAATCGACGTAATCTTTGAAAAGACTACCTGGTTATCTTCCTTAGACTTTGTAGATGTAGTTACTACAATTTGGAGTCGAAATTTGACGTGCAAATATGGTTTAAATGTGTAAACAAGACGCCTGATGTTTAATATGTTAATGAATGGGCACAGTATTATTGTGTACAGTAATGGGCTATCAGTAGTATGTAAACAGGTCATGTGTTATGTGATTTACATAAACTAGTAAACAACAGAAATGTTAAAAGCTGGTATTGTGTTTCCTGAATTCTTACATTCAGGCATTCAGATGAAATGTAATTAAATAGCATGTATATACTCTATCAGTGTATGATGCTTGCATGAGGGAAACATCCCAAAACAACGGCACCCATATAATTGCTGTTGTTTTGAGAAGTATTTCTCATGCAAGCATCATGCAACAATGCAAAAACAATGAAACTAGTGTAGGCCTAATTATATTTTACATTAGTAAAGCAGTACTCTGATGTGCATGCTTTCACAAACTTTTGTGAACAATCTTAGCACGTTAAACATTGACTGTTTTGAAGTGCATGTATAGCAATATAGTATAAAAATAATAATAATTGTGATATCATTACAATTTGATGGGGGTGGGAGGAGGGGTGGGTTCATGTAGGTGGGCCCTATGACCCCAAAGTATGCCTTGACTGGGCCTCAGGTCAAAGAAGTTTGAGAAAGGCTGATTTAGACGACAAAGCAGCAAGGAGGCGTCGTGTGATCATTTAAACAAGTTTTATGACAAGGTCGATGAGGGTGGGAAAAATCGTACATTTCTGTGCAAACTAGTCACATTCAGTCACATTGTCTTTAAGAAAATGCAGTCCATTTTTTCGGGTTCCAGCAGCCAACAACCTCAGAACTGACCCTTCAGGCTCTCGAGGCGCTGGCCTTCTAACCTAGCTTACCACCATAGCAACCAGCATGATTGCCCTAGCAACCAGCATAGCAACCACGCTAATTATGCTTTTAGCTTATTGATGTTGCGTTAATGCAGATAACTTTTGATCCGTGGTGCCCGATTTTCATAAATGAGGTACCGTTGGAATCCTTGGATGAGGCCGAGTTCCATGCCCATGATCAAACCCACTCTTGCAGTTCCTCGGAACCGCAATTCTAGTTATAATTATTATAACGAAACGCTCATTTTCCATTGAACCATACAGTAAAAAGTTGAGAAATTTTGCAAATTGATTCGTTACAGGCATATGCTTAATTTCAGAAAGTTTGATGTCTGCACCTGGAGTGCTCTAGCACCACCAACATTTAAAATGTTGTATTACATCTATGCACTTACCGTACACCACATTTTGAACATTAAGGTATATTTGGAATCCTTGGATGAGACCGAATGACGCGACACCATGACGCCAATTTCCGCCATGTTGATCTTCCGCCATATTGATGTCATCAAAAACACTTAAAAGGCATCAAAGGTCACAAAGTTTATCCGATTTTCACGAAACTTGACGCAGATGATCTTCAGACCATGACTCATAAATGCATTGCTTTTTGGAGCCATATTGAAAACCCATGAAAGCCGCCAAACAGGAAGTGAAGTGATCTCAGCAAGACTTTCGTGTATCAACACCAAACTCAGTACATGGTCTTAGGACCCAATTAGGAGGAGGCTCAATAAATTTGATGACTTTTGACCTGTAGGTGGCGCTATAATCACAAGAAGAGGGCTCATATTTCTGCAATGCTTTCACATATTGAAACCAAACTTAGCATATGGACTTGGGACCTCATCCTGAGGACAGACAATAATTTTAGCGACCTTTGGGGTGCTATAATTTGCAAAACTTTCTCGTATCAACACTAAACTTGGTATGTGGACTCATGACTACAACCTGAGGATGCACAATAAATTTGGTGACTTTTGACCACTAGGAGTGCTATAATTATCAACACTTTCTCGTATAGACACCAAACTTGGTATGTGGACTTGTGACCACATCCTGAGGATGCACAATCAATTTTGCGACCTTTGACCACTAGGGGTGCTATAATTTGCGACACTTTCTCGTATCGACACCAAACTTGGTACAAGGACTCGGGACCACATCCTAAAGACGCTCAATATATATAGTGACATTTGACCACTAGAGGCACTATAATTATCAACACTTTCTCGTATGGACACCAAACTTGGTATGTTGACTTGTGACTACAACCTGAGGACGCACAATACATTTGGTGGTGTTTGAGGCATGCATATGTGTGGGGGGCTATTGGGGTGTGTGGGAGAGGAGGTTTATCTGTGTATATGTGTGTGTGTGGGATGGGGGGTTAATTGGGAGTGTGTATAATGTAACAACATTGGGTTGCCATGACAACTCCTGCTAACTGCTTGGCCCCCACATTGCTGCTTGCAGCTATATTTTTGTCTGTCACCGAAAGTTCTTAACCATTTAAAAACACACACACACATGAAGAAAGACTGACTTACTGATTAACTTACTCGGAACCTGTTTTTTTTCTGGCCTTTTCACAACTTTACAACTGTTTTTCAAAACATTTTCAAAACTCATCACAACTTTACAACACATTTTCAAAACTCTCTGTCTATTTTTCAGAACTCTACACACAAAACCCAAAATTGCTCATACAAAATGCAAAATGCCTCAAATCTCCAGCAAAATGACACACAACATTCAAAATGTCATAAACACTCTAAAGCAAGCTCTCGCCTCACATAAAAAACACTTTTGTCATAATATGACATTTTGGATACATCATATGCTCTGTTGCTCAAAACTTAAGGCTCTTCTGTCTTTCATTGGCATCTATGTATATTTTTATTCAAAAGTGAAAGTCATCTATAGAGAGGAGTTGAAATTCAAAGTAAACATGTAAGCAATATAGAAATAGTGATTTTTCCCAAATAATTTGCTGTTGTGAATACAGTATTTTAGAGCCAACAAAAAAGCAAAGCAAAATACAATGACCACCAGATGTACATGGAGTTGTGAAAGAGTTGATTTAGGTAAAGACAGAAATTACTGTATTTCCAAAGAAAGAAATTGCTTTGCTTTTTCCAAAGAAAATGTACTACTGCGTGTGTAGGGTGGATCGCAGTTGGGCGTGTATTTATTCATAGGTGTATAGACTCTTTCAACAGCAGAAACGCGTTCCTTTTCCAGATGATAACTTGGGGACAAACAAAAATTTAAAAAGACGATAAAGTCTAATTCATTTTCATTTCAAAGTATCTGCATTGGTTCTGGACATTTCAACCAGAAATACGATTGACGATACGATACTTATCTCTTAGGGAGTTAGCTTCAACTAGCTAGCAGCAGCTAATTTGGGTGCTAAGATGTTTGTTTTCCAAAGGCTGGTGTAGTCAATCAAATGCACATGATTGGCTCTTCATAGTTTATGATTCCAGCCTGGCGTCACTCAAGTAGTAATGAGTCACCGTCTCCTAATGTTTGATGCTCGTCTCAGCCCAGTGGCTGAGTCCTGGGGCCGCAAAATGTCTTTATACTCTGATTTAAGGTTTAAGTGATGATTTTTTGGACAACACATCCTTAAGTCTTCTCTGTATAAAGTTTCCTTAAATGTTCACAAGGTTTTCTCCTTATTTTAGTCTTATGCTTAAGGAATCTCTTGAACCCTTGCACAAAAGATCTAAATAAAATAAATTACGGTACCTCTTACTCTTTCTGGCATAGATTGTTTCAGTTTAGTCTATGCCTAGTTATGGGAAAACGGCGTAAATCAATAAGATTTCAGAAGAACCTTATCTTACATTTATGAATACGACTGTCCTAGCTCTGTATAGGGATGTGGCGTTCGAAACTGACATCTCGAATCAGTGCCGAGGCTTTGAAGCACAAGTGTTTCGATACACTGCTTTGAAACGTGGTTCAAAACAGCAATGTCCAGTGACCATTGCTTCGAAACATTGTTCAAAATGCCCATGTCACGTGACCAAAGCTATGTGAACCATTGATGTATTTCACTAGTGTCAGCAGCAAGCTACTACTGTATGTGCCCGTCCATTTAATGAACAGTGTAGACTTTTCTTAAGCCACAGCAATGATGGTGTTTTAGTTAGTGAGGGTGTTTTTGCACGGTAGCCTATATGCTGCTCAAATGTTGTTCGCTCCCCGTTTGGTTTGTAAGGTATTGTTTCAGATAATATTTGTTTATGGTCAGCTTCTTACTTTATCATTAACCACAGTTTCAACTGTGTAACACAGTGAACCACTGTCTTGAATAGACCGCATCTCCGATACAAAGCATTTGACAGCTTTGTTTCACCATAAACAGCTCTGAGGTGTCGGAATTATTTTGAAGCCTCAAAACAATTCGGCACAATTGCTTTGAATGTTTCAGTGTTTCACAAAGCCTCGCTTTGCCTAGTTCTATCCCTAGTTCTATAAAGCTTCTCTTTTAATTGACTGCAAAATGACCTGTTAAACAGAACGCACAGTACTGGGTGTGGTGTTTTAATTCACACTGTGACTCTTCTGAATCAGGAGAAGATCTGTTTATCCCCAATTATAAATATAAGTATAAATATATATACTCTTGATCCCCTGAGGGAAATTTGGTCTCTGCATTTATCCCAATCCGTGAATTAGTGAAACACACTGCACACAGTGAGGTGAAATACACACTAATCCCAGCGCAGTGAGCTGCCTGCAACAACAGCGGCGCTCGGGGAGCAGTGAGGGGTTAGGTGCCTTGCTCAAGGGCACTTCAGCCATGGCCGTTGGGATTCGAACCGGCAACCCTCCGGTTATAAGTCCGAAGCGCTAACCAGTAGGCCACGGCTGCCCCTAAGCAGCCTAGGTGACATGTAAAAGTCATGGTGCTTGTTGTTTTAAAAGACTAAAATGTGTGATCCTCCCTGTGAATAAGAATTAATGAAGCACAACAATTTGTCAAACCCATGAAAACTGAAACTGGCTTTACCATGTAACTTTTCCCATAGGTGGTTTTGCATGATTGTTATCCCCCCTCCCAATCTCACTCTCTCTTTCTCTCTCTCTCTCTCTCTCTCTCCATTTCTATAGCAAGGGATGCATAAGAAGGCCTTTGTGAATGACGTCACCAAAGCAGCTCATAGATCTATTATGGTTATTGACTAGCAGCGAGCAAGGTTCTGCATTGTAAGACATGTTGGCTCTAACCACAGACTTTTACTGGCACTGCCACTTATTAAACAGATCTGCCACTAACGAAACTATGCTATACTAGTGATGCAACTGCAGATGCATACAGTCTGTAACAACAATATCATGTCATGAGTACTTTTGTGGTTAGGTTGTAAAGTGAGACATGGACTGTGTTCCAATTTGCATACTTCTGTACTTACAATACCGAATATGAGTGCACAAACCAATGCACTTGTGTACTCGTTAGGTATTGTAAATACAGAAGTATGCAAATTGGAACACATACATGGCCTTCTGGCACTGTTTTAATGTATAAAACACTATCAAAGATTTTTGTTTACATTGGGTGGTAGCCTAGTTTCAATGAAGTGATATATTTTCGAATTTCTAATCTATAGTACAGGGTCTCTTTGCATCTGAAGCACCTTTTTGAGAAAGAAAACACTTGACTTTACTGTACTTGGGTCTTACTGTTTAAATGTGGTCTTATTTTACTAAATTGTGCGGGCAATTTAGTATAATGTGTGCTCGCTTTACTACATAGTATGCTTGTTTTATTAAATCGCGGTCTCATTTTACTAGATTGTGCGTTCAATTTAGTCCATTGTATGCTCATTTAACTAAATCATGTACTCATTTTAGTAAATAGTGTGCTCATTTTACTAAATTGTGTGCTCATTTTACAAGAAATTAAATGAGAGCAGAATTTAGTAAAATGAGCACACAATTGCTTAAAATGAGTACGGTACACATTCTCTGGATATACACACAAAAATATATTGCAATCACACCTCCAGGGTTCCATATAAATGTAATTGTTGAATTTATTTTTTGTTGTTCTAACACTTAGTTTGATCTTGTAACTTTTTAATGCAATGTTGTATTTACTTTATGTGCTCTTAATGAAATAAACTGCTCCTGAGAAAATATACCATCTGTTAGTGTTGACTATGACTGTGGCTGTATGGGCCTTTTGCCTTTATTCAGATAGGATAGTGAAGAGTGACAGGAAGTGGATGGGACTTGAGCAAATTGTGCCACTATTTTTTTTAAGTATATTTTTTTGGGCTTTTATGCCTTTAATTGACAGGATAGTGGAGAATGACAGGAAGTGAGTGGGAGAGAGAGTCGGGGTGGGATCCGGAAAGGACCAGGGGGCAGGAATCGAACCCGGGTCGCCGGCGTACGGTGCAGGTGCCCCAGCCAGTCGCATCACGGCTGGGGCCCCTCCCAACTATTTTTTAAATATTTTAATTATTGATTATTTATTAGCTTCATAATTAAATTTCTGGGAAAAGTGTGTGTGTGTGTGAACCGAGATCTATTTAAGTATTTTGTTTGACGTCATCAGGTGTGTGTGTGAGTGTGTGGTTGTGGTATGCATACATGATTTGAGTGTTTCTGTGTGTTACATTCAGTAGTGACGTCGCTCAAGGCTGATGTCATGAGGTAATCTCCTTAAGTTCCCTGTCTGGGTCTTGTTTGAGCTGTATGGCAGTCCTCCAAACGTGTGTCGCTGGTATGATCACATACTGACTCCTGTTCTGTAGTATGGGGCTTAGAAGATGAACGATAAGCAACAACTCTGAGAAATTTGGAGTTAAGTTCTTTGCTCAAGGGCACAACGGTGGAAGCCAGATATTGAACCCACAACATTTCAGACTACTGCATAACCTGCATAACTTAACCACTACACTACCACTGCCCCTCATTCTACTGACATTTAAATTAATCAGAACTGAGTAAACAGCTGCATTTTAAACAATGTGTTTGCTGCAGTTCTGAAATGGTTTGGTAAGAGTTTAATCCACCAATTTAAGTGTAGTTTCCTAGCTGGTTACACTCCTCGAAGTTGTAAGCAGATGTAAATTAGCCTAAGGCTAACTCTGGTACAATGCATTAAATAGCAATATTTATGTAAAAAAAGTGTACATGGTCCCTAACAAATAAAATGAATATTTTTTTTTATTTGTATAACGGAAAGTTTGCTAACATAACAGGTTTGTCTGGGTTCACCCAGGCTACCATTGCACAGGAGAGCGAAACATTACTGGGATATGTTCTAGCAGCCTATCACCTATCAAAAAACCCATACAGACTATCGCCTGGTCCAGGACTAACTGCAGACTTGTTTGCAGATGTATTGCTTTTAGCAGGTTATGTTGTGCAGACACCTCTGGGGCCCAGGTTTCATGGCAGCCTTTTGATCTCACTTCCCCTTACATGTGTGTCCCTCTCTTGTCTTCCTGGTTGTGTGTTATTGGTGGTTTCTTGATGGAGCAAGATATTTCATCAGGAGCCACTTCCGGGAACCCGGATCTTACGAGTGGTGGGGGTCAAAAAGACGAACCACAAAAATAACATTTCTCATGTCATCGTAGTAAAATATAATTTCATCTTTAACTCACTAACCAGGTGAAAATATTCTATTCCACCTGAGCATTCTATCAATCTCGCTAACAGGTGACACTTTCACTTGAGGCTGAAACCGTTCCATTAACTCAAGTTAGCTGCATCTTGCCTTCGTTTATTCAAGCAAGGCTTAGGTCTGCTTCATGTCTGCTCGTGCATGAGGTAGAAAAGTAGTCCAAAACAGTAGATTGACGAAAAGAGGATACATGAGGATATATCGTAAAATGAAGGGAAACTAAAAGATTTCTGTTCGATTTACAAGCGCCATACAGGATTTTTAGTCATAAAATTAAACATTGAGAGAAAAAAAAGATAGTTGCCAACATAAATTGGATAAGCCAGGTTTAGCCTTTAGCAAGGTTGATGGAATGCCCCCCAGGTTGTCAAAAAATAAAAATAAATCTGCGATCGGAGATTTATAGGTGTGAACCGTGGTGTACAGTATACCTGTCTTAAAGTCTTGAAGTGATTAGTCAGACATGCTTGTGCATGGGAAACATTAGTCTAACCTGGTTCCAGTGAATTCGACCACGCCTTTCTGAAGTGTTTTTATACACTTCAGCAGTAAATACTTTAACAGTGTATTTAGTTTCCACCTTTTCACCCTGAACTAGAGACCTTAATCTTTCTTTCCTCTTCTTCCCTTTGTGATTACCCTTACCAAAAAAGGTATACTTATTCATTTTTATCAAGTAAACTGAAGTGCAGTTGAAGCCCAAGTTTACTTTAGGTAGTAAGTTTATGAGTAAATGTATATTAAGTATATTTAAGTAAGTACCAAGTATAGGCTAGATATACTTAATGTAAACTTATCAGTATACGCCAAGTATAATTCAATCTAGTATATCTCTAAACAGTACACAAAAAGTAAGCTATATGCTTAGTTCAAAAATGTGCTTGTACACTTGTACATGTACTATGTTTAGACTTCTTCGGACTAAATTGGTCCACTTTTAGTTTATAAGTGTAAAAGTAGTAAACTTTTAGATGGACTACAAGTGAACTTATAGGTGTACTGTTTACTAATACACTGCATTTATATTGCTTATTTATATAATTTATATTACACACATATCAGTGGCGTAGGCTGCCATGCAGGGTATAAACTGGCACATCGGGAGGAGTTTTGGGATTAAAGCGACACCAAAGAGTTTTTTGTACCTTAAAATAATGTTTCCAAAATCGTTTCAGTGGTTTATCAACTCGTAACAGGGTGAACGGCACTTCTGCATTCGCTTTGCGGCCCTCTATCGGCTATAACCGCACTATGTAAGTTTGCCAGATTGGGTAGCGAATCTGTAGTAAGAAACTGCAAATTTGACTTGCTTCTGATGTTGAGAGTGTTCTTTACTGACTTCTGTATTAGCTTGGAGTGTTAAAAATATGCTTTGAGTGGCATTCAAAGTCTTTGTTATTGTTTGAAACCCCTATGTTACGTCTTTGTTATTGTTTGTTATGGTTCATATGTTATTATCTTAAGAAACAGTGAAATTATCTTGCCACAACTGGCAAGGGGTAATCCCTGAATGCCAGACTGGCACCACACCTGGCACCACACCTGGTACCACACCTGGTTCAGATAAGGGTCTGTCTGAGCTTTAGGACTGGTCATATTATTATGCCAGCACTGAACGTTTTGCCCGGGGGTTGGCTTCGGGTTTGAGCCTAGCCTGTCTCGTTTCAAGAAAAAGGAACCTGTATGATTTCTGTGGGAGTTTTTTTTTACTGGATCTCTGAACACACAAAAGCTATTGAACATGTCAAGTGTTCCTACAAACAATCCAGTCTACGTCATAGAGCACCAGTCCAGACCAGGGCCGGCTCTGTCTGACAAACGTGTTACGGTTTGCCGTCTGAAGCACATGGCAATCTCTTGGTGTAGAAGCATGATCCTGGTTTCAAATGAAAGGCAACACATTGAGGCTTCTTGTAGACTATTTGGATTGTATATCAGTGGTTGTGATATAGAATGACTACACAAAATATGGAATAATTGCACAAAAGTCTCTAATTTTGTATTTTCTTTGCTGCTTCAAAAAAAAAAAAAAAGCGGAGGAAGGGGAGGAGGGCATTTTTTGATAAATTTAATTGAGACATAGTGAGATTAATCTGTTAATGTAAAGCACTATACGGATTGTACATGAAACACACAACAGCTATTGAACATGTCAAGTGT
Organism: Alosa alosa; assembly: GCF_017589495.1. Lineage (NCBI taxonomy): Eukaryota > Metazoa > Chordata > Actinopteri > Clupeiformes > Clupeidae > Alosa > Alosa alosa. The sequence continues at coordinate 23,023,839 of NC_063198.1, forward strand.
TCCTACAAACAATCCAGTCTACGTCATAGAGCACCAGACTAGACCAGGGCAGACAAAGCACATGGCATGACAAAGCACATGGAGTCCCGCCATCGTCTTGGACTTTCATTTCCTGAGGCCTCTCTTGCTCCGTGCGCCTTTAGAGCTGTGTGAAAAGGAACCAGCAGACATATCAGAAATATGAGAGACATATATTAGAGACATATTAGACCACAGCAGAGACACATACACTATATGACCACAGGAGCCCTGGATACATGTCTCAATGCACATACCCTTAGAGTGCTGTATTTCAACAAATGTTAAGGTGCCATTCACACATACAAGACTGTCTGTCAGTGTTGTCATGAGGTATGTAGCCTGTGTGTGTGTGTGTGTAATGACACATGAAAGTTCCTTAAAACCAGGGCTCCGAACCGGTTCAAGGAACGAAAACGAACGGAATTTTACGGAATTTTACGAGGAGCAGAAACGGAAACGAAAACAAAATGGTCTTCAACTGTTCCGGAACAGAAACGTTATTCTGAAATCCACAAAACCGGTTAATAATCGTTCTCTATATATTTTATAAAATTTCACAAAAGCATATCCTATGTCAGGGAGACTATTTCCGGTTGTGCGAAAAACAAGCCCGCATCTACACTGTTAATGTGAGCTAACAAGCCGCTATGTAGCCAACTAGGCCTACCCAGAGCCATGTAAAGGTAGAGTTGCGACAACTCCATTGACGCCAATGTTCCATTTTTTTCCAACAATGGCAGCTAATGGAAGCCTCAAATAGTTCCCGGAAGTTAACAATTAATAATAGCAGCAGTGCAGTTACAGCAGTATAGACTGTTTGTAGCCAACATTTCAGACTCAGATTTACATTCCTTTGCCTCATCCGAATAATAATAATAATAACAGTAATAGTAGTAAAGTAATAGTAGGCTATCACAAGAGCCTAATTATAATAATAAACGATGTATCGACTATGACTTTTCTGCTGCTCAGTCATATCAGTTCAACATCAAATAGGCCTAAATTAAAAGAGGCTATAAGCCCAATAAATGTGCCACACGTAATAGCCGAATATAAGATACTTGCCTATCCCATTTCAATTAGGCAGCACACCACCACGAACAAGCTGTCATTAAGTTTTTGCGTTTAGTAGGCAACTTGACGTGACGTTTCTTGGGCATTTAGCTTCACCATCACGTCAAGTTGTAACGCTCATCTAGGCTATGGATTTAAGTGGCTTAAAGGCAGCAAAAGTGGGATAGTGCAACTGCTTCCCCAAAACAATTCCTCCATAACTGTGTATTTAATCGTTTGATATGTGGATAACTTTCAGTGGACTAAACAAAAGGTAAAGATTTTGTTATCACAAGGCTAGCTGGTTAAGTTATATGGCCCGAAGCATATAGCCAACTTTGTTTGCAGCAGTGAAGCTGAGTTTGTTGTTAACATTGTTGGTAACTGTCAGGGAATTTAACCCCAACATACAAGAACCACAACACGTAGTATGGCTTTGCCCACAAACTCTGGTACCAAGAGCCTGCTAATGTAAGGAAGAATTCCTCACACCATCAGTCTCTGACTCTGCAGCCCAAAAGCTGTGTCTTTTATTGTACAGATGCACACAGAAAATAGAAAGCAAGGCATAGCGACTTCATTGTGACATACTCTTACCTCACCCACCCACACACACAGACAGGGCATACCTGTCAACACTCCCGTTTTTCCCGTGTTTCTCCCGTATTTCAAGGTAATCTCCCAGCACCCTCCCGTTTTGTTATTTTTCCCGGAAAACTCCAGTAATTTGCATGGCCATCAAACTTCATTTTAAAATCATTGATGCATTCAGGTTGCCAGATTGTGTATGAAATACACCCTACACATACACGATCACTTAGTTTCAATTTCAACCGTTTTGTCATAGGCTAAAACCTGGCAAGGTTTGGAGTTTTGGAAGTAGGCTGCAGGCAGGCAGCTGGTGGATACATAAGTGGCATGCGTAAGGTAATGGTAAAGTAAAAGCAACGACCGAAATTCAGTGTTGAAACGTATTAAATATGCAAACACAGCTCCGGTATAAACACTGACCCCCCCCCCGAAAAAAATCTCCCGTTTTTGGAAAGCTAGACATGAGATGGGTGCAGTTCCTGTCTGTCTGCACACTTAACTTGTACTCTCTGTTCTTAGAACTCAGCACAACAACATTTAACTTGAACTCTCTGTTCTTAGAACTCAGCACAACAATATTTCTGCTTACACAAATGGTTATACAATAATAATAATTTCCTTACAGTAACGTAAACGTTTCTTCAGTTAGCAGCAGTAGGCCTACTGTTTTTTTTTTTTGCATTCATTTTCATTGGCAAAAGCTAGCCTAATATGCATGAGAACCTTTATAGATTTGAGGGAGCTGCAGCTTAGCATCAGCACAGTCATATTAACACAGCAGGCACTAGCCCAGTGAAGGATCGTATAAGAAACTAGATGTACCGCATAGCGGTACAAAATATGACCGCCGCTCAGTCCTGTACATCCATTCCGCGAAAATAAATCACACTTCAATTTGTCTCCATATTTTACTCCATCCCCCACTCTTGAAACTTTTGTGTATGCTTGTTTGGCATGCCTGAGTGTGTTGTGTGCGGCTGCACAGAAAGTAGCCTACTGGTGCTGAAAAGGTGAATAGATTGTAGAATAGCCAAAGAAGATGTAGCATTGTTATAAAACCTTTAAAATCTCTAAACAATCACAAGTAGGGCAGTTCATCACAGTTCATCCATTGCAACTGGATTGATGAAAGGTCACTTACACCTGTAGGCTATTGTATTTGGGAAAAGCAAAAGGTATCAGCATAATGTTATTTATTTATTTATTTTTTTTTATGTATTTATAAACAAAAACATCTCTGTCAGTTCCATGCCGTTTTCAACAGCTATCAAAACAAAGGTCATTTTGGATGGATGGATTTTTTTTGTGAATGTTTCTTCTTCTACATAAGATTTTAGTCATCTTTAGTTCATGTAATACTTTATTGTCAATGCACAAATTAAGTAACAGTAGTCTGAAACGTTATTGTTAATGCACAAATTAAGTAACAGTAGCCTAGTCTGAAACGAAATGCTGTTTTACATCTAACCAGTGGTGCAAATAACTGACATGTCCAAATGGGCCTTGATGAAATGCGTCGCTAGACTGTTCATACACATTTTAACGGGCCAAAGTTGAAAAGCTTTTGTCCGTTATTGTTAGTGCAAATATAGGCTGATTCATGTTCCCTTGCATTGTTTAACTGAGGTCCATGGCTAGTCTGGCTTTCATCAGACCAAGCTCAATCTTTTAAGAAATCAAAAAATAAATAGCGGGCAGATCAGGCTGGGTTCACCCAGCCTAGTCCATAGGCACCCGATATTGTTTAATTTTCCGATTGAGATATACACGCTCTGGCTATTCTAAATGCAAAAATGCATCAGGGAGTTATGACAAAAAGCGGTAACTAACAAACTAGATCCTAATAGAAAGTTGTTAGCTTCCCTAAGCTACAGGTAGGATTATAAGGTAGGCCTATTGACAACATAAATTGTCAATAGGCTATGCTGGCTAACGACACAAATAAAATCTCCTTTGGAAACCAATGGCTTCGCCTTACAGTATCAACTGACTTAAACTGTCATATCGTTGGCGAAAAGTTGTAATAACATTCACGCAGCTCCATGAGTCAAGGAAAGCCTTGAATGAAGTAGCCACTTCTAAATGGGACCCACTACACAGTAGCTTAAGGTGTTTTGCTAAAGCAGCCATAATGAAATGAAGGTGTCATTGTTTGGATACTTCACACACACGTGCTTTTAATTTCACAGACTACAACTACCAAGCTGTAATCAAAGCACATCGATTCCCCTCTCACACCCTGCACGCACTTAAAAACAAAATAAACAGGCGTCTCAGTCTCACGCGCATGTATAGGCAAAACTGTATCAGACCCGGTGTAGCGTTGGTAAATCTTCCATTGCACAGAATGATTTTGTAGCACGTGCAATAAATGACAGTCGAAAGATACAAACAGTGCTGCTATACATTTGCTTGGTATAACCGCATTTATAGTTTTCTACAAATGCAATCAATCAAATGCCTCCATCACTCAACCAACGCTAACGGTAACATTACCTAGGTCCTTATTGATATTACAAGATTAACGTTACCTGCAGTAAAAACCAAGCATGTCGAGAAACATCCTTAGATTTATTTCGGCTTCAAGAAGAAATGGGAATTACACTTCATGTGAACATCGTCCTATCCTTATTAGATGTTAAGCTGCGGTAAATTACAGTCCTTGTATGAAGGCGTCCATTGTTTTTCCAACCCACTTTTAACTTCCAACAAAATTACGTCTCACTGCAACGATGCTCTATCTAGTGGACAAACGACTACTTCTCGCCAATACTGAAAATGCAGCCATGATGATGATGATGAATATTTATTTTGGCTTTCTTTTAATCCTACTGATTTTCATTTTTTACGGGGGCAAATCACAAATGAGTGATTATGAGCCAGGTTGATGTGGGCCCTTGAGACCAACATACCATAAAAGATTCACAGAGAACTGTGTCTGCCCTACCCTCCTTTTGGGGGTCCAGTCCAGCGGGGGGCTGCAGATGAAAACGAAAAATGACGGTTCCATGCTATCCATGTGGGGGTACATGCTCACCAAGTTTTGTGTACCCCGGTCTTTCAGAGTCCCGGGAATCCTTGTTGGTGTATGCGTCACTAAATGTACACATAAATTATTTTATTGTAAGGCCCCCATGAACGAAAGTACACAAAACTTGGCATGCATTCAGAGGGTGTCATAATGATCCTACTCTTTTAATTTCGTGCAGTTTTGACCTTGTCAGCCAGAGATATTGAGATGAAAACACCTCATTTTTTGCTTTTTAATTTTTAACTAGGTGGCGCTATACATGAAATAAGTGGTAATGGGATGGGTTGACATGCCCCCTTAAGACCAACATACAAAAAAAAGGTGGACCTCCTAGGCCCTACGGTTCTCGAGATATTCACAGAAAACTGTCTCCGGCCACCTACAGGCCAGTTGGTGTATAGTAACATAAATTAATTTATTGTGTGGCCCCCCATGAACGGAATTCCACAAAACTTGGCGTGCATACATAGGGTGTCATAATGATCCTACACTTCCAATTTTGTGCAGTTTTGACTATGTTAGGTCACAGATACCTTCAATTACACCACCTCATTTTACTTTTTGTGTTTAACTAGGTGGCGCTATACATGAAATGAGTGGTTATGGAATGGGTTGACATGGCCCCTTGAGATCAACATACAAAAAAAAATGGTCCTCCTAAACCCTACGGTTTTCGAGATATTCACAGAAAACTGTGTCTGCCCTACCCTCCTTTCGGGGGTCCAATTCAGCGGGGGGGCTACAGATCAAAACGAAAAACGATGGTTCCATGCTATCCATGTGGGGTTACATGTCCACCAAGTTTCGTGTACCCGGTCTTTCAGTGTCCCGGAATCATTGACGGAAATTTGGGCATCAAAAAAAAAAAAAAAAAAATAAAATCTGACTAAACCTATATGACCGCCCGCTTCGCTGTGCGGCGGTCATAATTATATTCCTTATTAGCTGCATACTTGAGGTTGGAGATATTAAGGCACGTCAGGTGTCTCACATACTGGAACTTCAAGATACATAGCCGTATGATTTTCTTATTCAATTCTGCACTGGACTTGAATTACGAATTTCGGCAAAGATACACAATTATGATTTTGGCCTATTGATTATAATGTGTTTAATTGAAAGCTCTGTCAGTCATTTGGATAAGCATCAGCTAGATGACTAAATGTAAATGTAAATTCTTGAATTATTCTTAATTCTGATCACACTACATGAACTTGCATACGGTATACGACAGGGGCCAAATTGTATTGTTTTTTACTATATAGTTTTAATAGGCTAAATGTTTGGGATAGAAAAAGCTTTTTTTGCAGTGCTTCCATACTTCCTTGAAAAAAGTATTTTGATTATTTTCTAAATACAAAAATACAGTATTTTATTTTGATACATAATATGGTTAGGCCTACTGTATTTTGTAGTTTATTTTGATACATTAAAAATGAGGGTATTAGGTATTTTATTTAGAAATACATTCTGATGTATTTTTGCCCATCCCTGCCTGTTCCCAGCATTAGCACAACACTTTGCAATGATTAGCTTGTCACCTGTGACGATATATGCTAGGCCTAAGTGACTGACCTATCTGGGTGTGTTTGGAGATGCCTGACGAAATCAGACATTGTTGAATAGGCATAATTACAGTGCATGAAAATGCACTGTTCTGTTATCCGAAGTCGTCTTCTTCTTCTTCTTCTTCTTCTTCTTCTTATTCTTCCCACCAAATTTCTGCATCTAATTCAGCTTTAACCGTTTAATGTAGAAACTTCGTTCAAACTTTGTAATGTAGGTCTTGAAAAGGACACGTGGGGAATGTATTTTTCACTTTTGTAAACTTACTTATACTTTTTGAGATATTAATAAAAAACAAGCTTATTTCCCCCATAGACTTAACATGGGCTGATGACATCACAATGGGCTAATTAACTTGATTTGCACCTGCTCAACTTCCAGCTGCTCACTACTAGGACCCATCAAAGGGCCAGTTAAACTGATTGCACCTGTAGCAACTGCTTTCTGCTTAACTAGGCCAACTCTCTCTGTGTCTCTCCATTCTACAAGGATATAAGGCACATTCACTGGCGCCTTAATGCAGGGGCTTACCTGGGCTGAAGCCCAGGGGCCTCAACCAATGAGGGGCCTCCTAATAATAATAATGAATAAATAATAATAAACGGCCGTGTCCGTATTCGCGGCGTCAGTCATTAGCCTACTCTGGAGCTAGCCTACATAATTGAGCACATTGCACTGCTCTACAATGACATCGATGCAGAGGCCCCCTTTGCTTCTCTTCTGAAGTGTAACAAAATGTAACAAAACTTAATAAATCCCAAAGTAGAGGAGCTACAGGAGAGGCTGAAACTGACTGACAAATTTACAAACTCTGGAGATAACGTGGGTTGGATTGAAGCAACGATAAACGAATGACGTGGATTCCTGTAACTGTCCATGAAAACAGAAGGCATAGCAGGTAAATATCGTAGCAAATAGCCTGGCAATGAAACGGCTTTAAAAACATGTAGGCCTATTTCACTTGTAGGAGAACATGAGCTGTTGCGCAAATAAATGAATTAGTGATCTGCATCTCCGTTCACCAAAAGCTAAGTTTGTGCTAACCCATATTCGCACAAATAATATCCTATGTTATGTTTTCTGATTGTTAACGTGAGATATGTCTCCATGTTGGGAAGTGTAGTGATAATGCATAAGCAGGGGTGAAAGTAAGCCGGTACTGGCCGGTACGGAGTACCACTAAAATATTTGGAGAGGGTACGCCGTACCGGAAAGAAAACTATACTGTCTCTGAAAAATATAGCACTTTCAGCATGACAACACAACTGCTAACGTCAAATTACCAGAAGCAACACGTTTCCCCCAAAATATATTTCATATACATCGTTCTGAACTGTATCTGAATTGTGTCTAAACCTCCCGTGCAGCTGGACAGACAACGAGCAAGCTATAGCGCGCGTACAGTAGCCTACAGTTATTGCGCCAACGTGCACTGGTATCCAAAGTGTTTTAGCAGACGGACGTTTCTTGGAAAGTCTCCCAAATAAAAAAAACATACAGGCTAAAGAAAAATATGTTGATGTTTCAATAGCCTATTCTGGTTTTATGTGTGCAGTGTTTCGCTGGAGAGACACGAGACAGACAGCGCGTGTACGGCTTAACCAGATCTTGCGCAGCAATAATGAAAGAGTTTTAGCGGACAGAAGTATGTTGCAGTCTCCCAAATAAAAAGGCATGACTCAAAGAAACGTGTTTCATGATATACAGTAGCCTATATAAAACAAAATTGATTGGAAGTGGGAGCGAGCAGAGTAACTAGGTTAAATAAATAAATAAATGTTGAAATTAAGTGTTTGCAATTTATTCATAATCAAAAACAGATGCAGGTGGGTTAAAGAGTGATACTAGAGTGATAAGAAGTCCTAGTGAATGCTTGATAAGTAGACTATAATACAGTAAATAAACAAATACATAAATAATAAATAATTAGGCTAAGTGAAATTTTCGTCGCGCATTATAACTCTATATCATAGTACCACCAAGAAATAAAAACTACTTTCACCCCTGTGCATGCAAGGTAGCCAATGTTCACGTCACATGAGCCAGCTGCGTGTTCTGTAGGCTAAAAGTATTTCTGTCCATCCCAATCTGTGTTAGAATGGTGTGTTAAGTAGACAGAATTTCAAAAAAACCTCCTGGGGAACCCCCCGACACGACAAACACATGCACTTTTGAAAAGCTTGAAATACGTCCATATGTGTAACCTATCTTTTAACTTAGCCTATAGTGTTGTAAAAGTTCAACGCTGTTGTTTTCGTGCTGTAGGCTAACCTTTTTGATAAGCGATGTCATGGATAGGCTGACGTGATTAAGGGCTTTCTGTTCCTGTTTATGTAAATGTTTTACATAGGCTCAATAATGATAGGCTACACTGCATGTTAGGCTATATCAACCAAAAGCGCACGTTATGTAAATAGGCGGGTCAGATCGCGGGCCGGGTATCATAATTAGTATTTGCGGTTTGGGGTGGCCTTAAAAACATATAGCCCAGGGGCCTCAGGTGGTATTAAGGCGCCCCTGGCCACATTCCATCCAACTTTCTATCCATTCATCCTCTTCAAACTATTCACTCATCCACCCATTAAACTATCCACCAACATCCATTAAACAATCTGCCTATCAACATCCATTCAACTTTCTGTCTATCAACATCCATTACACTATCTAAATTAAACTTTTAAACTATATACTCTATCTCAGGCTTTAAGCATACAATCTGGCTCTCTTAAGACTACAGATTCTGTTCCTATTTCCTCTGCCCACAACTGTTTCAAAATAAATGTCCTCACTACAATAATTCACTATTAAATAATTTAACTATTTAAACTACTCAACTATTTAACTGTTTAGACATTTCAACTGTCAGTTGTTATCAACTATGACTCCTGCCAACTGTTTCCAAATAAAAGTTTGTTTTGCATTTTATGTTAATATACAGTATGTTTATATTTTCATGCACTGGTAATTTCCTCGAAATTACATTTTCTAGTTTATGGTGCCACGCACCTTGCATGTAGCTGTTCGCTTATTTCCTCTGTGTACGAAGTTATTGTAACTGAAAGTAACGATAAAAGGCACAACTCCAGGAGGACTTCTTGTCGCCATGGTCAATGCATTTTTTTATATATATCTGTGAGTGTGCGCACATAGCGCATGCGTTACGTTGCACATTATGGCAAAGGGGCAATGCCGCTTGTCATACGTTTCCCAAAGTATATGTAGCAATAAAATAAAATAGAAATACATGAATACATTTAGATAAAAAAAAGCAATAATTGCATGAAATACAGCTGTTCAGGATTCTCAAAGCTCGAGTCCGAGTAAAGTCTGAAGTCTTTTGAGTGGAGTCGCAAGTCATGTCTGTCCAAGTCCCCATCTTTTTTACATTTCTATCCCCTCATTCTCTTTAATTCAAGTTCACAGCACAAAGCTGACATGCACTAAAAGAGCATTTATGCTTTATCAAGAATCAAAAAGATTAGCGTGGCACCGCTCTAGATGTGTCATTAAATTAATTGTGCTATTTCGCGAGGTATAGAGATCTTTCGGTTTCACACACAAAGGGCACTTAACTGTTCTTCATATCCTAGTTGTCTCTGACAAATTGAAAATAATGAGCGTATAGGCTTATGTCCATCGAGTCAGTTGCAGCCAGCCACAGTCATCTTCAACCAGGAACAGGAGCTATGTTCTGCTATTTGCGCAGATTTTTTCTCCTCTGTTCTCGCAGTGTTGTTTGCGAATATGTATCATTACATAATACCACTTAATTTCAGGTTAAAATGCATTGTAATGCGCGTTACTGAAGTTTGTACCGAGTACAATATTACCCATTTTTTTTTTTTAATGCCTTACATTGCCTCGTTACAGCAAAAAGCAATATATTACAGTAATTACATTACTTTTGTAACTCGTTACTCCCAACACTGACCACTAAGAGGAATAGTAATGGGGAAAGTAAACAGCCTTGTCTAACTCCTGTTGTGATGTGAAATGCCTGTCAGCTGGTCTTCATGTATGATTCTACATCGCTCATTGCTCTTACAGTTACTCATTAACATGTACATATTGCCCCACCCCCTACCTCCTATACTTATGTTCATAGGTTTTTAGTCAGGATTAATCCTGACTCCAACAAGTGCACTGCCAAGGAGCAGATGAGCAAGACGACTGAGAGAGTGGTGAAGCAGAAGACGTCATACATGAACCCCCATGTAATCTCCTTCATCAGGGACCTCACTGAATTCTATTTGCTAACTGACTAGATGCAGGTGAGGTTCTGATAGCTTTAATAATAATATAATTAATAATATATGTATATATGGGTATACTATAATTAATCATAATTTGATAATAATAATAATAATAATAATAATAGCATAAGTACCTTGTAATCCATGTAATTGTTAATGTTTTTTCTTATTTAATTTTCAGGACAACTGGGATTCTGGGTCTCCAAGGTCAGGGGACCATAGACCTTTATATCAAGTGGCAGGGGAATGATATTTGTAAGAAGTTTCTTTTCATTTATGTTTTAAATGTTCATGCACATGTTCATTATTGTTCAATGTTTTATTTTATTTCAATATTGCCATTGTGTTAATCATTGCTCTTTAAAACGTGCAAATAAGGTTGGTTATTTATTATTTTGACCGTATTTTATCAATTCACATTATTGTTCCATCATGTTAATTTTGGATAGTCTAATGGCGTGTCGTCCATTATCCCTAACTTATGTTGTACCTGTTTTGTCATGTTCCTGTTCACCAAATGTCTTAAATAAATAACTGTTAACAATTTCTTGTTGTCCCAGACCCAGCTCTTTAGAGAGCATCTCCTCTCATAGCACCACTTACAACAAGTCTTGCTGATCCTAGCACTTATCAGCCGTCTTGAACTGACACTCAACTGTTTAAAAACAGCACTCACTGACGCACTTATTCTTACTGTACTCTACCGTTTTTAAATTGTCCTAAAACTTTAAAACTTAACTGTTACCATGTTGTTAGTCGCTTTGGTTAAAAATGCGTCAGCCAAATGTAATGTAATGGTAATATTTTAGAATATGGATGATTCTATTAATGATAATTAATAGCTAAAAAAACACAGCTCAAAAAGTACAGTACCTTTAAGGTAAAATTAATTCACAGTAACTTACTGGCAACAATTTTACAGTGTGGGCAGATGGAGCAGGAGGATGTGGGGGTCTATGGAACCAGTCCATGTTTTGGATGCCAGAGAGTGTTTGGACGGATGTCTCATTATTTTGTAGTAGTGGTTTATTTTTACAAACAATGATTTCATAGCAGGCTTAGTGGATCTAGCAGCTGTTGGGCTGCTATTGTATCTTGTGTCACCCCCTCCTCTTCTAGGTCCCTCACAGTTGTTGTGTTGCTTTTCTCTCGGGGGGCCATGGACGCCCAACTTTGGAGGCACCTTTAATTAAACTCCTGTTCTCGGTCAAGTGATCTGTTTTAAGGGCGGAAAGCAGCTGTCTGGCAAGGACAAGCATTTCAAACACACACATCTCTCAGGAGACTCCTCCACTAGAACCCCTCTAACCACAACCCAAGCCAAGCCCAGGTCCTCTCGGTCCCAGCAGGTCTGGTAAACAGAAAGGTGACCTGTGCTTTCAGGAGAATGTCCACCCAATCCTCAACTCTATGCCCCTCAACGTTCAGTGGATAAAGAGCAGTACAGAGGGTAAAATATGCCTGTGCATCAGTGGATGAAGACAAATAGTGTGCAAAGTATGTGTACCAACGAGTAAAGAGGTGTTCTAAACTGAACTACTAAACTTTCAACCCAATCAAGCTCATTGACTGAGTTAAGTAGTGTCCAGTCTGTAGCATATACAAGTATGCATGCAAACCAGTGTTTAACATTTTTAGAGTTGTAGTTGTGTGTAAAGCTGTAGCTGCCTGGTTGGGTTAGCAGCTGGCTGTAGCAAATCGAGCTAGGTAAAACCAATTGTTTTGAGAAACGGAGATCTATGTGAAAACTCGCCGGATTCCTCCTTTAATCTATTTCTTCATCAGTACACCGACTCCATGTTGATTAAATGGAGAGCAACAGCTTTTCTCTGCCTACGAGACATGTCATAAACCTACAAACGTCAACAGATCAACTGTGCTGAGTTTGTGCACACACCAGCACAGATCTCACACAGCCCTGCTCTGATTGGACCAGAAGAACCAGGAGCTGTGGATTTTTGCAAAACAAATAACAGGCTCTAGGTGGAGGTAGAAGTGCGGGTTTTTTTTCTAAAACCGGCTGATTTATGTTGTTATGTCGGAGCATAGTGTCGGTTTCAGTGAATATGATAAAATCTTGCCAACTGCAGCTTTAATGCATGTACAGTTTATAGTAACATATGTTCATATGACACATGTATACAATGTATAGTACAGGTGTGTAGATAGGACACCTGTATTTATAATGTATAGGTGTGTAGATATGACACCTTTATTTATAATGTATAGCACAGGTGTGTAGATATGACACCTGTGATATGACACCTGTATTCATAATGTATAGTACAGGTGTGTAGATATGACACATTTAAAGTGTATAGTACAGGTGTGTAGATATGACACCTTTATTTATAATGTATAGTGGGGGCAATTAAAAGTTATGCATGTTTCTGCAGTGTGGAATCAGTGGTGGTGTGCAGTAATGATGTAGATATTTGTTGTGAATCATCAAATTCCAGCATTGAAATATCACATATACTGTGAAACATATAGTACATAAAATTGGCTACAGGCTCATATATGCCTATAAGCAGTAGATGCACTGGTGCAAAATGTAAGTACTAACTACTGTGTGACATTGATTCATTCATTCATTGCAGAGTGTGGTTGGTACTCACATCTTCTGGTGGTCGCTCACTCGATTCCTAAGAACTGTTACCTGGAAACAGCAGTGTTGAAATGTTGGGGTTACAGAGTAAACAATAGACCCTTTCAACAATAACAACAAAAACAATGCTTGAACGTTCTATTTGGGCCCCAATCTACTTCCTCTGCATTAAGATAACATATGGAATGTTAAAAAGGAAGTCTTGTGGGGCCAACTATGATGCTGATAATGGAACTCTCCTGAAAGGGTCCATAGACCCTTTCAACAATAAAAACAAAAACAATGCTTGAACGTTCTATTTGGGCCCCAATCTACTTCCTCTGCATTAAGATAACATATGGAATGTTAAAACGGAAGCCTTGTGGGGCCAACTATGATGCTGATAATGGAACTCTCTTGAAAGGGTCCATAACATATCTCTTCTATGAGTATCAGTCATGTTGCTGGATGGTTGGCATGGGGTAGCAGCATACTCTAAAAGTGGAGCCTTTTAAAATAAGATTAAAGTATGAACTTTTAGGGTCTAGAGCAACACTTGGATTTTTTTATGCAGCACCCTAGTTCACATGAAAACTTGTGGACAACATTAAAAATGAATCTGTTATGCAATGAGTAAAATTGAATGTGCTCTTTTTGTTCAACTCTACTGACTCGATTCATGCTGCTGTCTAAGAGGAGAGCCCTAACAAACATTTTAAAAGAAAAAGGAATAATTTATTGTTCCTACCTCATATTTCTGTCGTGTGTACTTATACTGAAGCTCAAAGCTCTCGGCCTCCAGCTGGTGCATCCACTCCCACAGTTCTTTGGCCTTCTCTCTGTGATTCAATACCAGATGCAAGTCACTTCAGAGCTCCTCAAAGCTAATTATGTTAGCAGGGGACACTAGTGAAGTTAATCACTGTAGCTATTTAGTCTGTAGTTGTATGAAGAATTTCCATTATGTTTATTTCCAAAGAAGTTATAGTATGGTTATAGTTATAGTTGGGCAATTATGCTCAAAACTGTCACATCCGTAACGCCAACACAATGCCATGGTATTTAGTTGGCGTTATGGATGTGAGAGTTTTGCGTGGAATTGCCCAGTTATAGACCTGGTATTAGTATTAGCACAAAACCAAAATGGCTTGTGTTCAATCTAAATACTTCATGGGAAATCTTGAATACACTAACAAATATCACACCATCTATTTAGATCATTTCACATAACTGCAGTATAAGCGCCATTCACCTGAGCTTATCTTCATTCAGTTGGGTGATGTTCAACTCTTTGCGTCGATCGCTGAGGATTTTCTTCTTCTTCTCTCTCTCTGTCTGCTTCTTTGGCCCACTGCGCTTCTCCTAGTAACACAGCCATGATGGGAAACCATTTCATACAGAAATATCAACCGCTATTTTTGGTCTCCTACATTGCCCTTACAGTGCACGTTTGCGCATGATGTAATATACTTAAATACCTTCAGCATGTATCTAGTCTCTCCTAAAGGTTGATTTGTCCTAGTCTCACCTTATGGGTTGCTCATCCTTACCTTCTGTGTGTATGTAGTAAGTTACTACATACTCACAGTAGACAATAATGGCCGCCCCATTAGGTGAAACTGGGGTACTAACATCAACCTGAATGTTTTACTGCTAGTAACATTCAGGTTGATATGTCCCACTTTCACCTTATGGGGCGGCCATATTACCTTCTGCATGTATCCCGTCACATGCAGACTCGTCAGGACCCTCTTCTTCTTGGCATCGTCGTCGGCTTTCTTCTTTGCTTCCTCCTCCTCTTTCCGTGCCTTCTCCTCCTGTTTAACACACAGCAGATCATAAACAACATCCTTCTCCTGTTGCACATCCAGTGCACAAAGAACAGTACAGTACATGTGCGTGTACAGTATGTGTGTGTGTGTGTGTGTGTTTGTGTGTGTGTGTGTGTGTGTGTGTGTGCATGTGTGTGAATGTATGTGTGTGTGTGTGTGTGTGTATTTGTGTATGTATGTGTGTGCAAGTGTGTGAATGTACGTGTGTTACTGTGTGTGTGTGTGTGTGTGTGTGTGTGTGTGTGTGTTGCACTCACATATAGTTTGTGTGTGTGTGTGAATGTGCTTGTGTTACTGTGTGTGTGTGAATGTGCTTGTGTTACTGTGTGTGTGTGTGTGTGTGTGTGTGTGTGTGTGTGTGTGTGTGTGAATGTGGTTGTGTTACTGTGTGTGTGTGTGTGTGTGTGTGTGTGTGTGTGTGTGTGTGTGTGTGTGTGTGATGTGCTTGTGTTACTGTGTGTGTGTGTGTGTGTGTGTGTGTGTGTGTGTGTGTGTGTGAATGTGCTTGTGTTACTGTGTGTGTGTGTGTGTGTGTGTGTGTGTGTGTGTGTGAATGTGCTTGTGCTTGTGTTACTGTGTGTGTGTGTGTGTGTGTGTGTGTGTGTGTGTTGCACTTACATTTAGTTTGTTCTGGCGCTCTTTCTCCTTCTCTGCCCGGATGCGTAACTGTTCCGCTCGCTCGGCCCTGCGTTTCTCCTGCACAGGAAACCAGCAGAAGCTCAGGAGAAGACAAAGCAATGGCCCTTACACCATCAGCCCAACAAACCACACACTTGGACAGAGAGCAGCTGAGTGTGTGCACCTGTGGGATCTGGGCCAGCCCAGGGCCAGATACAGAGGCAGCTGCTCTGGGGCATATAGGCTGCAGATGCTCTGACCAAACGGTGACCGTAGTAGAAAACACAGCGGACTTACGATGCGGTCAGTGAGGCCTATAAGCTCCTCTTCCTCTTTCTTGCGGTTCTCAAAGTGGGCTTCAATCAGACTCTGCAGCTCGGTCAAGTCCTTCTCCATGCGTTTTCGATGGATGTCCTGCAGTATGGGGGCAAAAAGGGCCGATTTCACACCAGTGCATTTAACTTCATTCACAGCACAGATATGCACTTTCTTTTTGCAAGCATGCTTCTGCATATTCGCATGCTGTTTAAAGAACGTTGCATCATTAACTTGTCTCACTTACATCAAAGTCGACTTTCTCTCCGTCCGGGATCTTCGGTGGAATAAGAGGACATGTGAAAGATGGCCTGAGATGGAGAGAGTGAGATTGACAGAGGGAGAGGGAGAGAGAGAGAGAAAGACAGACAGAGGGAGGGAGGGAATAGAGCCAGTGGGAAAGACAAACAGAGACAGAGAGGAAGAGAGAGGGAGAGACAGATAGAAAGAAAGACAAGTAGAATAAACGATTTCAGCTTGTCTGTTTCAGCTTGTCTGCTGTGGGTGACTCAACCCTGATGGGAAAAGCACAGCTCACTGCATGCTCTGCCTTGACTTGTACTGTACACTTACTTGGGCTTCGGTTTGGCTTCCCCAGCTGCTCACAGAGACATTACAAACAAACACAAAGAGGTCAAGTGAGGGCATCAGACTTGCACAGATACTATATATGGGCATGTAAATCACAAATGATTCAATAAATCAACACATTGTTTGACTTCAATGCTACATTATAAAATGTAGTAAAGATATAAGAGAAATACCTTCATCTCCCTGTTCTCCCGCTGTATCTAAAACATGATATAAAAACATAGTGAGTGCATCAGTCATATTGTCTCTCCGATTGTGGTCACCAAGACTTGGCTCATTTTCTATAACCATATGCCTTGTCCTATGTTAAAAATTGCTTTACATTTATTCATTTGACACTTTTATTGTAATGTAATGTAACCCAGAGGATACGGTAATTTTAGAAGAGATTTGTCCTTTGCCTAGCCGATTTTTCCTTTAAATAATTGAGCTCAATTTAACAGCAATATGTGATTTTGGACTTTTTAAAATATTACTTAATTTCAACTCCTGGTCAAATGGCCACCTCTTGACTCACCCCAAGTCTAAT
Source organism: Alosa alosa (assembly GCF_017589495.1). Lineage (NCBI taxonomy): Eukaryota > Metazoa > Chordata > Actinopteri > Clupeiformes > Clupeidae > Alosa > Alosa alosa. Next base: position 23,040,826 of record NC_063198.1, read on the forward strand.
TTACGTTCAACTTAAGATCTCCATACTATTTTTTCAAGAAAATATATTTTCCTTTGGGAACAAATAAGCAGGTTATTGTTCTGGTTGTGGATGGGAAAAAGGACATACGACAAGTTCCAAATATTTTTCACTACATACCAAATGATCATCAGATCATGGTCTGAATATGATATAAATCTGTCCTAATATATATATATATATATATATAAAATATATATATATATATATATATATATATAGCATTAAAACATTATATAATTATGCATCTTGTCATATGAGATCAACTAGAGAAAGCCTGAAAGAGTGCCTGCGGGTAGGCCTCTGAGGAGGGCCCAGGCCTATGGTACTTAGTCTGGCAGAGATGGTGTAACAGGGCGCCTGCATGCAGATCTCAAGGAGGGGCTTTCCAAGTAGCTCATCTGACTCAGATTGCCGGTATCTGGATCCTCCATTACAAAATGTCAGGCGGAGGTGAGGTATTAGATAAGGATCTGAAACAATAACATTAGATAAGGATCTGAAACAATGCTGCCAAGCTCTGCTTTGCTCTACTAAACTGTACTTTACTTGTCAGTATTGTATCAATTGTACTGATTTATGTAGTGCTATTTACAACCAGTGCCATGATTGTCTCAGCTTACAGAGCCTAAGGTCTGAATTTGTATTTTGTTATCATGAAGTTATTATCTTATATTTACAGAGCCTAAGGTCTGAATTTGTATTTTATTATCATGAACACATTATCTTAATGTCTCTAACACATCAGTCTATTGCAACTAGACAATCACCCCTTAGATCCTTGACTATTCAGATTTTGAAGACATAGGCAGGAGGACATGCACTGATCTGATTGAGCATTCCTGTGTGATACTGTGGGGGCATCTTTAAATAATGCCCCCAGAGTGTGGCACTGTACTGAAGTTTTTTGTTTCCGTACAAACAGTACTCAGTGACCTCGAGAAACAGAGATCTATGTGAAAAATAGTCTGAGTTTTTCTATAAGGACAGAGAAGAAGTCTTACTTGGCCTCTGTACTAATTGTAGTAAGCAACGGATGGAAGACGGAGCTTGATGGTCTTTTGGGCCCCCATCGTCGACTTCAAGGCGGCGCTGCCACAGTCGACTTCAAGGCAGCTAACTCTAAACCTAACCCTGACCCTTGCTCTCCGAAATCTGGCACTAGTTAGCCGATGCTACCAACAGCTTTTTCAATGGGGGTGCCTCGGGCATCGGCCTAGCCATGCAAATAAATCACTGTTTTACACCATTTACGAGGCTTAAAGTATCTCCACACTTCATTGGTAGACTTCCGAGGGCCCTGACATTTAAAATGAGACATTGAGAACTTTGAAAAAGCACTGGTAGTTTATTTACAAGACGATTTATACAGACAGTACCTTCAGGAAGTTTACAGTTTGCAGCCATCTTGAATTTAGTCATGATAAGTCGAGCGACGATTACGAATGAACAATATGATAAGGGATCAGATTCCAAAAATAATTCCGTGGAAATGCATGGATTCCAGTAGCAACTGGAATGGTGTAAAACAGTGATTTATTTACACGGCTAGGCCGATGCCCGAGGCACCCCCATTGAAAAAGTTGTTGGTAGCATCGGCTAACTAGCGCCAGATTTTGGAGTGCAGGGGACAAGCCGAGATGAGCTATGATAAATACACACACTCGGTATCATGTTTCAACACACTTTAGGTCAATATTACACCGGAATTATCCTTTAATCCACACTAAATTGTGATAAAAATAAATAAATAAATGGGAAACAAAAATCTTAGACCAATCCCTTATAAGCCGAACACCGCTTCAAATGATATCTCCACCCTTTTTTAGTATTGCCATATCTCTTGTCTGTGAAAAGACATGCCTTTAGTTTAGAGCTTAGATGGATGTGTCCATGTTTCTTTGTTTCTTTTCTTTGCTAAAGTATTTCTGAGTGGGTGTCCTGCAAAGGGGCATGTCATGGTCTGGTGTTACTTTCCCTGTTCCAGCATCTCTCTAGACTCTACCACTCCACACATCACCACAAACAAACCATTCCAGAAAACCAACCTAACAAGTCCAGTCCACCTTAAAGGGATTGATTTGTGTGTGTGTGGGGGGGGGGGGGGGGACCCTTTTGATCTGTTGATGGGAGCATCTGCTGGCCCTGTGAGGCCCTCCTGATCTGCACTGACATTGTATATTCTGCAGTTTAATTCATATGCACTGCAATACAGTCTGCACATAGAGGCAACCTGTGGAATGGATGTGGCACTGGCAGAGACCAATTCCTTCTGAATAATCTGAAGGGGTATGATTTAGAAAGGCTGCAATTATCAGTAATATGCAGACATACAAACACATATATTTGGCTGCAGGCAATACGTTGGCAATACGAGTTACGCATGTGTTAGAACCCAATATAGAAGTAATAAAACCAGGCTTTGTAGACAGGCAGGGCTCAGAGATAGATAGATAGATAGATAGATAGATACTTTATTGATCCCCAGGGGAAATTCAAGGTCTCAGCACCATACAGACAACACAAACACATTCTTTAACAGCAGAAGAGTAATTAAAGTATATAATATAAAAACACAACTAAGCAATAAGGACAGTAGAAGATAAAGTATATGCTAAATATACTAAAATACAAATTATACTAACTAACACTTAATCTAAATCAATTCTAAAAACAGTATCCACATAGTGGTGATTAATCAATCAGAGGCGCTTGCAATGACTGAGGCAGGGACTGAGCCTGTGATTCTCTGTGCATAGTAAGGTATGGTAAGGTGCTCTAAGGTGCTCTGTGTGAATGAGTGTCATGGTGGTAGTGCAATGTTGATGGTGGTCATGGTGATAGTGCAAATGAGTAAGTCCAACAGTGCAACAATGCAGAAATAAAGTAAACTAAAGTCTATATATCTATATATTTAACTATTTAAAGAAAATGTATAAGTGTGGCCACAGTTCGGCTGTGGCATGGAGGCATATGCATATCTGCTAATGTGCTAATATAGCACGCAAACAGTGAGGCATAAAGACAGTGGTAAAAGTGGCTAGTGGACAGACAGTATCCAAACATGGAGGGGGTGAAGAGGCAGACAGACTATGCAGAGAAGTCTATCTCTACTCTTCCCTTAAGTGAGGCATTGAACAGTGCAATGGCCCTGGGGACAAATGACTTTCTCAGTCTGTCAGTTGTGCAAGGCAGTGAGCGAAGTCTCCAGCTGATCAGGCTCTTCTGCTTAACAGTAGTGCTGTGGAGTGGGTGACACTCATTGTCCAAGATGTTGACTAGTTTGTTCAGGGTCCCTTTGTCAGATAGTGAAGTGATGCACTCCAGTTCAGCTCCCACTACAGAGCCAGCTTTCCTTACCAGCCTGTCAATTCGCCCCGCATCCTTCTTCTTTGTGCTTCCTCCCCAACATACTACTGCATAGAAGAGGACGCTGGCAACAACAGACTGGTAGAACATCTTAAGGAGCTTACTGCACACATTGAAGGACCACAGCCTCCTCAGGAAGTACAGCCTGCTCTGCCCTTTCTTGTAGAGTGCATCAGTGTTGGCTGACCAGTCCAGTTTATTGTCCAGGTGGAGACCCAGATACTTGTAGGTGCTAACCACCTCCACATTGACCCCATCAATGTGGACTGGTAGCAGAGTGGGCTTAGACCTCCAGAGGAAATCCACCACCATCTCCTTGGTCTTTGAAGTGTTAAGTTGAAGATGATTGAGTTTGCACCATTGCACAAAGTCCTCCACCAGGCTCCTGTACTCCTCCTCCTGCCCGTTCCTGATACACCCCACAATTGCAGTATCGTCAGAAAACTTCTGCATGTGGCATGACTCGGTGTAGCAGAAGTCAGATGTGTACAGGGTGAACAGGACTGGAGAGAGCACAGTTCCCTGTGGCGCTCCGGTGCTGCAGATCACAGTGTCAGAGAGACAGTTCTTCAGTCTGACGAACTGTGGTCGCTCGGTCAGGTAATCTGTAATCCAGGTTACCAGGTGGTTTCAAAGCATTGCTTGCAGCCACATACTTTTGTATTTGTCTATGCATATCCATCAACACAATAGCAGATAAAAGAGATTAGCAATAATTGACACCTTCCTCCTCCTCCACCACCTCCTTCTCCTCCTCCTCCTCCTGCTGTTGCTCCTCCTGCTCTACCTCCTCCTCCACCTCCTGCTCCTCTGTTCAGAGCCAAAGCAGATGAGGTTAGCGTCCAGACACACACAGTAGAAACAAGGCCTCAGTCCAGCAGTGACTGTTTCTCTGAGAGGGCCAAACACATTGAGCACATGCCAGAATAGTTGTTAATATCAGGTAACAGAATGATGTCAGTTTGTTGTGTTGTTATGTTGTGACATGCAACAGTGGTACAGTGACTTAATTATTATTTTCTTCAGAAAGGTAGCCCATAGACTGTCTTTAAAATTAAATGCTAAAATAATTATTTTTGAAGAATTAAAAATAAAAAAATCATGAACTGGTTGTTGTTTGTGCTGGCCCATAAATGAATTTCATAACATACTGAATACTTTTTTTAAAAAAAATACAAAAGCTCTTTTAACTTATTAGTCATTTGGTGTGGCTTTCCTCCTCCACATTCAGTACATATCAAACCAATCCTCAACACCTATGGAGAGAATATGACTGAAATCTGGACTTGATAAAAAACGATTCAGTCAGCTCCAAGTCGAAGATCACAACCAGGACCTTCCTCTTTACCACTTCATCTAAAGACACCTCTGTGTGTGTCCTGTGTTTTAGTGGCAGTCTTGATTACCAGCTACCTGGGGCCAGGGCAGAATTAACAGTATGACCCCACTGGGGCTGAAGAACTCCCACAGCACCCCCGTGTGTGCGTGTGGGATGGGGTGGAGTAACCCAACCTGTCGCCATTGCCCACTCAGAGGCCTGAAGGGCAGGATAATGACCGTGGCTTTGTGCTATAAAGCAGACATCTCTTCCCATCTGCTCTGGCAGCCCCATTCAAGCTCTCTGTCCAAACAGAGGCCTGATTGTGTTTGCTGTGGTGAACAAGAGGTGGTGGTGAACAAGAGAAGGCCAAAGGAAGAGAGAGAGAGAGAGAGAGAGAGAGAGAGAGAGAGAGAGAGAGATTAAATGCCCAGTGCTGATCACAGAGTGTGTGCTAGGACTGAAATAGAGACTCAGAGCAGAAGCTCAACTAGTAATTCCAGGAGCAGAGGTTGCTTTGGCACTGACTCCGCTAGTCCACAGATAAGGTCATCCTCCAGTCAACAATTTGCTGCTCAAATGTTGTTCGCTCCCCGTTTGGTTTGTAAGGTATTGTTTCAGATAATATCTCTTAATATGGTCAGCTTCTTACTTTATCATTAACCACACAGTTAACAACTAAACTCTCAGAATGGTCAAAAAACACATTGCAACATCAAGAGTTTTTGAGAAAAAAATTATTTAGAGAACACTAAGCTTAATTTTATTGTCTCTTGATGTGGTCTCCCATCCAGTTATTGACCAAGGACATCACTGCTTAGCTCTTGACTAATACTATAAACATAGGTAACACTGTGAGCCACGGTCTTGAACAGACTGTATCTCCGATACGAAGCATTTGACAGCTTTGTTTCACCATAAACAGCTCTGGTGTTGGAATTGTTTCGAAGCCTCGCTTTGAATGTTTCAGTGTTTCACAAAGTCTCGCTTTGCCCATCCCTAAATACTGCACATTGTGTATGTAGTATATACAGCATCACACAATGTTTTAAAAGAGCGCTGTTGTGGCAAGGTCCTCCACAAAAATGGGGCGGCACCAAGCATGCATTTAAAAATTTCACTGCACGCAATTGGATAACACTACAACCCATTTTTACTGACCGATTCCGGACGTCGACGCAATTGGATAACACTACGACCCATTTTTACTGACCGATTCCGGACATCGACGCAATTGGATAACACTACGACCAATGTTTCCAGACTTTGCCGTTGCAGCGCTGTCATCATCTATTTAGCCTGCCTCTGGCCCGCCTATATCAGATACACTCTGAACTCTCGATTTCCAGGGTACTAAAGGCCAGTAATAGGTAACATCTTGGCAACCAAACACTCCCTAATAGTAGATTCTCAAAGTAGTAGCATAGTAGAATCTCAAAGACAATAGATTCATATTTAAAAAGAAGCATGCAAAGTTGACTTTGAGAAAAAAAAAGCATGAAAAGAAGCATGCAAAGTTGTCTGTGAGGAAAAGTGAGAGACAGTTGGGTGAATGATTCAGTTGGGTGAATGATATTGCTGTTAGAAGAATGCACTTGCACATGCACCCTTCCTCAGAAGTTAACACAACCCTCATTTTAACTTGAGTCACCATTCACAGCATTAAAGAAAAGAAGTTCCAGTGTCAATGATTAATGTTTTATGGACCCTTTCAAGAGAGTTCCATTATCAGCATCATAGTTGGCCCCACAAGACTTCCTTTTTAACATTCCATATGTTATCTTAATGCAGAGGAAGTAGATTGGGGCCCAAATAGAACGTTCAAGCATTGTTTTTGTTTTTATTGTTGAAAGGGTCTATATCTTGCATCACAATGCAATTTACGGGAAAACTCCATGTGTTAGGGTTTGTCTGTTGTTGTTTTACTTACGTTCCTGTTCCCTGAAAAAGCAAATTAGAAAAAAGCTTGACGTTGCTGTTAAAGTTAAATAAATTTACAGTATGATGTAAACTATTGTTCAGATTTTGAATGTCATGTCAACAGGCATACATCTGATCACTTACTCATATTCAACTTCTTCTGTGTCTGACATGATGATCTATGACCTGTATAAATGTTAAGTTATTTGTCAACAGTTTATCACGGGACACTGTTCAAGGTGGAACACACTGCTAAACCAAGTTAAAAGATGAAACATGACGTAATGGACTGCTACAGTATGACAAGTTAGAAGATAAACCATCACTATATTAACTACACCTGTGGTTCTTAATAGTCTGGCTTTGGGACCCAGGAGTTAAAAAGTCGTTACTTTTTTAGTCAAAGTCAAGTCAAAGTCAAAATCAGCTTTATTGTCAATTTCTTCACATTCTAGACATGCAGAGGAATTGATATAGCATTTCTTTCTACAGTGAAGAAGAAAAAGTGCAACAGATAAGACAAAAAGTGCAATAGATAAGGACATTTTTAACACTAAACAATAAATAACAATATCACTAGGCAAAATCACAAGACAAAAACACAAGAATTTATACTGATACTGATGTTTGGCATTACATTTGTGAAGTCTTCAACTTCTGATGTCACCTTTCAAAATGCTCAACAAGCTTGTCTTTGACAGGGGTGCTTTGTTTCCATTTAGTTTTGATGGTTTCATGCTCATGTGCCAGCAATTCACTCCACACCACACACTGGGGTTTCTTTCCCATTCCGACCCACCCAGAACGGTTCCGCAACCCACTTTTGGGTCCTGACCCACCAGTTAAGAAACACTGAACTCCACAACACTACCCAAAAAGGTAGGCCTAACACTTTATTTTAGAGAGCACATGTTAGCCATTAATATAACTAGTAATATGTGTCTGTATTAATGCTCAACAAGGTCTGTATTAAGCACCATTACACATTTATTAGGTCTTTATTGAAGATTTTCTTATTCTTAATCAATAGGTAATTTATTTTTGGTAAATCTTCAATAAGCAACCAGTTAATCTTGACCTAAGATTACTGGTATATAGTATGGATCAATATAGAGAGCTTATGGACTCCTAATTCACTGTCTGAAAAAAGTGACTTATAGTGACATAATAATAACATATTAAGAAACAATGTATTAGTTTAATAACCTTAGATTAAGACCAACTAATTGCTTATTCAGGATTTACCAAGAATAATTCACCTAAATAAGAAATTATTGAATAAAGAAAGACCAAATAAATGTCTGACGCTTAATACAAACATTATTGAGTATACATACACATGTATGTATTAATTAATCATACCTAAAAAGAGAACATGAATTGAAAAAGGAAATCAAGGAAGACTTGTACCCTCCTCAGTGGCATGCAAATACAAATGTAATTTTTCAGAATGACAATCTCAGATCTGCAGTGTATTTCAAGCATGTGATTTAACACAGAGGATGCTGTAAACCTCCTAATACAAAACCCTTCATTGGCTTCATTCTCCTAACTAAAAAAGCCAATAAGCTCTTATATTAGAAGGTTTAGAACTTTGTGAGTTAACTTACCCAGGTTTATCAGTGAACTATCTACTCGAAAGACCCGCGTGGTCTGTAATAATATGTAGAATAATGTGTAAGTCTAACACTTACCGTGACGAGTAGGGGGGTTACTCACTCAGGTGCCAAACCACTAGTACTGTACCACAGTTACACTGGACGCTGTACGCTGATTCAGTGCTTTATACACCCTCATGTGATCACATGACCGATGCGATGGCTGTCCATGCTGGATGGACTGTCCACTAAGTGAACAACAGATGCCCAGCAGAGCAGCAGATGCAGAGCAATGACTGATCAGACATTCCCCCGGCTTTCCATCCTCCCTATTTATAAAGCAGCAGCCCCTATGGCCATTGTTACCCTGACCGCAGGCAGGTTAGCAGAAAGCCACCCTGCTAATCCTACCTAGAGACAAAAGCAATGTGCTTCAAGCATGCCTCCCATTCCCCTCACACTCAAGGCATTCTTTAGTACAGAATTGTACTGTTTAGTTCATTCAAACATTTTGACGAAACTGACACTTGGAGATAACACATACTTTCCACTGTGATTTAGATCTAGCTTTATTTTGCCAGGCTAATCCCAGATAATCAACAATCATCTGACACTCTGTGGTGAGATTAGAAATAGTATAGGCATTATGATCAGAGTTGTGGAAAGGCCAGCGGTATCCAGCATGTTGACAACTTCCTGACAGCTATATTACTATAAAAGCTTGTTGATGCTTGTTGACAATTTGTTGAATAGAGTTTGTTAATTTGTGGTAATTTGCAGAAAATTGCTTGTTAAACTATGACATAGCACTGTGCACCATTTTGGTTTCAAATGTCACAAATGACAGTAATTTATATAAATAATATAGTTATGCTTGCTGTGTATGTTTTTCTTATAGTCACACACTAGCACGGGCTCATGGGCAGCGTGTCTCCCCATCACAGAGGTTTGACAGCCAGCTCAGGCCTGCAGGTTCACTGACGCCCACTGATCTTAGCCATAACATTGACCTTTGACCTCTGAGTCTGTGGCATATGGCCACTCTATTTTCCCACTGTCACCTGATAGACTGGTGCAGCAGAACCTCACACATCAACCTCCTCAGGGAGTTCGCCCCAAAGCTGCCCTGTGGCACTAAAAACAACAGAGACATCCATGCAAGAGGCTACAGATGAAAGTATGGCCTTGTCAAGTCTTTGTGTTTTAGATGCCAATCTAGACAGTGGTGAGAGGCCATTAAACCTGTTCATACCCTAGAGGTTCAACTGCTGACAAAAGCATGATTTTGAAATAGATGGTAGTCATGCACAGCTAATATAAAACTTGAATTACCTAACCAGTAAATTAGTTTCTATTGTCAGATCCAGTACTGTGAAGCAATGATCCTTTTTCCTGAAATATTTACGATGTTCACCTGAGGCAAAGCCACTTCCATGTGCACCTTTGCTCTTTGTAAGTTCTAAATCCGGCTAAAATAACTGTCCTCTTGGCCACATCCCCAGGCCTGCATCTGTCTCACATTCGATGGCTTCAGTGGGCGGAGGTGCTGTTGTGACCCTCAATCTTCACACCCTGTAAGAGTGACATCCAGTGCCCGGCTCTAAAGCTGGAGCTCATCTCTATGTCCCTCCTGACCAGTGGCACACTGCCCTGCTGCACTTCGCCACCCTGCCAAATCTTTTAATAACCACTGGCTGCTGAATTCAGATGTGCCCCCCCCCGCCCCCCCCGCCCCCCCGCCTCCGCATCGACCAGCGGCTTTGTGGTTCTTTAGAGGCTCATATGCTAAATCCCCCTCCAAGCTGTTTTCGGGTCCCCAGAACACTGTAAACATCAGTGTCGTGTTTGTTTGCTGGACACTGGTGACCCTCTATTTTGGATTTGTTGTCCCCTTCTAAAGATGTTTTTTTTACATACTGTACCTAGAGCCTGACACCGTAGAAATAGGGTCTCAAAGTTTCGGAATGTGTTTATGCAGTTTGCCCAGTAGTTAATTTGTAACGGTTGGGTTCGTCTATGTTTGGCTGGATTTTTTTAATTCTATGCCAACTTCTCTGCCGGCCTCATTATGATTCAGCAGTAGTTGTTAGAGTGAGAATGCCATCTATCGTCTCTCAGGTGTAACTGCATGTTGCGGCAAAAAGACACTGGACTGGGATTCTTTGTAAATTAATTTCAGTTGTCATGGTGCATAATGCCCCTGATCCTCTGATAAATGATGTCAATCGTGTCAATCATGAGGATGGTAAGATCTGGTGAGAGGATGGGAAACTGGCTTAAGCCTCACTTTCTCATGGTCAATAAATCATGACCATGCTTCTTAGTAAAGAAACACTGTCCTACTCTGTCGACGACGGCCTCAGTGTCAGGAAGTATAACGAGTGTAACAAATTGCTTTACTGCATTCAAATACACATACATGCCAGGCACCGGCAGGAAAAAGGTAGCGATGGAGTTTATCAGACATTCGTCATGACAGAGCCAGCGAAAAAGAAGCAAAAACCGGAAATTGCCAATACTGCATAGTTTACCTTTAAAGAGCACAACTCCTTACATTTGTAAGGCTTTTGTTTTTAAGTCAGCAAGTTCCATGGCCATGTCACATCCATTATGTTTTATAGGAAATGTTTATGCTACACCTTTAATGGTGCGTTATGGATGTGACGTTATGGATGTTACATAATGTGAATTTACAAGACTGGAGACTTTATTAAACCTCAAAGCCGATAAAACATCTGTGTCTGTTGTGTGTGTGTGTGCTTGCCTGTCTGTATGTGTTTATGTGTGTGTGTGCTTGCCTGTCTGTATGTGTGTGACTGTGCATGTGTGCGTGCGTGCGTGCGTGCGTGTGTGTGTGTGTGTGTGTGTGTGTGTGTGTGTGTGTGTGTGTGTGCATGTGCGTGTGTGCACATGTACTTTATGCATGCAGATCACAAATGAGTGGGTATGGGTTAGGTTGCGGGCTCTTGAGACTGACATACCATAAATATTTTGTTATCTTGGGTGCAACGGTTCAGGTAGGGCTAGTTATTTCAGGGAGTGGCCACCAAGTTTCATGTTCCCTGGTGTTTCAGTAACCCGTGAATCCCTGACCAAAATTGATGACGGTAAAAGAAAAAAATAAATTTATTTTTTTATATTTTAAATGACTTGTTGTCCTGATTCTTCCTGTGTCTCTTAGTGGCCACTGAGGAAGCAATAATTTCATCGCTAGATTTTTCATGATTACTATTTCAATTGTTTCATATCAAAATTCACTACTTAATTATGTGTTTTATGTAGTTTGTCGAGGACTGGTTCAGACATGTCACATCCATAACGTGAAACAGTCACATCCATAACGCCAGTTTTTCCTACATAATGCATTACAAAAATGACGCATAGTTTCAAAAACACACTTTTTGTGTTCATTCAAGTCTCCTTCATGCTACATATATCATAGTTTCGGCAGTTTCCTTCAAAATTCACAGAGTTTGTAGAAAACCTGTAATCTCTTACAAAAGCGTGTCCATTTCATGTCACATCCATAACGCTGATAAAATGCTTTGTATTCTTAGGATGAAATTGATTATATGAAATTTGAGGATTTCTCAGTATTCAGAGGACATTCATTAAAAGTTATGCAAATGAATTCACTGATACTAATTTTGCCCCCACTCTAAGGCATTTTGTTTACCAATATGAGTCCAATTGTCACATCCATAACGCTGGAACTGCCCTGGAGCTTCTTCCATTTATTGAAATAAATTCCAATATTTGACCAGCTGGAGGCTATTTGGCACATTCTTTCCTGTTGTTACACATTAACAAGCTGACTCCAATAAATATTTCTATAATGGGTCTGAAATATCTATCTATCTATCTATCTATCTATCTATCTATCTATCTATCTATACAAGAGTATCCGGACATGTATGCAGCATAGTCTGAATCACATAAGCTAAATTATATTTCACAAAACAAGCTGACACCATGAATCTTTGGAACGACTTTATTTGAATGTTACCTCAAAATTGGGTATAGTCATACACAAGTAAACAACATCATAACATCCTTTGTTAAACAACCCTTGTTCCTTACTGTAACAAACATAACAAACTGGGGTCCCAGTCCCATAAGTACAAATATAGTCATCTTTTATATTGTGGAACTAATTATTAATAACTAATTATTTGCTAACAACTGGTAGTAACTACCAGAGTAACCTACACTCTTAAAACCAATGTGTTGAAAACAACACAACTTACGTTGTTTTTAACACATCTCTGTTTCCAGATAGGGACAACCCAGTTTGTGTTGTTTCCTTTTTTTATTTGTTACACAATATGTGTTGAAAATAACACAGCTTGCGTTGAAAACAACACAACTTCCGTTGTTTTTTTAACACAGCTCTGTGTCCAGATAGGAACAACACATTCGTTTTAAGAGTGTAGTGTGGGGCATGTGGTGGATTTGTAATTATGCTGCATATTCAGTATACCGTAATTATAGTCAACACAATTGGACACATGGGCATTGCACAGACCCAGAGACATTTGTCATGGGTGCATCATGTAAATGTGAAAATGGTGATGTCCTTGTTTCCCCTCATCCTCCACTCTGATATCCTCTGAAATAAGAGACTAAATATTAGAAAGGACCGTAAATACAGAAGATGAGGTTAGTGTTCTGTATTTGTTAGTTTAGACTGACAAAAACATGTAGTTGTTTGGAATAAATACTTCCAGGACAAATATATGTCTGTATGTCCCTCTCCATCTTTCTTCTGACTGTGTGTGTGTGTGTGTGTGTGTGTGTGTGTGTGTGTGTGTGTGTGTGTGTGTGTTGTGGTTGCTTCCTGAATCATCTACCTGTTCACTGTGCTGGTCCTTTGGCAGCATCGAACATCTTCTTGCGGCCCTCCATACCTGACATGGCCTCCACATTCTTCCTCCAGTCGCTCACCTCCACTGTCTTTTCCTGAGGACACACACACATACACACATACACACACACACACACACGCAATTTTAACAGATTTCAACAGATGGCATACCATGCTATGCGGTAGTTTTGCTGTTGGTAAAGTGAATGTGTGTCTTGTTTGTCCAGGCCACAGTCAGATCCCTGATGCGCACCTTCTCTGTGTCCTCCTTCTTGACCGACTTGAGGTTGGCCCGCAGGTCCATGGACACCTTGTGCTTGGAGCCCAACAGGGAACGCAAGATGGCGTCTGCAGACACTCGGACCCTCCGCAGGGCGGGCCGCTTGAACTTGCCCCTCAGGTCCAGCACCTTGATGTTCAGGTCCTTAATCTGGGCGACAGAGCAGAAGAGAGACACACATTCTCTTCCAGTCAGTCACTTTGGCATTACCTATAACAGAGGTTTTCAACCAGGGGTCCGCGGCCCACTTGTGGTCCGTGAAGACATTGCTGGTGGTCTCTAACCATGGATTCAGTAATGTAGTTGCAATGAAGAAATCAGTGTTTTTATTCCGTGGTGGTCCTGGGGTTACGTAATTAGTCAGAATGGTGGTCCCTAGTCAACAATCAGTTGAAAACCCCTGACCTATAAGTTATAGGGTGCTAGAAATGTATTAGTGATGTATCAACGAGCTTTGATACACCCCTCTACATTAAGATAACATATGGAATGTTAAAAGGGAAGTCTTGTGGGGCCAACTATGATGCTGATAATGGAACTCTCTTGAAAGGGTCCATATCCAAAAGGTGATGTCGTGCTGTATTTGTATCAAGAACTTCTTCTGCAGTGTTGTTGTATACAGTATCATCCAGGAAGCAACAATATGTTGGTGCAGGGAGGTGGTGGGAGAGAGACATAGTGTAGCAGAGTTAAACAATAAAGTTAATAAGGCAAACAGGAAACACACACACTTCACAGAGAACAATTCAACACAAAAAATCATATTATGTCAGTATTATGATCAGTGTGCCATGATGGAGTGTAATGAGAGTGTGTGTGATGCATGGCCCTCCACACCTCTCTGGTGTTGTGCATGACTTTGGCCTCGATGTCGTATCTCTCCTCGTCCACCACGTCAACCTTGGCGTGCAGCTCTCGGCACAGGTCCTATACGCAGAAACAACTGTGTGAACAATGTTGCCAAATGGGCAGTCCTCTTTCATCTTGCTTCTCACTATATTTCAATCCAAAACTCAGTACTGCAGGACTGTATGTAGCTCTCTGTTTTAGGTGTAGTAAGATGTGTCAATTCTTATGATGACTGCAGCAGATGATGTGATGGGTGTGACACAATTGTGGCACAGATGTTACTCGGGTGTGACCCAGCCCATTGTGGTGTGGTTAGGCAGAGCTGCTAACTCTCACACATTGAGAGTGAGATTCGTTCATTTGATTCTCTGCACACGCTCTTACACCAATCAAATGCGTGAGGGTTGGCAGCTGTGGGTTAGGGCTGTTAGCCAACCCAGTGTGGTCAACCACTATGATGCACAATGATGGGAAGGATGATGCACACTGCTCTGGGGCTGCTTTCCTGCTGCTGAGGAGTGTTCTCAGATTAGGTTAAATCAGGGGGGGGTGATGAGGGTGGGGCTCAGGTTTACAGTCTGGGTCATGGATAGGACAGCTTGACTGTATGAAGAACACTTTCCTGTAATAGTTTTGGGTCTTTCACAAGGGGTCTAAAGGCCTATCTGTTCAACATGCACTTAGTTTATTAAGCGTTTCTTATGCGTTATGGTTTGTATTTATTTTCATTTGGCTATTGATTGAATTGATATTGTTGTTTATTATTGCTATTCTCCTTAATGTAGTCTTAGCAACTTTTTAAATTGTTTACTGTCAAATTTAACTTTGTATTGTTATTTGTATGTCACTTTGGACCATAACCATAACCATAACCATGTTAGGGTGAAGGGCTAAGTTTCGGGTTAAGTTGAACAGTACTGGCCACTGTATGGGGCTGTGTTTGGACAGATTGCTGGTCAGCAGCCGAGGAGCTTTCTTATGTGTGTTTGTGTCAGGGGGAGGGCAATGGGCATGGGGGGAGTTAGGGTGAGGATCACAGGAGGGTGTGACTGTATGAAGGACAGGTTAGGGTGATGATCATAGGTAGGAGCAGGGTGTGACTGTATGAAGGACAGGTTAGGGTGTACACTTGTGTGGTACGGTTGTGTTTAATGTAACAGAACAGTCACAGACCTAGAGCTGCTATACAGGCTGCTGGTCTACAGCAAGAAACGTGATCTCACATGAGGTTGTGTTGGTCGAACAGGATTTAGGGCTGAGGGAAGGGGGGGGGGGGACTGTATGATGGTCAGGCTAGGAGGTAAGGTTAAGTTTAGGGTCATGTTTGAGGTGACAGGGGTGAGAACCTGTAGCTGTGTCATAGACAGGCCGCTGGTCTGCAGGGGAGGTGCCTTCTCCTCCAGGTAGCGCTGCTTCTCCTCCTCCTTGTCCACGGTTTCCTGCTCCAGCTCCTCCTTGGCCCTGGCCACCATCAGGCTCTGGAACACATATAGACACATTTTACACTCCATAACCAGAAGATATATACGTACAGAAACACACACACACACACACACACACACAATTAGACTCTGATACATGGTACACTTAAAGGCCGTTGCAACATTTGGTCGGTTGACGAGCATCTGTAACGCAGCACCGTTAATTCGGACACACCTCCATCGGCTTGTTAACGGCACTTTCAAACCGTTGGGAAAAGGTTAGCTCTGATTGGCTGTTTGACTTCCCTACCTCTTGGTTAGAGTGTAGCGTGCACTTTATGTGCAGAGTGCTGTGAACATGCTAAGCTAGCACTGCTTAGTTTACATTTTGTTTTATATAGTATACACACACTGAGCTAGCTAGCACCAGAATGTAGCCTACGTGATGGGTAACGATGGGGTGTCATTGTATGCACAGACTTTTTCAGCCACATAAAGGCAACACAAAGTGACTAAGCGGTCAATCAGCATTGAAGCTAGTGCTTTATACCGACAGCATCTATTCAATGACAAAATGTGAACCAAACGTGACTACTGTGGTACTTTAATTAGGTTGTCTCCACCATCTAACACACTGATCACCTGATAGGTAATCTGTTGAGAGGCCCAGAGCAATAGGCAGAAACTCACCTTGAGCATCAGCTTCCGTGAAGCCGAGATTTTGGATTTTCTCTGTATGGAGCAGACAGAAAGGTGGAAAACTATTTCATAGCAGTTAATTTCTTATTTTTGTTTTTAATCAGGCCTATGGTTCTTAGATATATCATGACATATCTAGATACTAAGCAGAGCATTAAATATTATTACTGTTAATTAGAACTGTTAATAGATTTCCGAACTACTATCATGAAAAGGAAAATGGTAATCTCACCTCTTGTCTGTGAAGGAGAAAAGCAGAGATTGTAAATTAGACACATAAATGTTTGCAGGTTGGCTTTACCATATCCACACCACAATTCTTATATTCAAGTAATGCACTAGAGTACACTGCAGTGCATTGGTGTGTAGTATTCTACACTGTATTGCCTCTGTCAGGACTGACCTGTCTTTATGAGCTGAATGTCTTTCATCGGTCATTACTGTGTCTTTGAATCACTATATAGCTGCTTAGATGCCTGACACACACACACATACACACACACACACACACACACACACACACACACACTCACACACACACACACACACACACACACACACACACACACACACACACACACACACACACACACACACAAACACACACACACACACACACAACCACACACACAAACACCAAACACACACACACACACACACACACAACCACACACACAATCACCAAACACACACACATACGCACACACACGCACACAAGCTGTCATAAAAACTGCACATGCTCACCTTTGCTCAGGCATCTTGGCTGGTGCTTGTTTAACCTGAAAGACAAAAATAACATAATTTGTTCTAGTAGTCATCTGTGGCCATGTCCAAACTGGCCCTTTTGTTTCCTCCCCGTAAGTATGCACTTTTAAGACAGCTCGGGTTTCAGCTTTCATTGTTCACAATGGACTTTCCAGTGAGTGAGTGTTAGAGCATCCAGCCCTAATCCTCCACCAGGACCACTGGCTGCCATTTGAGGAGCCCTCTGTATAGCATGGACTTTATGCGATACAGTGCTGTGTATGTGTGTGTGTTTGTGTGAATATCTCTCTCTCTCTCTCTCTCTCTCTCTCTCTCTCTCTGATGCTTTTCTAAGTTGATATTTTAGGAGGCACAAATGAGCTATGATTGATAAATCTTTTGTTGATAGTCAGCTATGCTTAGGGGTTGATGTGATGTCACAGGTCATCTGATCCCCTCGTCCCTCGCCTCTACACGATGCTTCCCGTCAGCCTGGCCTCTTTCACTGACAGGGGGCTAAACCTTCTTCCAACCCCCCCCCCACACACACACATACACAGCACCGCTGTCACCAAAAAAGAAAGTGTTGGCAGACACAAAGAGGTCTGGAAAGGCTCAGGCATGGCAACTATTTCAGTCCAGATAACAGTCCAGTCCCAGCTTTCTCCTCCTGCTGCCTCTCTAGCCAGAGCTCTCGCTCTCGGCTCCCTAAATAGCCTCCTGTCAGCTTCTTAAAAAGGACACGCAAGCACCACGGTCATCTAGAAGAATTCCACAAAAGCACACACTGGGTCTGGGGGAAACAAGAGTCCTGACTCAAGTCTGTGTTTGTTGATTATAACTCACACATGATACATGCCATTGGTTTAGATGTAAATTATCATCCAAATCCTGAATAGACATCATGTAGAGAAATTGGAAATGTCATTGAAAACCTGAAAGGAGACTATCTGAAGATGGTGAAAAGAGTTGATAAACAAATGTGTAGATCATATCAATTTTACATTCAAAAGTGCATTACCACAGCATGGATAGGATACAGGTGTCCCATTTAGCCTGAGAATCCTACAGTATTGTAAATGGTTCTGTGCCATATTTGATAGCATGAACTGGAAAATGGCAAGATGGTAAAACAAAAACATTGTGTGTACAATCTATAGCTATTATAGCATGAGGTTTCCAATATGTGTCCATTCCTTGGGACTCGCCTACTCTTGTGTGAAGTGTGAGACATTGCTAAACCATTACAAAAGTAACAGGACTGGTTACTTATTCCTTACTAGTCTCTTCATCTCAACATTTCAATGTGTAACTCTATCCTCTGAGTAATAAAACATTTCAAAACATTTGTATGAGTCTTATAAATAAAGCTCTACCACATCTGTATAGTTGTTTTTATGTTAATTATACATTGCAGAAATACATGAATAAATCATGTGTAGGCCTATTTAAATGCTATGCTCCAGAATCTCTGATATACTGTATATCTAATCTAATTGAAATATATGGCAATGTATGAAAATTGAAATATATGATTGAAGAGAAGAATGTGATGTGTCTTACCTCTGTGAGTTGCTTGGGAGAGGAGGACAATGGACTTGGGAGAGGAGGACAATGATGCTGGAGGACAATGCCCTGCAATATATAATCTGAAGCCCAGGGGTCTTTGTCCGCCACAAGGAGATATTAATAGACATTCAGGACAGGCCCTCCCCTTGCACACACACACACACACACACACACACACATGCACATGCATACTGTCAACATCAGAAGTGGCTTGTCTTATCCATCACTTCTGCTGTAAGACTTTCCACAGATGCAGCTGTGCTTCACTCTATCTCTCGTTGTCCCTGTCCCTCCCTCCTTCACTCTCTGTCATCCTCTTTCCTCTCTCTGTCATCCTCTTTCCTCTCTCTGTCATCCTCTTTCCTCTCTCTGTCTCTTTCTCTCCTCAATCCTCTGGACAAGTGAGCAAGGGCCGAGGGCAGGCCTTCTGGCCCCCATATCATCCCCCATAAATGCCACGAGGAGACGCAGGCATGCAGGAAACGCTGGACGCCTGCTAAAAGGGAAGGCCCAGAGAGCCTCTCCAAACTGCCCAGAGCCTCCAGGGCTGCTTGCCGTGGCGTACAGTGCCCTGTGGGTCTGAGAGACACCACGTGTCCAATCATGCAAAGCCATAGCTTTTACACCAACACATTTAACCTTTGTGCCAGTTTTTTTTCTTCTTCTTTTGACATTTCACATGAAAAGGCCTTCAGGTATAGCAGACACCGCAATTTACGAATGCAACAGATTCCAATCAAACCTGCATATTGAGGAGCCATTAAGAGACACACACACAGACACACACACACAAAGTCACACACTTATTTATGGATTTTAGCTGAGGAATTCCTTTGTTCCAGCTGGATACAGTAATGTTCTTCTGAACTCTGTGGGTTTATTATTTAAGCTGCGAGGACCTCATTGTGTTTCTACGTTTTCCTATTATTATTATTATATGCAATGGGAGTCTATGGCAGCCCATAGAACCGTATGGTAAAAAGTTGGGAAATTTGGCACACTGATTGGGGACGGTCCCATGATTCATGTCACCAAGTTTCATGTCGGCAACTCGAACCCTCTAGCGCCACCAACAGGCCAAAGTTAACTTTTGACCTGTTGGTCCGATTTTCAAAAGTCAGGTATTGTTGGAATCCTTGGACCAAGCCGAGTTCAACACACCCTATGACGTCATTTCCGCCATGATGGATTTTCCGCCATTTTGGATTTCATCAAAAACACTTAAAATGTATCAGGGGTCACATACTTTCTCTGATTCCCACCAAATTTGACACAGATCATCTTCAGACCAAGCCTCACAAAAGTTATCACTTTTTGTCTTCGGAAGTATTACCGTTCGCCCGTAAAAGCCAATCAAAATTTGCGGCGAAGCCGCCAAACAGGAAGTGAGCTCATATCTCAGCAACCCTTGCATGTATCAAAACCAATCTTGGTTTTGTGTGTGTGTGTGTGTGTGTGTGTGTGTGTGTGTGTGTGTGTGTGTGTGTGTGTGTGTGTGAAAGAGAGAGAGAGAGAGAGTAGGTAAGTATGTGAGTGAGTGAGTAAGTGAGCAAATGATGAGCAAGTGAGTCAGTAAGTGTGTGAATGAGTAATGTAATTCACAAACATGCCTTTTGGCCTGTAGCTGCTGCTGTGCTTAGAATTAAATTGTACTAGTGGTGTCTGGTAATACTGTGAAAGGTCCTTAGGTCAACTGAGGGCAACTTGTCACATCAATATAATTTATTCGGCCGCCATATTTGATTTGATCAAAAACACCAACAATTTCGCACAGGTCACAAATTTCATCTGATCTTCACCATAATTGGCACAGACCATCTTCAGACCATGCCTTGTCACTTCATTTATTTCTGTAACAATTGATAAAAGCGTTCGCCCGTCACATCCCATCGAAATTTGTGGCGAAGCCACTAAACAGGAAGTGAGCTCATATCTCAGCAATCGTTGCATGTATCAAAACCAAACTTGGTACATGGACTCATGACCCCATCAGGTGAATGCCGAATAAATTTTGTGACCTTTGACCTCTAGGGTCACTGCAATTAGCAAAAATGCATTTTGCCTGGTAACTTTTGACGTGCTAGACGTGAAACTTGCTTTGACAGCTTATGGCCATACGTCTGATTGCAGCATTGAGCTAACAGCATTTCGTTGCCATGGTTCCGCCGGCCTATCTGCTTGGCCCCCTCATTGCTGCTTGCAGCTATATTTGAATTTGAATTTGAATTTGAGAGAGAGAAACACAAAGACACACAGAAACACACACACACATGTATACACAACACAAGACAGATAGAAACACATACTGAGAGATACACAGCGGACAAGGCTCAGTTTGTGAGCATGAATGTCTTCTCCCTGTCCGTGTGGCTAAGTAATATGTGGCAGACCACCACCCAAGAGATAAAGTAAACAAAGCATTAATTTATTAGCTGCAGACATTGCTAATCTTATTGAAAGGCTGAGAAGAATGCAATTCTGAGTGTACTGCTGGCAATGGCCTGTTAACTAAACATAGAGTACTCAGCCAGCTGATGCTGCCACTCTGCCTTTTGTTATCTTTGTGTCTCTCAATCTGTGTTTGTGTGTGTGTGTGTGTGTGTGAAAGAGAGAGAGAGAGAGAGAGAGAGAGAGAGAGAGAGACAGTCTCCTGTGAGCCTCTTCACCACCACATCAGCATCACTTTGACTCCAAATCGCTTCCCAGAAATCATCTTCTATCTCCAACATCTCCTGCCGAGAAGACAGCACTTGATTTGATTTGTCCTGACAACATTTCACCCTCTCATTTGTACTGGTCACTTTCCCAGTACCTCTGAAGTTGTCCCTTCAGAGAAAACAGAGTTTGAAGCACTCCGTAGGCAGCACCAGGTGACTCACCACAGCTGAGAGCACAGCTGACTGGCACACCTGAGCCCGATTGGGAGTTTCATCTACAGAGCTACTTCAGAGCCGCGCACAATGTTAACCTGACAGTAGGTGTGCCATGATTTACATTAGATTAATGACTTTATTACCAGAGCTTGCTGGGTGTTGCTCTACTACCGGATGGTCTAATCCAGTTGTGCGTTTCTCAAAACCATAGTTGCTAATCTGTTAGCAACTTACCGGTAGTTGGTTGGCTTTGGGAAATTGCATTGCAATCAACAAAGTGACTAACTTAGTTAGTAACCATGGTTTTGGGAAACACGGCCCTGAGCGGTAGAGAAAAGAGTGGTGACACTCCCATAAAATACTGTGGAAAAAGATGACAGCGCTTTTCCATGCCAGTTTCCAGGTTATGGGAGTTTTGGAACTGAAAACGGCCGATCACTTGGTCAGTAGTCATTGTCAATGAGTTACTACAGTGGGCAGTGCTTCGACTTGGCCAGCTTCACTCGCGGTCCGTGCGTGGGATCACGCGATATCACGCGACTTTAATTTGTATTTTTCCAGTGAGACGCTGCAACAACCCAAACAACCGGTAGATGGCTCAAGTGAGCAGGGTGTCTCGTAAAAAGAAATGGAGCCTGGAAAACCCTACACAGACTTAACTACAGACTTTAGCAGACTGGTTTAGAAATAATAGGCAGAAATATGCCTGCCCTGCCCTAATAAAGAAATATTTGGTTAACTGCGAGTGAATCCCGTTTGCAGCCGTAGAAGAAACGCAAGACAAATTAAACATTCTGTTTTTCTCCGAGTGCAACGATGATAGACAGACATAATTTGATCACCGGTCCAGCATCCAGAAATACATACATCATGTATTTCATCCTGTGTTTTTCATGTGTTCTTTGGAGTAAATCAGTGCTAATCTCAGGATCTGGCAGCACAGCTGTGCATTGGCAGTGGCACCACCCGGAAAGGTGTGGCACTGTCTGGTTTCACAGACACAGACTGCACATGCACTCATTCACACACTTACTGACTCACTTGCTCATCATTTGCTCACTTACTCACTCACTCACACACTTACCCACTCTCTCTCTCTCTCTCTCTTTCACACACACACACACACACACACACACACACACACACACACACACACACATGTTGTGCATGTCAGTGCTGATTTATGTTCCCTGAGCTGTAGTGATCCAGCAGCTGATTGTAATTCTCTTATATATGGCAGCTAGATTAGCTGGGACCGGCTCTCTCCATCTGACCCCTCCCTGGAAACTAGACCCCCACCTAATCACCCTCCCACCGCCAACACCGACTATTTACTTAAGGGGTGGAGGGATTAAGGTAGTCAAGCCCTTTCATACAAATGCTATTTTTAAAATAGCATATTTGAAGGTTGCAAACTACTACTGTAATTATTTAACATTGAGCATTGAGAGAGGAGAAAAGTGGCATAAAGAAGAAGAGAGAGAGAAAGAGAGAAAGAAAGTAAGAAAGTAAGAAAAAGAGACAGAGAACATTGACAGATATAAGGTGTGGTGAGTGAGGCTTTGACAGACATAAAGTGAGATTAAAAGTGAGGTTTTGAAAATGTGACTCTAAACTACGGAGATTATTAAAACTATAAACACAAATAAATTCCATACAGTGCAAACTCTTGAATGAGATCAACACATGACGTGAATGATAGTGTTACTGCAAGAAGCCGCTTATAAGGGCGCCCTCTAATGGAGAATTTGAATACTGAATAAATACTTTACATTACATTACATTTAGCAGACACTTCTTGACCAAAGTGACGTACATATGTCAGCTGTATTAGAAAGGATCACATTGTCCCCGGAGCAACTTGGGGTTAAGTGCCTTGCTCAAGGGCACAACGGTGGAAGCCGGGAATTGAACCGACAACTTTCAGGCTACTGCACGCTAGCCCAGCTCCTTAACCACTACACTACCACCGCCCATAGTCTACCAACTTCATGTTATCATCGTTTGTGAGAAGATGTGCTGTGATGTCATTACTATGAGCCCATGTCCCTCTGTCCCCAAACAACCCCTGTCCCAGCCCACCCCGGAGATGATCCTTGAGGCCAGCAGAGACAGATCCTCATTGTCAGGGACACAGTCTCCACTGTGTGTGTCAGGGCGCTTGGCTGGGTTTGTGTCGTGGTAGAGACAAGAATGATCTCAGACAGTCTTAGGATGACAAGATGCATTTATCTCACTGACCAAAGCAAACAGTCATGCCAACCAAGCACAGAGAGACAAAAAAAAAGATGGAATAATATTAATCAGAATAAAACAATATTGTTTACTGAAACAACAGCAGTGCCACAGATATTCATTTCTCTTGAAGCGTCTTCTCCCGCTGTAACTTAAAGAACACTGCCTAAAGCATGTAAGACTTGAACATTTCTTATTTACTGAATATCAAAGAGACTTTGATGCTTTTGAGTCTCGGTCACTGCAGCCGGCGCCTCTGCACTGTGTGTGTCTTTCACTGAGGAGCTGACCGATACGCCGCTCAGCTAAGTAAACACCGAAAGCAGGCTTCCACACAAAGAGCCTTTCAGGCACACACAGATGGAGGTGACCAGGCTCCACAGCAAAGAGAAAAACATTGCATATCTGTGACACAATGTGATAAGGGAGTCAAATAATAAAGGATAAGACTTTGTCTGATGTTCAGCCAGTGAATTGTGTGGCACCTGAAACTACGGTGGCCTGCTGGATATGAGCTGACTGCTGAAAGGAAATGTGACCGTGATTGGCCATGTTCAGGTGAAAATCTATAAGATTTGGCCTAATTTGGATTCAAACTCTGGGCTCTTCAGACAGACCATTTCAATTGTTACTGGTGGCATTCAAAATTCAATTGAGTTGAACGGTCCTGTCCTACCAAAAATGGTTAACTGAATGGAGTGGGGAATCAGGGCATGATGCAGTTCACAGTTAGATGCTGCTAGTGATGGGGAAGAGGTCTTGCATCTGGGTTCTTTCTCTCTGATGCAGAGCCAGTTCTAGACGTGTGTATGTGTGTGTATGTGTGTGTGTCTGTGTGTGTGTGTGTCTGTGTGTGTGTGTGTGTGTGTGTGTGTGTGTGTGTGTGTGTCTGTGTGTGTGTGTGTCTGTGTGTGTGTATGTAAGGAAACAGGACTTGAAGCCTTCAGGAGTGTAAGCCTTTGGGAAGTGTACACAGGGCGTGTGGGATTGCGGCCAATGGGGGGTGAGGTGAGGGTGGGAGACATCTGGGTCAGGAACACACGACCGCATGGGATGGGCACCAGTGGCATGGCATGGCATGGGTCCTACTGGGCATGTGCCAGGGCACCGGCACCCTGGCCAAAGCCAAAGCCCTTTGGCCCGAAATTCTTGGCATAGCACGCTGGGGGAACAAAGATGATTCATGTCAACGCTCCAGCTCATCAAACACAGATTGACAGATTCTTAGAAAATCAGCCTGAAACCATTGGCTGCATGTCGCTAATATCATGCTTTGAAGTTTTTATATGGCAGCATCTTTTAGCCTTTATTGCATGAAACGTAATACCATGTTATCCTGACCTGCACTCCCTAATCTAGCATCCAGGGTTAGCTCAGGCTTTGCATGCAGGCAGTTTTACGAGCTATAAGCTCATGAAAATAAAAACACTGCCTGAAGCCTCCAATATGACACAACCATGCCATACCATATGCTGAACAATGTGCTATACTGCTCTTCAGGGTGCTGCTACCTTTACAGTAGATTTCTCCATCTTTGTCCGCCAGTGTTGTTGACTCCAGGCCTTTACCACACTTAGCACACCTGAAGCAGCTCTTATGCCAGGACTGCAGAAGGACACACACACACACACACACACACACACACACACACACACACACACACACACACACACACACACACACACACACACACACACAAACACATACACACACACACACATACACACACAAACACATACACACACACAAACACATACACACACACATACACACATAAACACACACACACACACACACACACAGTCAATGGATGACGGCCATCACAGACGCCAATGGACATTATAGAAGTCAGTAGATGTGTGCTGCCGAGGACTCAATGGTGTGTTCAAGACAACTGATCTGAGAACAGTGGGACTCACGTTTCCTCCCCCCACGACCTTCTCTGCCGCATACACAGCCGTCCCGCAGCGAGGACAAACATCTGAGCTGCCGAACTTCTGGGCAAACTTGGAGGCGTTGGGGTTGTTGGTGGGGCGATGAGCAGTTTGCCTGTGGGGGAAAAAAAAAAGTGTGAGAGAAAGTGTGTGTATGAGCTCTCCCTTTGCACACAAAATCATATTGAGTTGAGGACGGTCAGTTTGTACCCTTCTGGTCTGATTCCCAGGTGTTCACCGGTATCCATACTCAGGGTTCCTGCTCCACCACCAAAGCCGTAGCCTTTTGGCCCATACTTCTTGCCATAGCAGGACTTGCAGTAAATCTCATCCCCATGGACAGCAACTGTTGTGCTGTCCAGGTTCTTTTTACAGGCCACTGGACAGAGAGGCAATAAGAGGGACAAGGTTACCATTTAAACATATAAAACATGTTACCATTTAAACATATAGAACATGTTACCATTTAAACATACAAACATGTTGTTGTTTGCATGTTGTTGTTTAAAGGGACATGTCTTCTTTGTTGTTTTCTGTTGTTTTCTGTGTTGCAGTGTTGCACAACTGCATTAAGCACACACAGTTCATACAAACATATAAACACAAACCCATGACTAAATAAAGGAAACCTTTGCCCTTTAACATAAATAATCTCTAAAATTAACATCAAATTTCTCTAAGACCAATGCAGCATCAACAACATTCCAAATGCTCATTAGTCATTTAATTAAGGAAATAATGAAATTAATGAGTCCAGGCACCCTGGAAAAGCACACCATGGCCTACACTATGGCATTTGAACAAAGACAGAACCCAAGGAAGACAACAGCACAGGGCAGAGAGGAAACAGACAGCATGGCTATGAATGGGCTAATTCAGAATGTTAGGATTAGACACAAAGGCCTTTACCAGCCTGGTGAATAAATAAATATATTGGGCCTGTTTACATTCGTTTTAGAGGGCGTCTTGGGTGGCTAGCTGAGCCGAGACACACTGCAGTTTACTTGTTGTTTACTTGTACTTGTTTAGACATCATAGTCATTAGAACTCCTGTTGTCCGGGACGCATCAGAATGCATTAGCGTTTACACCATAGATATATATATATATATATATATATATATATATATACTGTATATATATCTGTGGTTTACACCACAAAAGATGTGTGGTCAAATGCGTCTCAGACCACCCTGGCAAGTGGTTTGAGGTATGACAATTCACCGTCGTCTTAGTGATTCTTTACACTTGAATTTAGAACTGACCGCTTGTGATCGGATCACCCAAGACGAGAAACAAATGTAAACAGGGTCATAGTTATAAAAGTGTCTCACATATTCCAAACACTGAATATATTTTACAATCAGAACCCGAATTAGAAATATATTTGGGTTTTATTGGCTACATAGGTTGACGGATACTGTCTACCACTCTCCACTCTCTTTCATCTCCAGAGACGGGCATAGGACCCACCACTGTTCTCTGTGCAAGAGAGTGGACTGGTCATCCCAGGCTGATAAGATTTACAAAGGCATTTTAGGGTGTCTTACTCCATACATTTCAAGTAGGCTTCAGTGGAGGGCTGTCCCCTACCAGACCTGGCTAAATTATCTTTTAACACTTCATGTTCCCTGTGTCTGTACTGAACTTGGAAAGTCTACCTTGTATTATAATGTCCCCACCTTCCGGAATAGTCTCCAATGGACTCCAAGGACAAGGGCTCCAAGGTCATCATAAACCTTCCATCACCATCTTGTAAGTGTTTTAACTAAATTTATTTTATTGTTGTTTTATTGTTTTTTTATTTCATTGTATCTTATTTTATTCATTGATTTATTTTAACTATTTGATCTATTTTATTTTGGTATTTATCTATTTAATGTATAATGTACCTTCCTCTTCCTCTATTACAGTATGTAATAACTTAATTTATGACCATGTAATCTCAGCTTCATTGTAAATGAGGGCTTCCCTCAATAACCTTTCTGGGAATTAAATAAAGTTAAAGGGAAGTTAGCAACACTCATGGACCCAGAGGTAAAATACATAACTTTCATGAGATTGCACTGTGACTGTATGATATGTAAAGCCATGCTTCTATGACTTATAGTTATTCAGCAAAATATGTGCGTTTGTGAGTTTAAGCAGTAGTGAATGGAATGTTTTAATGAAGACTAATGAATGCAGTGGTACACCTCCTTCCCCCCTAGTTCTGTCCCCTAGACATGGTCGGTAATAGCTTCAGTTGGCTAAACTCATGGAAAATTAACTATGTGCTTTTTTTCTTTTGGAAACCATAAAACGTTTGTCTTGGATTGTGAAATTTGATGTAGCACTCTTTTGGGGGCACTTCATGTCTGTCTTAATGAACATCATTGTGGTGTTACAAAATGAGCTGCTTTGTATTTTAGTCAGAAAATGATAATTGGCAGAGACTCTGGATTCTCTATTGAATCCACAAACTAAAGCCTACCCCCTCTTTTATTTCCCCCATGTGCAAACCACCTTCTACACAGTCTTCTGTCAGTAATGACTTTAATTGCTTGTTTGAAAATGATGATTAAGTGAGAGTTCTGTGCTGGAGTCAAGCCACAAACACACATTCTTATCATAACAAAAAGCAGCCACTGAGACAGACCAGAGACATGACGTCACTCTATAGGACAGAGCAGGGCTGGCCAATGTTTGTTTACATGGGGAAGAGAGAGGAGCCGTCGCGGCATCATCTCATTAGTATTTCAGGCCCCTGTCTCTCTCTCTCAGTAGAGCAAGGCAGAGCCTCCTCCCTGGCGCATGCTGATGAGCTCATCCCATTCCAGCAGCAGTGCTTCTGTTCTCTGCGTATAAACACCCATTAGTACGCATCAGTAGTCCCCAGCAGCCCGCTCCGTCCCTCACTCACTCTCTCGCCCATCTCCCACTCCTACAGCGCCTTATAAGGCAGACCAGGACAGGCTCTCCTAATAAGGGCAGGACGCTGCGGGAAGCGAAACGCTGAACTGCAAACGCTCAGCTCCCTTAGGTTAGTAGAGAGGAATATTCAGCATTCCATTCCTGAACTGCAGGTCTATTAATGATGGATTGCCTGGCTGTAGTGCGTTCTGAGGTAAAAGGGCTTTAACAAAAAACAAAAAGAAACAAACTAAAACTTGTAACACAAAGTTTACATAAAAGTTTTTAAATGGCCAACACCTTTCCAGAGCTGTGCCTCGCCTCTCAGCCCATCCCACTGTGTAATGGAACAACTGTACTGAAGTATGTGATGTCGCTTTCAGCATCTGCTGCCAGCTTCCCCTACTCTCCCTCTCTCCGCGCCCGACAGCCTATTTTTCCATCTGGTCTGTCACTTCCTCTGTGGAACAAAGCAGATAGCCGCCAGCACTGCCCCGGACCTGGCCCAGAAGCAACTCAAATCCGGTTCAAATGTGGCCGAACTCTGGGAAGACACTGCTTACAGTATGGCTATCCCATTCCACTTATCGAGCCGACACACGAACACACACACAGCTGTGTGACCTAGTCGTGAAAGGTTCAGTGTGCTTGGACAGGACGTCGTTAAATCGGCCTCCTGCCCTACTGTTCCTCCGGTGGCCATGACCTTGCTTTTCATTGTGTGTCCCGGAACACCATTTCCTACTGTCTGTTCTCTGCTCTTATTAATGGCCTCAAAAGAATGTGGCTCACTGGCCCATGTGCCTCGGCTAGTGTGATGCGCAACTACTGTGTGAACTGTGCAAAAAAAAACTCCGACTTGCGTTACGAAGAATCCTTCCGATATAGAATAATGATCATGCTGTATATCACCCAGAACTATTCCAGCCAGAGGCTGGAAGATGGAATCAGTGGAGTTCAAGAAATGTTTTAACTGAACTTTCCCAGCAGACTTGCTGAAGGTGGATGACTTCAGGACGATGTTTAACTGACGACCCTTTTATAGCAGCAGTCCTATGTAGGGTGGAGGGCGTGGGGCCCAGGAGGAGTTGGAGGAGCTGTGACTTATATACTAATGAACAGCATTCAGCACAGAGTTCAGTGTGATCTTGAGGTAGAAATGGACTCACTGCACAGGAAGCAGGACTTGTGGAAACTCTTCCCCTCACACTGTATCTCCTCAGCGAAGTAGACAGCCTTATGGCAGCAGCCACACAGGTTTCCTCCACCGAAAGGCATCCTGTTCAGGCACAGGGAACAACACACACACACACACACACACACACACACACACACACACACACACACACACACACACACACACACACACACACACACACAATATCATCACAGGGAGTGGCACATACACATTACTGTAAAACATCACATACAGTTCTGGGAGCACCGACGTAATCCCGCAGAAAAACAAGGTATATGAGCTGAGTGGACCTCCAACTCTCCAGCCGGCTTGCCTGCTACTCAAATTAAACAATTAGAGGAAACAGGAAATGCTGGCCTTGAGGTGTTTTGGTGAAAACAGAGACAGGATTGTATGCAATAATCATACACTCTATCTCAGCAGTTCCATCCATGATGTTAGGATGAGATTCAAAACACTAAGCTGATTCTACCCTTTACAGATTAATTTTGTTTTTATTATTATTACAATTATTATTATTATTTTTATTATTATTATTATTTATCATGAATACAGTTGCTGTGGCAGAACATTTAACATTTCTATTGTCAGTTGAGGAGTCATCCTAGATCAAACACTGTTCAAAAGCTCTGACCCCACTGCAATTCTCAGAAAGCAAACATACAACCAACCAATATAATCATTCCAATTTCACTGTCCAAACCGTTCAAATCTACTGTAATGGTAAACATCTCCTCACTTACATCAAATTCATAGCTATCTCCAGAATAGCTGGCATCAGAAACTATGTTCTAAATACTCAAGAGTAAATTCAACTTTGCTGTATATTAAAACAACAGTGAACAAACGCTGCAGATTAAAACCATTCAATGTTTCACAA
>NC_063198.1:23076485-23088985 GCF_017589495.1 Alosa alosa
ACGCGGCATCTTCCCCATCAATAAATCAGGAGCTTTCTCTTATGAAAGCAGCCTGTGGTGGAAACTTGCATAATTAGGATTACTTCTGCCCACAAGATCAATGTTGTATACTTTAACAGTAACATAATGTATCAGAAATTTGACTCTGCAATGTCCATTCCTTATGGACTGTCACGTTCTGAGATGGTGCTTTGTCCAGTGGATGCATGTTTAGGCTGAGGGAATTGATTAATGAACTGGCTTAAGTCACAGCTTAATGACATGACTATGGTATGGTTTTGGATAACAATGAGGGTTCCTCCCTAATATGCTCCTCTCAATGCACCACAGCAGTAGGCTAAAGCAAAGGTGGAATGCAGCAGCTGGGCTGCAGCTGGTGCAGTTGTGAAATGTGGCCACCAGAGGGCACTTGCTCACCAAGGGAAAGTCTGACTGCAGGCTTCAGTGGTTCAGGCAGGCAGGCAGGCACACCCCTTTCTGCTCCTCACCACCCTGCCTGCCTGCTATTTCTGTCTGTGCCATCACTGCAGCCTCTCTCTCTCTCTCTTTCTCTCTCCCTCTCTCTGTTATGTCTCTCTCTCTCTCTCTCTCAGTGTATCTCCAGAACACACACACACACACACACACACACACACACACACACACACACACACACATTGCAGCCAGCTAGTTCAATGGGTTCACATCACAATGCAATTTACAAGACTGCGGTCTTCATTGAGGGACTTCAATGAGGGACTTCTCTCTCTCTCTCTCTCTCTCTCTCTCTCTCTCCCTTGTCTCTCTTGTCTGTCTGATGCAGTCATCTGTCCTCCTCTGTATCTACACTCTATTAAAGGATGACACTGGAGAAGGTCCAGCCCTGGTGGGTCGGACCCCTGCCAGATTAGCTCAGGCTCACTTCCAGAGTTGGCTGCAATCCTGGAAGGTTTAGAATAAAGTTCAGTTACTGTGATCCTCTAACTCTCACTAATCATGATATGAACATGATTTGGCATAACCAACATGATTTGATGGACTTATTTATTGTTATTTTATTGGATTGTTATTAAATTGTAATGTAATCTTCTTTTCATATCAGCACACAACTCTGACCCCCCTCCCCCCTGCATCTTCACATGATGGTCACTTTGGCTCTTTGTTTCCGTCTGTTCAGCATTGGGTGTGAGTGTCCCTTTTCCTCCTAGTCCACCCGAGTATGCTCTCAGACTCATAGCCCTCTTCCTGTGTCCTCCGTGCCCTGAGTGAAGGTCGCCCTCCTCCCCTCCTTCTCTGCCTCAGGGGCTTGGGTCTCAAGGCTGTGTGATTAAAACAGGCCTCTGCTTCCCTCTGCTGGTGACTGAGAGAAGTGTCATCACTCGGAGGGCTATGTCAGGAGATAATGGCTGTTATTTAATCCTTTTCTTTCCTTCCAACTCTCCCTCTGGCTCTGTCGCTCTCTTTCTCTCTTGGATTCTTCCTCATGCTGTCTTATGGTCCAATCTTCTCTTTCACAAAACCTCAGTGTTCATGTTTTTCCTTTCCATCAAATCATTTTTATTAGTTCATCATGGCATTATTCTTTTTCTCACTCACATGTCCCTCTCAATTCTCCCTTCACTTCCTCCCCTTTTCATTATATTTTCACCACCTCGTCCCACCCTTCCTACCCCCTCTCTCTCTGTCTCTCTTTCTCTCTCTCTCTCTCTCTCTCTCTCTCTCTCTCTCTCTCCTCCCTCTGTCTCTTTGCATGTTCTTAAGCTGTAGAGGTGGGACTGGATCCTCTTGATGACTCTCTGATTAGATTCTGTGGGATAAAGCCAGATGAATGTGATGAAGTCTCAGCAGCAGTCACAGTAGCAGCAGCAGTACAGTAGCAGCAGATCTGCTAGCCAACAGCCTGTTTCAACAGCCTGTTTCCCCTCGCAACTCCCCTCGGATGTGGTGTGGCCTGTAAACTTAGGTCATCTTCATGCACCCTCTGACTCAGGTGAAGCATCAGTGTTGTTCACTGCCCCCAGTGAGCTAATGGAGTGTGTGTGTGTGTGTTTGTTTGTGTGTGTGTGTGTGTGTGTGTGTGTGTGTGTGTGTGTGTGTGTGTGTGTGTAGGGTGGAGGAGGTAGGGATGGAGGTAAGTGATTTAATGATCCCGGTGTCTCGCTCACTGTTAACCTGAGAGAATGATGTAGTTCAGGTTCAGTTTCAACATGCTATTTAGTAGAATGGATTATATATTTTTTTCTTATTTAATTTGTGTGTCTGTGTCTTTGTCTGTGTCTGTGTGTGTCTGTCTGTGTGTGTTTTGTTACATGCGTGTTGTGCGTCTGTGTATCTGTGCCTGTGTCTGTGAGTGAGTTAGTGTGTTCACGTGTGTGTGTGTGTGTGTGTATGTGTGTGTCTGTTCTGTTTGTTCTGACTCTCCTCGTCTCACTGACACTAATCACCATCCTTCTCTTGACTGTGCGTGTCGCCATGGTAGCGAAAACAAACGAGCCTCACTCGAGGCCTTATAATTAATCCTGTACTCTTGTCATCCATCTGTGAATCCTTTCCGCCTACAGTCTGAGGGGGTCTGCTCTGTAGACACCCTCACCACTGGAGGCCTGCAGGATTCTCAGCAGACCCTCACACACCTAAGGGACCGTTAAACAGGCCCCTTCAGGTGGGTAATTAGGAAGATGTGTTTTACAAAAACCTATTCATAGTTTTGTCTGTGATTGTAAACGTTTGTCTGCTACAAGGAAGTATAATATGATAAATATTTAGAAACTGTTTATAGTTTGGGGCAGAGCAACAGCATTCTTCAATCCATGCATCAGTTATGCCTAAATTTGGCAGCAAAGCCTGCAAACACATGGCAATTGTGTCCTGCTTGTGTTGCAGTGGTGTCCTGTCCTGCTTTTATAGCTGTGCTTTGATATATGTCCTGTTGTCTGACCGCCATCATGTCCACTGGGCCTCTGAGCTCCTCAGGAGACCAGCCACAGTCCTCCATTGTCACTCGGTGGGGATGGAGTGGACTGGGACAGATGTTTTGAAACAACAGTGGCTGAGTATACAACATATACTGTATAGGGCAGCCTGTGCCCACAGAACAACTGCTCCATCACACTGTCCTCTATGAATCTACTTCTGGAGAGGGGGAGAGGGTGAGTGTGTGTGTGTGTGTTTGTGTATCTGCTGCTGGAGTGTCTGAGCCCCTGTGGCACCAGGTGGGCCCATGTTCTAGAGTGTGTGTGTGGGTCAGGGTTCTGGGGGGTATACGGGTATACGAGTGAGTGTATATGTTTGAGTGCCCCTGTGGCCAGCCAGTAAGTGCTGAATCTGGAGGTGTATGAGTCTCTCTCTCTCTCTTTGTGTGTGTGTGTGTGTGTGTGTGTGTGTGTGTGTGTGTGTGTGTGTGTGTGTGTGTGTGTGTGTGTGTGTGTGAGACCCAACAGACCCACAGTGCCGTCCACTGGCTGCATTTCCTGCTGCGTTCGCTGGATAGGATGAGAGATAAAGAGATACAGACGGGGATAGAGAGAGAGAGAGAGAAGACAGAGAGAGGGAGAGAGAGATGGACAGACGGTGAAAGACAGAGAGGGGTAGAGAGAGATTAACGGAGAGAGAAAGATTGAAAGAAGGATATAGTGTCGGGTCTCAGCTGGCTCAGAGCCAGAGAGTCCATTTAGAGTGAGTCTACAGGGGGCATCTCAGCCCACCACACAGCAGGAGGAGTGCCCTGGGGAGCCTTTTAGCTGTCGCACCAGCACTCCAGCCCAGGGAGCCTTTTAACAGTCGCACCAGCAGCAGGATCCTCACTGAGCCACCGGAGCCATCAGAAGGCAGACGTCTTCGTCTCGGCACTGCTCTGTCTGTCTCTCGATTTCTCTCTCGATTTCTCACCCCTTCATATGTGTACAGTGTGTGTGTGTGTGTGTGTGTGTGTGTGTGTGTGTGTGTGTGTACAGTATAGTGTGTATAGTGTGTGTGTGTGTGTGTGTGTGTGTGTGTGTGTGTGTGTGTGTGTGTGTTGAAGCATGGGGGTTGGGCCCCCTCTTGTGATGTAGGCCCTTGACATCCCTGGTGTAAAAGTTTCCTGTTTCTTTTCACCAGGGCTCCAGAGTGCAACCAATTTGGTCGCAAATGCGACCAACATTTTTAAGGGTGCGACTAAAATTTTTCCTGGGTCGCACTGGTGCACCTAATGTCATAAGGTTGAGCGCCTAGACTTTACTCGCATCTGCAGTCACTCCACGAACTAAGCGGTTGTTCTACTTTGACTAGTGGTGCATGGTGCACCAATACTGCAAAAGTATCGCAAAACCCTGAAATTAGAAACCTCATAATACCTAATTGTATTAGTATCGATATAGCCTACGTTTCAAGAATGACAGTCGTGCGCTTCCCGTATCTGTCTTTTCTCCTCACACGCACACAGCTGTCGTGATCCGAGCGAGTAGCGATGTTGATTTTGACCTGCACCTCTCAAGTTTGTGTTGCCTAGGCTATGGAATTTAGTTAATTTAGGCCTACTGCTCACGTGTCATGTCTATCATTAATGTAGTGATGATTTCAACAAAATCATAGAAATTAACATTGCAAGACACTTATCTCTTCTATGATCCCATAAATATTTTCTTTGACTTGTTCGTTTTTTGAACATTTATTTTATCAAATGACATAGAAAACATAATGAATTCCATCCATATATCCTTGGATGATGCGCGACTATTTTCCTCTAGCCTAAAACCATGAGAATGAAACCTACTTTGACGTTCCTCTTAAAGTGACAGGCACTCAATTAGACCTACACACCACCACTGTAATAACATTGACACTGATAATAATATCAGTATAATAATCACAGTATTCAGTATATTACTGATGTCGTTGGTGGTGGAGGCCCCAAATCAAATCAATACTGTCATTCCTGGTCCATGCTCTGACAACAGCTCAGACACGGAATGTATATGGAGAGCAATAAAAAGGGGACCTTGAAATTGTGACGTTAAAGGTGCCGTGATAAAAAATGTGGGTGCACCTAAATTTTGTGCTGGTGCACCTAAATAAAAAAGTTAGGCGCACCAGTGCAACCAATGCAACAAGTAGTTGTCTGGAGCCCTGGATTCACTCTCTGCTGGTAACTCTCAGGCCATTTTTTGAACTGAAATTTCAGTCTGGAAATCTGTTTCATTAAGCCACCGCAGTGGCAGTCCAATCAGCGCTCGCTAAGTGGGGATGGCATTGCAGTTAAGAAATCAGTGGCGGCACTGGTAGAGAAAGATAAAGCAATAAAGCAGCAGTAGCAATGCCAGCAAGCATGAAAGAATTGCAGTTGGAGTGATTCCCCAATTATTCTCCAATGGAGTGTTCTCAGACCCTATTCACAAAGTGAAAGGGTTTTTTGGTGAAACCAGGCTACATCTGTGCATCCCCTTCTGTTTCTGTTTATTTGTACTCTAGTACTGATACTGCTTGTGTAGATAGAAGTGTGTATGTGTGTGTGTGTGTGTGTGTGTGTCTTTGTGTGTGTGTGTGTGTGTGTGTGTGTGTGTGTGTGTGTGTGTGTGTGTGTAGGGAGGACAGATGTAATGACCCATACCCTGAGAGCAGTGATGGAACAGTGTGGCCGTTAGAGGACTCTGTGGAGTAACAAGTACTGGTACCTAGATCAAACCTGACAAGTTCTGTAGTTTTATTGGCCTGGGAGACTGTGGGTGTGTGGGTGTGACTCACACAGAGACACACACATACACACACACACACACACAGAGAGAGAGACACGCGCGCACACACACACACACACACACAGTGTAGCTATGTCTTTAGACTGTGATGATAAGTGGTGTGATGATCAAACCGCTGAATATCAGGAGGCCGATAGAGGCTGGTGTTGATGATGTCATCATGGGGTCATGGGGTGCCTGAGTCTGATTGCATTAGGTGTTTGGTTGTGACATATGAGGGAAAGTAACCACACACACACACACACACACACACACACACACACACACACACCTTGGCAGTCTGAGGGTCATAATGTCCTCATCTCTTGTCTTGAAGTCCTTTTTATGGAGTGAAATATGTGGCGCAGAAATGCATCTTGTGCCAGTGTGCTGGATGTGATCAAGCCAGATCAGCCCTAACACTTAGGCTACCTTCCACACTTCATCTACCACGCCAGTGAAAATGCGCAATGTTCATGAAGTTCAAAATGTGTGTGTGTGTGTGTGTGTGTGTGTGTGTGTGTGTGTGTGTGTCTGTGTCTGTGTCTGTGTGTCTGTGTGTGTGTGTGTGCGCACGTGTGTGAGTGTGAGAGAGAGAGCCGTCAGCGTGTTGAGCATCAGGGTGCTCTTGTTTTCCTGATGCAGCCAGGCTATGAAGTGATACAAGTGAGCCTTGTTCTCTTTCTCAGATTGTGCCAGTTCAAAA
This sequence comes from Alosa alosa, assembly GCF_017589495.1. Classification (NCBI taxonomy): domain Eukaryota; kingdom Metazoa; phylum Chordata; class Actinopteri; order Clupeiformes; family Clupeidae; genus Alosa; species Alosa alosa. The sequence goes on from NC_063198.1 coordinate 23,082,882, forward strand.
TGGATATTCCTTAATCTTTTTTGTTTTAAGAGTAAATGAGCAGCTTGCTGTTCATTCCACCTCTCCGTGTGTTTTTCTTGTTTTTGACATTATTCCACCTATTGGTGTGTTTTTCTTGTTTTTGACATTATTCCACCTATTGGTGTGTTTTTCTTGACATTTAAGGCGATTAGCGCTGCTCTTCCAGCTCTGTGACTCATTTGTAGAAACGCTTTGTTTTTGCTCTGTGCATATCGTCGTCTTCTGGTTGCCATAGTGACACTATCCCACATTCTGTGCCCGCTGACTCCAGATCGGTTCCGTTCCTGTATCAGGCCCGGTTCTAGCAGGTCCGTTAGTCATAATGGATCGGGGAGTTTGCTGTTTTATGGGACGTCTCTAATGGCCTCCACCTTTCTCTTTCTCTTTTCTTTCTCTCTTTTCTTTCTCTCTTTCTCTTCTCTTCTTTCTTCTCTTCTGTCACCTTGTCTTTCTTCTTCATGCTTCTTTCACTCTCTCTCACTCGGGGAAAGATCAGTCTGTCTGTCAGAGGAGCTCAGATGCGGTGGCTGACGCAGTGCTGTGCTGATGCCATCAGATGGCTCTGTCTGTCGGCGTGCCAGAGCAATAATGTGCCATGTCTGATTGTAATGATTTCATTATGCGCTAGTGCTGCGGAGCTTTATTGGGTCACGTCAGGATTGCAAAAGACTTTGTTTTACTGCCGCCCCTATCTCTCCCCTCTCATCCTCACTCAGTGTCCCTGTGTGCTCAGACAGAGAGGGTCACACACACACACACACACACACACACACACACACACACACACACACACACACACACACACACACACACACTTGCACACCGATAGAGAGATTGATGGGATTTTAGAAATCCGGAAATGAGAAGCTGAACACTGAGCTGTCAGCAGCTGTGCTCATCTTTTGTTGTACACAGCGACACATACATACACACATACTTATGCTCACTTACACACACACGCACGCACGCACGCACGCACGCACGCACACACACACACACACTCACGCACACCTGTACATCTGGGCTTCCTCCATCGGACAAGAGGACAAACCCCAGACTAGTCTACTGCTCTGAAGGACAAGCTCACACACACACCCACACACAACCACACACACACCCAAACACACAAACACACACACCACACACACATATTTATATTTGACCTTATCCATTGGATATTATTTATTTATTATGTCTGCTACAAAAGGCCTTCGGAAACTGAAATGAGTAAGTGTGTGTGTGCGCGCTTGTGTTAGTATTTGAGTCTGTGAAATCTTCTGAGCATGGCCTGTGGTCGTCCTTGGTGGCCTGTGATTGTCCTCGCTAAAGCAGAAGCCAGTGGCTGTGGTCATCTGTGTGTTTCTCTAAAGAAGAAGTGGTCAGTGTGGTGTATGCTGCAGAAGACCAGTGGATTCATTGTGTTACCATGCAGCAGTCTGACTTTTGTTGATACAAGTCTGTGGAGATATTGAGCACACATTTTCTCTCTCTCTCACACACACACAAACACACACACAGAAACACACACACACACACACACACACACACACACACACTCACACTCACACTCGACTTTTCAGTTGTGTCAGGCTCATTTATGTCCCTTATACAGGTCTGTGTGTATGTGTATGTGTATGTATGTCTGTGTGTGAGTGTGAGTGTGAGTGTGAGTGTGTGTTTGAGCTATTACAGGCCAGCACGCAGCATGATGTGGATGTGGATTAGGCCATAGCTCAGCAGGGGGGTGGGATTTAACGATGTGTCGTTGTGATTGTTACGCTGATTCACTAGTGAAGGGACAAGCCTACACACACACACACACACACACACACACACACACACACACACACACATACTCAACAATCTCAAAAGAGAGTAGAGAGAAGCTCAACAAGTGCTGAAGGGCTTTTTTCCATGCGGCCTGTAATTCATAAGAAATTGAGAGCCGAAGACTCCGCTGAGACGCGTGACTTGTAGTGTAGATTTGGAGGTGCACATTTTCCACGGATACAAAGAATGGAATTTTATATCACATGTGGAACGCCGCCACAAAGTGAATCACCATGGGAACACCAGCAGTATGTGGTGAGGTCATCAGCCTGAGGGGGCCATGTGTTAGACGAGGAGGGTTCCTTACCTCAATGTGACTCAGTCTAATGAAAGTGATGTTCATGGAGACATACAGCCCTGATAAGGCTCCCTACCTCTCTCTAGCATAGTCTACAGGGAGTCTGCTGGGAGAAGTACAGCACTGATAAGATATGTGTGTGTGTGTGTGTGTGTTTTTCATTGGAGACGACCTCAAGACCTTGGCATGGCTAAACAGATGGCTGCGCTCCTTGGAGTGGATGTGTGCCAGGTTAGTGCTAGATTGGTAAACACATTAGGGCCAAACCTGTGCCAGGTCAAGGTCAAATTAGGGCCAGGTCAGGGTGAAATAAGTAAAAGATTCATGTTCAGATGAAGGCCAGATTTATTCAATTTCTATTCAGTTTTATTTATATAACGCCATAAACTATGGATATGTTTCACAACTTTTTACAGAGTCCAGCTTGAACTTTGAGCCCCTTGAGAGAAAGCATTGAAGTGTCTGGGCCAGTTCTGTGGTGGATCAGATAACCAGTCCGTACCAGCCGAATGTGTAATCAGGGCGCATAGAGATGCTATTTGTGTAGCAGCGTGTTGCTGGAGGGAGCTGGAAGGATTCGGCCATGCTTGACACACACACACACACACACGCACGCACGCGCACACACACACACACACACACACACACACACACACACACACTCACACACACTCACACACACTCACACACACTGGTGGAGCTGATGACGGGTTTAGAGGCTGGGAATAGAGAGCAGCACTACACACATATACACACACACACACACACACACACACACACACTGGTGGAGCTGATGACGGGTTTAGAGGCTGGGAATAGAGATCTGTGGTGGGAGAGCCTGTAATGTGGCTCTGTGCGGAGATGCGCCCTAAGCTGCACTGACAAGACGTGCAGACGCTCGGGTTAGACCGTCCTGCCCCACTGCCCCCTGAAGGGCAGGGCGTCGCCCACATGCCCTTGGAAATGCCCCCTAAGGTCTGTGGTGTGCTCAAAGTCAGCAAATTCCTTTGTGATGTACACAGTGCAACTCCAAGCAAACAAAAATCTGAAAACATTTGCTAAAAGTTTGCCATTTGTTTGCCACTGTAAACGCATCGCTGGTTACTCTTAAGTCATCAGGAGTCTATTATGGCAGATCAAGGCAACTTAGCATGCAGTTTGTGAGTGGTCTGTAAAGCCTGTTGGAGAGCAAGCAGAGGTTTATCACTCTGTCTGCCTATAGGATATGTGATCTTCTTGCAGTGATTTATGAGCTGTTAGAGCCCTCGGGGTTTTCAGCGTGGATCAACAGTGCTGAAGCTGACTGGCTTAACGGACTCCATTGACATGACACACATGCTCACCACAGCTCACTCAGGCTCGCCATGTGCCACGTTACACTCTCTCTCTCTTTCCATCTCTCTGTGTCTCACACATCTGGACACACACACACACACACACACACACACACACACACACACACACACACACACACACACACACACACACACACACACACACACACACACACACACACACACATAGACACACACCGCATGTACACACACACACACACACACACACACACACACACACACACACACACACACACACACACACACACACACTTGCCCACGCCCACGCGCACGCATGCACGCACACGCACACGCACATGCACACACACACACACACACACACACACATACAGATTCACTGTCTCCGTGATGTGATGCTTTCCTTTCCTGTCTGCTTGTGGGTTGGTGTGGTGCTTCACTGTAGTTTCCACACACACACACACACACACACACACACACACACACACACACACACAATAAATGCACTGAAAGTATGATACACACACAGTATGGTGAAAGACAGATTGGGTGAGGTAGTAAGGGAGAGAGAGAGACCGAGAGAGAAAAACATTTAGTCAGCTAAACTGCAAATGTCTTATTACTAGCACTCCATTCTCTGGATTTTACTGTAGATACTTAATTTTACATTACATTTTTTTTATGTATTTATTTTAATAATTTAGTTTAATCAACACATTTGCTCTAGCTGCCTCTTGCGCTCTCTACGTCCAGCTGTTTGTTTTAATGCAGAGTAACCTCATCATGGGTCCATCTGCCCAGTGGCTGTTCACCCATGTGAGACATCCTTGTGGTGTCCTCCGTCACATCAAATGCCGTCCGTCTTACTCAAAGCACATCACATGGAGCCCTGAAGGTCTTTATGGATGGACAGATATACGGCTAAATGTCAGTGCCCACTACTGAGAGCCGCAGTGCCTCAGAGCCTCAGTGTGTGTGTCAGCCTTCCGGTGGAGTGTGTTGCAGGCTAGTTGTTGCGCTGATGACATGGGTGGAGGTGCTGAAAGAGTGTGCAATGCAAATGAAGTTTGCCAGTTTGCATATTTCTTTGAGCTGGTTGTCAGTCGTGTGAGAGAGATATCCCACAGGGGGGAGTCTAGAACATGAAGATTATACCTCTTTGAGCTATGAGGAAAGCTCAGCAGTATTACACACACACGCACACACACACACACACACACACACACACACACACACACACACACACACACACACACTACACACATACACACATACACACGCACATACACACGCACACACACACACACACACACACACACACACACACACACACACACACACACACACACACACACACACACACACACACACACACACACACACACACACACACACACACTAATACTAATACATTAGCACACACACATATGAAAACAGTTTGATGGGGTTGTCGCTCAGTGCCTGCGCACTAGGCTCTTATGTCTGTGATTTAGGAGAATTTGCCAGGAGGAGTAGTCAGTCAGGCACACAAGTAGGAGAGTAGTGCAGTGAGAGGAGAAAGAATAAGCTGTACCCCATCCCTACTTCCTCATGTGAAACCCATATTTGGGCCCCCAGGGCCCCACAGAGCCATAGACGCTCCCTCCTGAGGGCTACTGGTTCAGTGCACATCACATGTAATGCTCTAATACTAGTACTAGTCCAATACACATCACCAGAGGACAAAACGATAACTTCCTCTAATATCTGAAATATACACTTTCTTTGGCATCTTGTTTCCATGTCTCATTGCAACACCTTACACAATCCTGACGATAATAAGATTCTGATTAGTGTCAAATGTAGATTTTAGATGACATGCATATTTTTAGATGATCCTAAAATGGTAAACATGAATAGATATACCAATTCTCCTACGCAGAAGCCAGATGACTGATATCTGACATATTTATCAAACACACTCTTGACTACTTCTGTAATACTGTGAATACAGTAAGCTCTTGTATATATATGCACACACACACACACACACACATACACACTCACACACACACACACACACACACACACACACACACACACACACACACACACACACACACACACTCACACTCACATACACACATACACACTCACACACACATACACACTCATACACACATACACACTCACACACACACACACACACACACACACACACACACACACACACACACACACACACATTATATATACACATATGCTCTGATCAGAAATCCACTGCACAGTTCTACTTGACTTTAGTCTCCTGCTGCAGCGCTCCTCAGTCCTGGGCGGACCCAGAGGTGGGTGTTTGTTGGCTGGTGTTAACTCTCTCACTCTCTGAGTCTCTGCGTCTCCGTGGCCTAGTTCCTCCGGCCCACGCACTCTCCTGCCTGCCTGCCTGATGCACCCCACCTACACAGCCACGCCTGCGAGTGCCAAGACTTGCCAACCCGTGCCAACCCAGCCCAGCCTGTGCCCGCTCCCCTCTTCCCGCGCACTGCACTGGGCGCCCCAAACGCGGCTTGGCACAAAGTGTGTCGGTTACATAAGGAGCAGGAGCGCAGGGGTCCCCTGGGCTACAGAGGTGGGGGTTTGCGAAGACACACACACACACACAC
>NC_063198.1:23101485-23108985 GCF_017589495.1 Alosa alosa
GTGTGTGTGTGTGTGTGTGTGTGTGTGTGTGTGTGTGTGTGTGTGTGTGTGTGTGTGTGTGTGTGTGTGTGTGTGTGTGTGCATGTGTGTGTGTGTAAGTTTGATCAGAGTGATGTTATTATGGGCCTGTGAGTGAAATGTGTTTTTGTTCTCCTACAGAATCTCAAATCCGAGCCATAACTGGGTCAGCCTGAGTCTCCACGGCTACAGGATCAACCTGAGACTCCACATAGACCAGGTGCTCCTGAGACTCCTGGGAAAGTCGAGGTGGCTAGAATCTCACCTCGACTTTACACAGCCACAGGCTCATCTCTCGTCTCCACGGATACAGGATTAGCCTCTGTCTCCGAGGATCCGTGTCCCGTCTGCAAGGTCTCCTGACTGCGGCGCTCCAGGATGAGTGCAGGTGGGAATGTGCGGACTGCGTCCCACTCCGGCTCCGGAATCCCCCTTCCCCGCAGCATGGCCTCCGCCTCCCGCCTGGACCCCAAACACCTGAGCACCGGCCTCCTGCTGGGCCAGGAGAGGGCGCCCTTCCAGACCCACTCCCCCTCCGCCTCCTCCTTCTCCTCCTCCACCTCCTCCCTGCCCTCCCTCTCCACCTCACCCTCCTCCAGAGAGCTGCTGAGAGGCGGTGCCCTGAAGGGTCAGCTCCTGCACCAGCAGCATCAGAGAGGGGGGTATGGAGTGACCACTGGGCCCCCTGCACCCCCGGTACGGAGCTCCTCCTCGCTGGAGAAGACCTGGGGGTCACGCTCGGCCTACAGCAGCCCGCAGGTAACTGCTATCTTTTTACCACCAAATGCTCTTTCAGGACTCCATTTTGGATTTGTTTCCTACTGGGCAATCAACTTCTTGTTTACACTATACACTAGGGGTGTAAAGATTAACCGATACGTATCGGTATCCGTTTTTAACGTGTAAGATACGGCTACATCGATACGTGAAGCCCCGTATCGGAAAAAAACTGAAATGAACCGGTCGTTATATCGATTTACTTGTTATGAATCGGTGCACAACCTTTTCTGCTCGCTCAGACTCATTTACGTTCCAAGCAGCGTGTTTATCCCACTTCCGGTTTTGAAACTATACGTGGCACAGAATTGTGGGTAATGCAGTTCGTTTTTGGTTACATTCATTGCCCAAAGTTGACAAATGACCTCATTACCCATACATCTATTGAAACTTAACCATGTGACAACTTGCACTCGGTCGGCTTTTGTTTTTCGAAATCCAGCGCGAAATAAAGCACTTATAGCTTTCCTAAACAGCAACGATAGTCTGTAGAGTAGCCTTACCTTTGATGAAGGGATTTCCTTAATGTTAAATAATAATTTGGCCCTTGCTGCTAAAACGATGCATACAATATTAGCCAATGATTTTGTTCATATTCACTCAGACTTGTGGCATTTTAGGTTTCTGCATTAGGTCTACTGTTGGAACAAAATAAGCCCAGAGAGTTCATTGATTTGTAGGCCTATTTTATTCTTGTAGGGTAGGCTAGGCCTATATGAGAAAAGGCCAAGAGTCTTAAGCACTGTTTTATTTTATTTCGGTATTGTCTTACAAGGCTACAGCTCCATGAAAACAATCAGATATAACTCTATAAAATCTGTAAAGTCTATAAAAATGTATTTTTATGTTGTAGTTGGCTGCTGTGCTTGACTGAAATGTAGACTATTCTTTTTTCATTTCAATACAGTATATGAAACAAACCTCAGTTTCGATAATCATATTCACACATTTTGTTGCCTAATTGACAACCATGACCATGATAATTGATAATATAAAATGAATGTGCACCTTGAGCAAATGATAAAACATCTTTCAGAATGCTTTCCATTCTTGAACTGCATCGAATTGCATCGAATCGCATCGCATCGAATCGTACTGAATCGTTTTTTATAAACATGTATCTTTTCTTGTATCGAATCGTGCCCATATATTTAGATGTGAATCGTATCGTCTTTTACATGAGAGATTCACACCCCTACTATACACAGTAGACTATGACAGAAAATGACAAATTACTAGCCTGTCTTAATATAGTAGGCCATTTCTAATTTAACAACATAGCTAAAGTTACCTAACCAGTTCAATAACATTAGTTGCTTGATTAAGGTTAAAAACAGTTTACACCTTTTCCTGTAGCTGGAGGGAGTGGCACACAACATTTTCACAAAAAATCGGTCTACATTACCAGGAGCGAGACGAGGTCCTGAAGACAACAACTATTGAAAAAAGCCATATTTGCCAATGTTTTAACGTAAACTGGAAGTTGATAGGCCAGTACAAGCGAATCCAAAATGGAGTTGTGCATAGAACCTATAGTGATACTGCGATATACAAACTGACACTGGACATAACCATAAATGCTACATCCATTAACCTGCAGATTCTGTACTATGTTGGTAAACAGTGTGAGATGGAGTCACTAACCAACATCAATTTTTGTTTTTATGTTTACTCTGGAGGGTGCTGTTGTAACACTTTATTCCCTTCGGGATAAATTTATTTGTAATATGAACTATTTGTAATATTATCTTAGGTGTCCAAACGCGAGATGCCCTCGGTGGTGGTTACCTCCCGGGACACGCTGGACATCCGCAGGGGCTCGCTGCCCTCCGACGCCTGGCGGGAGTTGAGCAGGAATGCCAACCGCAACCTGCGGGCCGGGCACTCGCACTTCCGCAGCCTGGACAATGGGCCCGAGCTGGCGGCCGCCCCGCGGAGCCTGACCAACGACTTCCTGCTGAGCCGTGGAGGCCGGGAGACGCTCTACCGAGCCAAGCCCAGCAACGGCAACCTGCTGTGGGTCGGGGGCAGTCAGCGGGGCCGCAGGGGCATGGGGGTTCCCAGGGAGACGCAAGGAGGCAGCTTCTCGGACCTGGAGCAGGGCACTGCCAACGGAGAGCTGGGCTCCGCCAGGGCCAGGAGGCAGGCCAACATGGTCACTAACATGATGCCCGCGGGCAGGGAGTCTCCACGCATGGCGGCCGTCGCCCCCTTCAGGTTCAGGTGAGAGATCGGATCAGTCTTGAAAAGAAGCGTTGAGTATACACCACAGAGACTAAGAGAGAGTTTTAAACATGAGCTGTCTCATTTAACAGTGACTTTCACTATCACTCAGTGATCAAAGACACTTTAGAGAAATGCACCCCTTAACAGAGCACACTGTGTTAGACTAGTCAAGACCAGACTTATGGTGGCTGACTCTTCTTTTCATAGTAATGTAAACATGCCTGTAAGTGTGCCATAGCCTTCCGTTACTTCACAAATCTATCTATCTGTCCCCCTGTAAGTCTATCATCCCTCCTTCCCTCTCTCCCTCCCTCTATCCCTCTCTCCCCCAGGCTGCAGGTCCAGGAGGACACGGACGGCTCTCTGGAGGACCTGAGCGACTGCTCCTCAGAATCTATGGAGGTGTGCTGTGAAGAGACCGGTGAGTTCAATACTATCATAACCAATTACATCAGCTATTGGTAGCATCAGCTACCAATTACATTACATTACAACAGCTAAGACATACACAGCAAACAATGTATGTATATGCCCCCCCACACACACACACACTAAACACAATGCATAGCATAGCAGATAAACACTGTAAGAGAACAAAGAAATGAGAGGTTCTAAATATAGTCCAAGTTAGATGCTCTCGGAATATAAAGCAATCTAGCACACATAGACAGCACAGCACAACAATACCACACACCACATTCTACTTAACTGTATGTCTAAATGGTGTAACCCTGGACTTCCACACGTGTCCTGAGGGACGTCTGTCCAACCTAACACAGCTTGGCTCCTGTTTTCTTGTCTGAGTAATTTGAACCTTTCCATGACCACCACACGTTGCTTAGGGTTTTGTACACCTCTATGATACGTGTGACACAGGAACAGATAAGCTCTTTACTAAGCCTGGCCTGCTCTTCATTCTCATCCACTGCCTGCGTAACAACAACAACACCCCGGAGACACAATCACCAGAGGATGAGAGCATGAGATAGGATATCCATATCGCTAAACACTACATGAAGACACATAGGGCTAATATATAGCTAATACAGCTCAAACACACAACTAATGCTACTGATGTCCTTATTGACACACATAAGGAATGAGGAGTGAATCTAGTGTTTTTTTTTTTTTTTCTAACTTTTTACTGACTAAGAAGTACACAACTGTAAAGTTAAAACTCAGGAAATGTGCATGACTGCAATACACAAGCGAAACATGTGCACAAACGTGTGTTTGAAGCTGAACAAATCTGTCCGCTTCCTGGTCTTCCCATTGTAGAGGCCTGATTTTTCCATCAGAGCCAGAGGCTGACAGCTCTCTCAGATGGATTGGTCTCTTTAAACTCTCTCTGCTCATTTCTTCATTTCACATGCTCATTTTGGGCTTTCCTTCCAAATGGAAAAGCCACAGAGATCTATATTTTACAAGTCCGGGCTCCTTTGCCAAGGTCATTTTCAGAGACAACAGGCAATTGACCATCAGTGCCTTGGATTTAGAATATTTATAGGTCACAGACTTCTTCCAGTGGAGCTGGCCAGAGCAGAGCTGAGCTCCGCATGGACTGTCTGCTGGCCTATTGCTGGGCTCTGCAGAGACACAAAGGCCATGCCTCATTCACACACACGCACGCACTCACGCACACACACACACACACACACACACACACACACACACACACACACACACACACACACACACACACACACACACACACACACACAGTGTCCATAACAGTGGATCAGGCCTATAAGTGGCCCAGACCTCGTATACTTGGCATATCCAATAGCCAAAGGCCTCCTGAAAGGAAATATAAAAGATCTCTCGCTGAACCTAGCTCTGGCTGTAAAGGACAGATTGCCAAGTTTCATTCCCACACAATGCTAACTGAGACAGGTAGCCCTCTCCCACACGCCCAATTCAGATGCACACTTTGTGAGGTGAAGCTACTGAGCCCCCTGTGTGAAGTGTGTGTGAAGAGTGTGCTACTGACATTTTCTCCCAACCTTTAATCCTCAAGTGTACATCATTCACAGTTTTGTGTTTACATATACAGAATGCTTACGTGTGTACTGATGATTACTCACTACACCGATGCTATAAAAGATAGACACTGTATTTTTAAGTGAAGAGATTTTGCATTCAGAAGTAAAGGATTTGTAACAGTGTTGGTTCAAGTTTCATTGCCTTTTCCATGTGTTCAAATTGTCTATATCCAGAGATTCAGCCTGTCTTTGTAAAGTCTCTCAGGATCTTCACTGTTGGGGTTATCTCTGGCTGGAGGAGAGTGGAAAAGAGTTCTTTTTACCTCTTTGAGGGGGGAATGAAGCCAACATCTCAGATGTTTCATACTAATTCAGATATAGCCCATCAGAGATCAATCTTGATGGCAGATTTGTTCCAGGTCGGATTTGGACACTCTTTAGGGTCAGATCCATTTCAGTGGTAGTCTCTTTTGATTTGATTTGGTAGAATATGACTTCACAACCCCTGTATACAAAACTACAACAACAACAAAAAAATTAGGCAAATTGCTCCTTGCTATTTGAATTTAAAAACTAAAACAGAGAAACCCTATAAGTGCTGTGTTAATCAAGACCTTGCTATTTGAATTTAAAAAGACTAAAACAGAGAAACCCCATATAAGTGCTGTGTTAATCAAGACATGGGTGGAGCATGTACTGCACAGTATTAGTAATGATTAATTAGAAAAAAAAAAAAAGAAATTTCCAAAAGTTTCCATCATTTGGCAAATCTTCCTGCTCTGCCATGGGATAGTATGGACTTCATTTAACTGAAATAGAAGGAGAACAGTAGCTATATATAGCTTACATAATAGAGTTGTTTTCACATGGATTTGTATTCAAATTAAATTTTTCATTATTGTTACACATCATGACCATACCTGTAAACCTAGGGACAATAAACAGCTATCTCTTTTACAAAAAGTATACAATTAGCTACATAGTGAGAAACAGAGCTTCAGAGAGACACGCTTGAGTTTGTGGCTTTATCCACAATTTAGGGAGGAGATGTATCTTCTGTGGTGCTGTAACACTCACAAAGTTCTTGCAAATCAGAATGTTGGCGATGGTGACAGATTAATTTAATAATGAAGATGGATTTCTTAAAATAGAGATGTAAGAGAACTGGCCTTTGCCAGCCTAGTAGCCTTCTAGAATGTCCAGTTCTGAGATAGAAAGCCTTAGCAAAACGTGGCTATTCTACGAGGACTTTCTAGAATGTCCAGTGAGAGCCTTAGCAGCTATTCTGCTCCAACACTGAAAGGCACTGTTAGAGGACCCAGTTCCAGAGTCACTGTCTGACAGGTGTTATGGCTGGAGGCTGCACACTTTCTCGGTTCCCCGTCAGTCAGCAGCAGCCATTAGCTACATAGTGATCTTTATCCACCCCTCTTCTGTGGTGCTGTAACACTCACAAGTTCTTTGTGTTTGAAGATGGATTTCTTATAGTAAGAAGCCTAGTAGCCTTCTAGAATATCCAGTGAAAGCCTTAGCAGCATGGCTATTCTACGAGGACTTTCTAGAATGTCCAGTGAGAGCCTTAGCAGCTATTCTACGAGGACCGTCCAGAGACTCCTGACAGGTTGTGGAGAGCCGCAGCAGTCCCTGAGCTGAGCCTGGGAGTCTGAGAGCAGACCGGCGTTTCCACTGATGTCTTTGGCTCGGTCCGGGCTCCCACAGGCTCACACCGGGAAGAAAATATTCAGCTTTACACTACTGACAGCTCAGCGTCTCCCAAATCCCACACCGGAGAGACAGAGAAAGAGGGAGAGAGAGAAAGAGTCTTGTATTTCCCCAACTGCCATTTAGTTCATCCAGGATGAAATTTCAGCATGTTTTCCTCTTTTATTTATTTATTTATTTATTTATTTATTTATTTCCTGAAAACATTAGCATGCCAGCAGCTGTTGTTTTGCTCTTTTTTGAGTTTCTCTTTCGCTAACATGGATGGAGACGTGCTGTACAGAGCCTGATGTCTGTCACTCTGTGGGTGAGAACCACGTCTCTAGGTGTCTACAGTCAGCGAGTGTTGTTTAAGAGCTAAGAGCTGGTGCTCACACAGTTAGACGCTTAAAAGAGGACTTTGTTGATACAGTCATCCTCAGAGAGAGAAGACTTGGAAAGACGAGGAGGGCCATTAGTGAATCTGATATGGGGTAGATCCGGGCCACAGTCAGCGTTAATCGGCGCTGGGTTCTTTTCCTCCTGCTGTTAGACAAACCTGCCTCCTCTGGGTGGCCTACATACAGATGTCTTTTAAATAAGGCGTCCCAGGGTTTACTGGGTTAGCCGCAGAAAATAATTAGCCGTACCTCCTGCTAGTTTTACACCATGACCAGGTATAGCAGTGCTACCTGCAAGGCTCTTTTGAATCAGGGATGGTGGTGTGTGTGTGTGTGTGGGGGGGGTCTAGGAGAGGAGAATAAACTGATCTTGAAGAAGAATCTTGTCTATCCAC
>NC_063198.1:23113985-23118985 GCF_017589495.1 Alosa alosa
ACGTGATCTTGTAGCCAGTCTCCCGACCAAGATGCAGGCAAGAATGTGGAATTCTCTGATCGCATAGTCTGACATGGTCAATCATAAAAGACCATCGTGGAAGACAAAAAAATTGTGTAATCTGCATAGGCTGTAACACATCTGATTTACCTGTCTTAAGTATTGGGCTAATTAGAATCAGCTGATTAACTGAATGGTTGGATAAGGCAAAATGTGGCAGGACTTTTACTTTGTTAAGCTGGACTTTTACACCTCTGTGAGGCAACAACAAACACACATTCACAGGTCTCTGCAAAATATGAAAGATTGCTCAGAACTACGGTACTGCAACTCAGACAAAGCTTTCTACATTCAGACAGAACTCAAATTGAGTTCAGATGGAACAACTGAAGTCAGTTGGATAGAGTTCAACAGTCTTGTAGAGAATGATTTCCTTATTCAGACGGAACTTCAGACATCTGTACATGCATGCACACTCAAACACACACACACATACACACATACAAACACACACACACACACACACACACACAGGCCAAACTCCCCGCGGATAACCAGACACTGGGAATTTGTACATCTGTGACATGTTGAACCAGTCAGAGTTATGGGCTGATCGATGCCTGTCATCCATCGTTTCTGAAAAGGGATTTTGGGGACGTTTCGTTTCTGCTTTCACGTGGACACATCTGGACTCGACTTGCAGCCACAGACAGCTGTGCAGCTGGCGTGCTGAGAGCTGGAGCCGGACTCAGAATTGGTGCAGGAATCGGATTCGGAACGTTTGCAGTAGTGTCCAGATGCATGGGCCGGCTCTTTCTCTTCATTCTTTCTCTCCTCAGGACCTGAAAGCTTCTAATCTAATTCATTAGCCAGGCTCATGCTTGCTTTGAGATCTCCAGCACAAAGTTAAAGGGGCTAGTCTCAATGTTCTCGCTTTGTTTGGGAACCCGTGGTGAATGAGGGCCATTTGCAGTGCCTGTCTCTACTGTAAGAAGCTCTGGAGGAACGTGAGGTGCTCACAGTCCTGACACCTTGCACGGGATGAGAGTATGTCTCTTAAATAGTCGCGCTCAGGCCTGCCTTGAGAACTGTGTTAGAACTGGGGGTATTTGTAGTGTTCATGCTTGTTCTGCTTTTATACAAAACGGTCCCATGCACTTAGTTCAGAGGAGGTCCATAATGTTCTCAAACCTTGAACATGATGTTTCAGTAACTCAGCCCCCTCTCCCTCTCTCCCTCCCTCTCTCACTCACACACATGCACACACACACAGACACACACACACACACACACACACACACACATCTAACCCTGAGCATGTTGTGGTTACTTGCTGGATACTTCAATTATTTCTGTCTATGCTCCAGACATTTCAGCAGTTCAGTCACACGTTTAATATGAACAAGAAAAAAACATACATACATATGGCATGGTGTTATAAGAGAAATTGGATGTACTATTTATTATTTATGGCTGCATGGGAGAACGGATTTGTGTTCATTATTCTTTCTGGCATTGGGTGATTTGTGAAGGAACTCCAGACCATAGGAAGTTCTCCTTCCTCTGTGAGAGATGTCGTCACCACAGGTTAGGGCATAGCGTCTGGGGACTCATCCCCCTCTTTCTCTCTTTCTTTCTTCCTTCCTTCCTCTTTTTAATTTCTTCCTTTTTTCTGTCAGTCTCTCTCTCTCTCTCTCTCTCTCCTCTCACACACACACACACACACATACACACTTCACCTTACTCTGCCTCTCTCCCCATCTTTGTATCTCTTTAACAGAAACATTGCACCCATCACCACAGTTTTGTGCTTCAGCACAGGAACTCTGTTCAGCGACCACACAAGACAAATAGAAGCGTTGTTGTTGTCCAATCCCAGTCTTTCTCTACCTCCTGTCTGATGACTCTCTCTGGCTGTGGGGCCTTTCCACCAGATGTCCCAGGCCCCCTCCTGTCTGAGGTTGGCCAAGCAAGGAGCACTCTGCTGGGGAGCTGGAGCCACCGTGAGTCCTGAAAGGCTCCATCGCTCTGGACAGACACGTGTTGTTAGTCATAGCGCATAGCGTGCTTCAGCATCCGGCTGCCCTTAGTCAGCAGTACTGCGCTCAGCATGCTGAGGAGAAAGTGGGACACACGCACACATACACACACACACACACACACAGAGAGAGAGAGAGAGAGAAAACTAGAGAACTAGTGGGAACTGAAGCAGAGACCTGCATCCAACCGTGGGTGGAACACCTCAGGAAGGAAGCGACACGCCATGCAGTTACTGTGCACAGATCAAGCAAGCTTGTTGTGCTGTGAAGGAGAGCTTGTTAAGGACCCCAGGTACAGCATGCGGCACATTTAAAATAGCCGTCAGCAAGGTGTCCATTGTTGTATCCCGCGCCTTGTTGTGTAATGCTAGAAATCCCCTACTCATAGCACAAGGAGTTGAACTCTTAATTCTTCTGTGTGAGATATTATAAAGGAGAATATGCTGCAAATTCAGTCCAATTCTTTGAGAGGTTGAACAAGTAGTGGTTGGTCCTGTCTCAAATCAAATGAGATGACTCAGATGAAGAAAAGCTACAGAGTGACTGTACTCAGATCAGTTTTGAACCAGAACCAGCTCAGTGAGATGGATAAGGGATGTAAGGTTACTGCACTCAGGCCAGCTTACTGCAGGTTACAGCGCCTCAATGGGCCTAATGTGCTGTGCTCATGCTGCATTGCCACTGCATCTAGATCAGTTTTGTATTCAGATAAGCTTGAGCCATCATACCACAATATTACCCATATCTATTAACTGAGAAAGAGAAATACACCTCCCACCCTTTGGTTCTGTTAACACCCGACAAAGACCAACATTGGTCGAAACGTTGTGTAATTAAAATCACTTCGGGAGCAGCAGCAACAGTGTGCTTGTATCTTCCTTTTATATTTTCAAAGAGAAATACTGCACAGATCATGTGCTCAAATCAGTTTAGCATGGAAGGAGAAATGATACAGGGCTGTACTGTACCCAGATTCGTATCCTGATATGGAGAGAGACTGCATGTGCGACTGATGTACCCAGATTCGTATCCTGATATGGAGAGAGACTGCATGTGCGACTGATGTACCCAGATTCGTATCCTGATATGGAGAGAGACTGCATGTGCGACTGATGTACCCAGATTCGTATCCTGATATGGAGAGAGACTGCATGTGCGACTGATGTACCCAGATTCGTATCCTGATATGGAGAGAGACTGCATGTGCGACTGATGTACCCAGATCAGTGCTGTGTGGGGGAAATGCTGCAGGGTAACGGGATCCTCTGCTTCGCTTTTCTCCACTCTGCTTTGCGTCTGTGCTGCACGTTATGATGCAGACCGTGTGGTTTCCATGGTGCAGAAGCCCTGCTGGGTCCTCCTGAGAGATACGTGCGTGTGTGTGTGTGTGTGTGTGTGTGTGTGTGTGTGTGTGTGGAATATCATGAAAGATGCTGGAGTAAGGGATCGTCCACAAATGCCCAGCCTGATGAGGAGCGCACATCCCCAGTCTTCCCCAGGAGAGGAGACTGACACATAAACAGATGGGCACGGTTATGTGGCAGATTTATTTGCACTGATTTCACTGCTGTGTGTTCCTCTGGAGGTATTTTAGGGACGCACGCACACGGTCCAGTTTGGCTGACACACTTTAAAGCCCTGTGTGAGCTTAGCATCTGTGTCTGGACAGGGATAGACGATGATTGGCGATGGCAGACAGACACACACACACACACAGACATGCGCACACACACACACACACACACACACACACACACACACACACCTGCCAAAAGGTCAATCCTACAAGTTTAATCCATACACAGCAATTTGGATAGTCTGCCAAAAAACGTAATGGATTGATACAAAAAAAGCTAGAAGATGCAGATTATGTTTTTATATTTCACTTTTTCCACATTAAAGAAAAAAAAATATTAGAAAATCTCCCAATTACCCAAAGATATGATTCCGATTATACGATGTGTGTGTCCATGTACTCTGTATACTAGCAGTTGTAATGTCTACATTAGGGTATTGATCATTTTCAAAATGGATCTCTCGCTCAAAGCTCAGAGAGCATGTAGGTCAACACAGTATTGATTTATTATAGGTTATAGATTTTCATCATCATCATGGGTCACTCCGCCTGCAGCCACGATCACAGCTGACCGTGAGAACTGGTCTCCGTGTGCGGCTGCTCTGGTCTGGTCTGGCCTGGTCTGGTCGGAATGCGTGCCGGTTCAAAGCTACGGCTCCATCCGTGTCCAGCGCTGGATCTGGACTGGAGGAGACTGAGCTAATAGGGATGATTTCAGGGCTTGTGTATGAGGCAAAACATGGGAGCGGGGGAGGGGTGGAACAAAGGGGAATACGCACACACACACACACACACACACACACACACACACACACACACAGAGAGTGAGAGGAAGAGAGCGTGTGAAAATACACCTCCCAGCTATGAACTGGTGGCATTCCAGTGTGCGCAGGCGGTTGGTAATTTTTCATCACCCCCTTACATTTCACACCCTCCGCACAACCTCTGTGTTCGCCCAATAAGCAGAGTGTGTGTGTGTGTGTGTGTGTGTGTAAGAGAGAGAGAGAGAGAGAGGAGGGAGCGTGTGTGTGGGTGAGAAAGAGAGAGTGAGGTAGCAACATAATGAGAGAGGTAGAGGCCGATGAGAAGAGAGAGTGAGTGAGAGAGAGAGAGAGAGCAAGAGAGAGAGGGAGGGAAGAAAGGGGGAGGTGCTGTGCTGTGCTGTGCTGTGCTGTGCGGAGCGCCTCGTCTGTGGCTGCTGTCAGTCGGCTGTTGTGAGCTTCAGCTGCAGCACCGGAACCGGAGAGCAGAGAGAAGCAGAGAGAGAGAGAGAGAGAGGGAGAGAGAGGAGGGAGAGTGAGAGAGCCTGGGCAGCACAGAAGCAGCTGCAGCAGCAGCAGCAGCCTGGCAGGAAGCGTACGGAAAGAGGAGGAGGAGAAGAAGAG
>NC_063198.1:23126485-23153985 GCF_017589495.1 Alosa alosa
CTGTTTCTGCCTGTCCTCAGTAAAGCAGCACTGTAAGACTGTTATTTCTCTCCACTGTATTCTGCCTGTAGTCTTGACTCTTTGCATGCAGTGTGTGGGGATTCTGTCCACCCATAAAGAAGAAGTACTCATTAAAGTCAGCTAAATGCTTTGCAACAAAGCCCAGTGTTTGTTCTGGACGCACCAAATACAGAACTGGATGAATGACACAAATTTGAATGCACTTTATGGGGAATGATGAAAAAGGAAAGCACTATTTTTTTCTGCAGCATCTCATTAGTGTAATATACAGTTTTCATGAAAGGAGAACATTGATGTCTTTAGATGGAGTCTATTTGTGGAGCTCGCTCTCTTTCTCTCTCTCTTTCTCTCTCTCTGTCACTCTTTCTCTCTCTCTTTCTCCCTCCCACTCTCTATTGCCCTGTTTCCAGATCCTTCCACGGCGTCCCCATAATGGCCTTATATACTGTATCTGTATGTGTATCTGGTAGTGGCAGTCAGTGTGCTGTAGCATCCGCTTGTCCCCTTGGACCGCCTCAGTGCCCCCTGTCATCACGAGGTCACTCTGGAGGAAACAGAGCTCCTGCTCTGTGCATACAGATGCCCGTGTGTGTTGAGTACAGTGAAGCCGGACACAGCTCGCCCAGTTACTATAGCTTATTCTGGAACAGATGGGGCTTGGACGCACGCCAGAACTGAGCCTGTTTGGGGCCTGATACATACAGAGGTCAGATGCTGTCTGGAATAGGCTGACCCACTTAGAAGCAACCACAAACTGATGTAGTGTGTACTAGGATCATTATGATGCTACATTTATTGCCAAAAGAAACCAGCTAGCTAGAAAGGCAAGCTAGCAAATAATTGTTAGCTTTTAGATAGTTTGCTTAACTTAGCTTGCTTTTTCCTACAAAATAAGTACTTGCTGCAACTGTAATGATATACGACACAAAGTGTTTATTGGTATGCCACTGTCTGTCTCTACCTTGTATGCCCTTCACAGAATTTGACCTTCATGTTTGACCTTTTAGTTCCTGTAACAGGCATGAATATGGACACTGACTACAGTTCCGAGAGAGAAGTTAGACATACAGATAGATATATAAGGGATAATGTATAGAACGCTGGTCATTATTGGAAAATAAGTCCCGACAGGGTGATCAGGACAGGGTCTTGCTTCGTCCTGAAGGGACTTATTTTCCGATAATGACCGGTGTTCTATACATTATCCTGCTTATTACACGGCTACTTGCCAAAATGAAAAAATAAACTCCACATGATATAACTCTTTACATTTATTTGTTACCGTTTCCTCAAACAAATAGTTCACAACACACACTGAACTTGAATCAAACATTCTTCAGAACACAGCAGATCAACGGTCTGCCCTCACTTTTGAATGAAGTTCCATAGCAAGAAGTGACTGGACTACTTGCGGTATGAAAGATGTGAATATGAAGCACAAAACCCATTTTCCTTGACAGCGGTCTGTTATACTTAACAACGGTCTTTTGTCGAGAAATATCAGACCACCGAATGTTGGAAGGGGCCCATTCAAGTGAATGGAGTATTCTGCAGCATTATGAAGAGCCGTGTGATAAACAGAGATAGAGAACGCTGGAAAGCCTTGAGAGTGAGGGCAGCACAGAGAGTCTAAAGACATGAGCTGCCATTCCTGACACCTGATTGAAGGTCTGAGCCACTGAGGTAGAGAGAGCTGGTGTTTACTGGTTTGGCCCAGATCAGGATCACATCTTCTCCATAACCTATTGCTTGGTACCTATCATGAGAATGGCTTGCATGCATGTGAACGTCCTGTGTGTGTGTGTGTGTGTGTGTGTGTGTGTGTGTGTGTGTGTGTGTGTGTGTGTGTTTGGGCTAGAGGGATAGATTGAGATTGGTGGGTGTTTTGGGGTGATCGTGAACCCTGCCTGGCCTTGCTAAGCATAGAGGCATAGAGATGAAAAGGAGGCCAAGGGAGAATTTAGTGGGTGCCGCTTCTCCCCTGGAGCACATAGTCTCCAGATAGTCTTTCAGAGGGATCAGCCAGGCAAGCTCTTTACTGCCACCACTACCTGTCTGACCCACCTTGTCTGAAATCCTATAGTGTGTGTGGGTGTATGTGCTTGCTTTTGCGTGTGTGTTTGTGTCTGTGTGTGTGTGTATGTCTCTGGTCTCTGGTTACGGGGCAGTTGAGCAGGTGTGTGTACAAGTGAGTGGGTGGGTTGTACATTTTGTGTGTACGTCGGACGTATATTGCATGGATGTAAATGTGGGTCAGGGAATGGCTATATTTCCTTTGAAACTGTAATAGCCTTGATGTTCATGAAGTAAAAGTCAAGTGCCTTCCACTCTGCACCAGTTATAGACTTATACACCCTTGATGTCAAATTAAGGCACCATCTTATATAATATATATAAGACACCTTAAATTACATACGTTTAACACAGTAGCCCTAAATACAATATAACTGTATGTAATTTTATAGGAGCATACCTATCATATGAGGGAAATATATTACATATTATGGAGTGTAACTCAGAAATGGTCTCAGAAAGGTCAATGTTTTAATACTGCACTGCAAGACAGACTAGTCTGTGCTTTGTGAAATACTCAGATTGGCTGTGAATGAAATCGTAACTGCTGTGCTTTGGGATCAAATACCGCAGTGAAAGCTGAAAGGCCCACCTGGCAGTCTTTGCTTTCAGTGTTGCCAGTCTGAGTGAGATATTAAAGACAGAAAGATCAAGAAGAACAGGTCTGTTTTCTCATTCATTAATGTTTCTCCATCTCTGTTGTTCTTCAGACCAGTGTAGTTTAGTTAGCTGTAGTAAATATACTGTGATGTAGTAGTTAGCTGTAGTGGGTATACTGTGATCAACCCCAAATATTGATACGTATCCTTGCCTATTTTATGTGGGTATACTGAGATGGTGATGCTTTTTAAGTGGGTATACTGCGTCCGCGTATCACGTCGACTACACCACTGCTTCAAACCAAGTTACAGACACTGGAGTGATCACAATGGTGTTAACATAAGATCTCCTGCAGTAATGGGTTCTGACTGACCAAGAAAACAGGCCCCCTCAAGCTGAAGGCTTGACCTGGGAGTGGACTGGACTTGCAGAATCCAGGCCAAGTCAGTGTCGGTTCCACTATCGTATCCTACAATAACATGGGTTTCAGTCTCCAGCGAGAGCTTTCCCAACTTTGTCTTGTGTTTTTCTTCCCTGTTTGTGTTAGTATTGCTCTCTCTCTCTCTCTCTCTCTCTCTCTCTCTCTCTCTCTCTCTGTCCCTCTCTCTCTCTCTCTCTCTCTCTCTGTCCTCTCTCTCTCTGTAAAGTGGAGGTGATTAAGGGCAGCACCACTTCAGTGCTTCAGTGACATTTAACCACAAAAAAAGAGGGAGAGAAAAAGACTTGGGTTGGGTAGAGGCCAGCTAGCTGATGGCAGACTGGCAGGGAAGGTGCCCTTTCTCTGGGGGGGTGCCAAGCACGTTGTCAGGTCCCTCCTCCACAGGTCTTAGCCACCCATTTCACTTAGGACAGCTGCCAGCTCCTAGGGCTTGTGCCTTTTGTTCTGATTGGTACGTAACTGTCTCCCCCCGTGTCGCAATCCATCTACCTGTTTACCTTACTTTCCCTTATTCTCTCTCTCTCTCTCTCTCTTTCTCTCTCTCTCTCTCTGTCTCTCTCTCTCTTTCTCTGTCTCTCTCTCTCTTTTGCTGTCTGTCTAACTGGAGTCAAGGATTAGCGTTAAATATGTTTATGTTACCGATAACATCAGTTTTTGGGGTTTTTTTCCACACAAAAGATCCTCGAGCCATAAGACGGTTCAATTAAGTGGTTTTGAAATCAAAGTCTCTCTCTCCCTCTCCCTCTCTCCCTCTTCCTCTCTCTCTCTCTCTCTGTCTCTCTATCCTCTCATTAATTATGCCAGTTAAGGCGCCATGCCTAAGTGCTACATGGAATTGATTAGACACACTACTGAGACGCCACACCCCACCCCAAAACACACACACACACACACACACACACACACACACACACACACACACACACACACACACGCACACACACACACACACACACACTGACTCACAGACAGTTTCACAGTGAGAGGCTCCATTCACTTCTCTGTGTCAGCAAATTGTTGATGGGCATGGGTGGCTATCTCACTTGAGCAGTGGACAGTGTTGCTGTTCTTCACTGTGTAGCATGTGGACCTCACAGTTTGGGACACCTCTTAAAGGAATTATCCGGAGTAAAATGCACTTTAGATCAATTTACGGATGATTGGGAGTACATACGTTGAGTTGACATCCAAATCATGTCATTCGGATGTGTTTTGAGAAAGTTCGATGTTACCGTTTTTAGTCAAAGCTCGTTAGCGTGGAAGTGAGAAGGGCATATTATTTCGCTGCTACAAAACGCTATTTTTATACTTCTTCTACAGTTCCAAACAACATTGCACTTACGTGGTAGTGAGTAGAGGGTCCCTAAAGCCAAACCGAAGTATCCCGAGGTCTTTATGTGGTCGGATAGAGAGTCCAGAATAAATTTCATCAAGCCAGTACCTTTCCGGAAATGTTGCTGCAGCTGGCATCTTTAGGGGAAAGTCCGTAGGACACAGGGCAGGTCTTTGGTAGCCCCGTATGAGGATGCAAAGTCATCACTGGTGCAGTTGGATTCATTTACCACCGTCTGAAATGTTTGCTGTGTTTTTTATTTGCTTTTCTTGTCTTTTCTCTCTTTCTCTCTCTCTCAAGCTACTGTGCAAGTACACAAAACGTTGATATGTAAAAACACACAAAAGCAACTTTGATATGTTCCTCCCTGCCCGAGACTCAACAGGGGCACAAATCAATTTTAGGCGTGTGTGTGTGTGTGTGTGGCACTGATGAATGAAGTGATTTTAATAATTCAAAACTGGTTACAGGCAAGGAAAATAGAGAAGAAAGACAAGCAATCTGTTCCATCTGCAGCACCCCCCCCCACACACACACACACACACACACATACACCACCCCACCTCACCGTTCCCCTGATTAAAAAAACATGTCACGGAGCATATGAACTCATGATTTATCCGTCTAGTATTCCTGTGGTACTTTTACTGCAGTGTCTAAGCACAGACTGGAGACAGCGGCCTCCCCTTCTCTCTCACATAAGAGATGGGCTGACATGATTTAGGGCAGGCTGAGTGGTCAGACTGATAGCTTGCCTTCCCCTCCCCCGTGGTTGAGGGATTTAGGAGAGAAACACTGAAGCTGTCCTTCTGCTTGAGTGACATGTTTTACCTGATGTAATTTAATTAGGCCCTGACATCCTTTTTGGCACCTTCTTAAGTGTCTTGATATCTTTTTTGGCACCCCTTGATGGTTTCTCTCTCTCTCTCTCTATCCCTCCCTTTCCAGAACATTCCTTGGTGTACTCCGAGTACAGGAACTCACTGTCTCATAGATAATGTCTGTGGTGAAACACATTATGGGCTGTCACCTTAAACACTGACAGTTTTTTTCTCTTCTGCTTTTAGAGGCCTCGGGTTTCTGTTGTGTCTTAGTGTGTGTTTGTGCATGTCTGAGTGTGTGCATGTATGTATGTGTGTGTGTTGTGTCTGAGTATGTGTATGTGCATGGTTGAGAGTCTCTGTCATGACAGTATGTGTGTATGTGTGTGGTTGAGAGTCTGGTGTGTGTCTGAGTGTGTGTGTGTGTGTGTGTGTGTGGGGGGTGGTGACTCAGACAGTAGATCATGAGTGATCAGTGCTAATTACAGTGACAGACTCACATCCATCAGATGGCCCTGTGGAGGCCACATGTGTGATTTGGCGATGGCTGACGCAGCTACAGGCTCAGGGGGGTGGAGGTTACTGTGAGGGCGGAGGTAGTTAGCGCCAGGGTCAGTGTCAACACCTCTCCACTTCCCCTCATGGGCGTTTTATGTTATAGTAAAGGGGCTAACAAACACACACACACACACACACACACACACACACACACACACACTGTCACACTCATATGCATGCACACACATACATAGACTCACAAAACACAAAAACCCATATACATCTACACACCACAGACTCCGTCACACACAGGCACACACTCTCTCATGCAAATACACCCCACAGCCACAAACACACACACACACACACACACACACACACACACACTGTCACACTCATATGCATGCACACACATACACACAGACTCACAAAACACAAAAACCCGTATACATCTACACACCACAGACTCCGTCACACACAGACACACACACTCTCTCATGCAAATACACACACACACACACACACACACACACACACACACACACACACACACACACACACACACACACACACACACACACACACACACACACACACGTTAATAGTCCACAGTGATGCATGTCCACACTGCCTGCAGGCAACAGGAGACTGCGGTGGATGGGGTTGCCATGGTGAGGTAGCGTTTGTCTCAGTTACAGTGAGGTGTGTGTCTGCCTCGCCCCAGCGCTGTCTGGCACCAGCTAAATACCTGCCTGCCATTTTTTACACTCCTGGATGCCTGGTGGTCAGACTCAGTCCATGGCCTCATAACATAAAGACCCAGCATTTATCTCCTCCTTCTGAGGCCTGGGGCAGGACAACACAGATGTCCTCTCTCTGTAGTCACAACAGGCTGAGCAACTCGTGTCTCTCTGTCCCTATTCCACACATCATGCACATCTGTTTAATGTTTCTAATGTTTGTGCCATGTTTTCCTCTCCTCTCATTGGTTCTATTTCTCTGACTCCACTGTCTGACTCCTGGTGGCTCTGGTCAGTTTGTCTCAATTGGTGTGTGTGTGTGTGTGTGTGTGTGTGTGTGTGTGTGTGTGTGTGTGTGTGTGTGTGTCCGTGTGTGTCCGTGTGTCTGTCTGCCTCACACCACCCAAAAACCTGCCATCTTTGAAGTTGTCCACTGCAGTGCAGTCCCTCCTGGACTTCTGTCTGGCTTTATCTCATAACAACCCAACCTTTATCTCCTCCTTTTAACACCAGGGGCCTCACAAGGAAGATGAGTACTCTCATTACTCATCAACACTCATCTGCTTTAGTTCCACTTCCAATGATCTCACTAATTCAGTTCAATTCAATTAATTCAATTTTATTTTATTTGTACAGCACCAATAACAAATTGCTGTGTAGAGCCTGAATCCCCTAACCCTTAAAGGAGTACCGTCACACCAGTGTGACGGGAATGTTGGGAAATGAACGTTCTAAAGAATATCTGGGTTCATTGAATTCAACATAGAATTTTAGAACCTTCAATTGTTGCGGAACTTAGAATGTTCAAAAACCTACACCTTTAAGGGCTAGAGGAGCCCTATGGCAGCAGTGGCTAGGATAAGCGTCTCCAGCAGGGCCCAGCTAGTAAGGGACCACCCATCTGCTTGGGCCGGCTGGGTAGAGATGAAGGGAACAGGGGTGCGTTCCCCAAAACCATAGTTGCTTATACCTGTTAGCAACTTAGTTGGTTGGCAATGGGAAAATGCATTGCAACCAACAAAATTGCTAACTTAGTTAGCAATTATGGTTTTGGGAAACACACCCCAGCTTAGCAAGGGACCACCCGTCTGCTTGGGCAGGCTGGGTAGAGATGAAGGGAACAGGTTCATTCAGGTACACAGCTGCCAGCTTGTAGAGTCTGTGTCATAGAACTCTTTTCTCTCCTTTCTATAACTCCTAATCTCCCTGTTTGAGTCAGAGGCAGTCTGATTCTTTGTCATGTTTGTGTCGGTGATGATGTGTGTGTCTGCCTCGCTCCAGCAAACAACGGCACCATGCACACACACACACACGCACACACACACACTCGCCATCTCTTACCCTCCTCGATGCCCCGAGGGTGGCATTTGCTCTGTACTCTGTGTGCTCCTCTCATAAAGTCTCACATTTATCACACACACACACACACGCACACACACACAGCTCTGAACAACAGAGGCCACAGGCCATGTGCGGATCTGAATGTTTTGGGGTGCCTTGCAGCTTTAAAAAGGATCTATCAGCAAAGTGTCATTTAAAGCAGGCGTTCTATCAGCAGGCTGTGAGTTAGGGCTGCGCAGGTGTGCAGATGCTGGGAATATGATGTCACTTCCTGTGGTCCGTCTCTGTTGATGTCTCCTCTGTACATCAGAATAAGGCTGCAACAGGTCTCAGGGACCACCAGACCTACTAGACATTTCTCCTGCTGTCTGTTTGTGGTTCAATGAAGATATTGCGAAAAGTATTGGTGTATGGAATCTTGGATTATGTGAAGGGGAAAATATGGCTGGATGGAGATTTGAGTTAAGGTATAGACATTGTAAATGACAGACAAGGGAATCTTGAACTCTCTGGCCCCAATAGAACATCCTGCCTGAAACTGAAATGGAAAGTATTGGGTCAGTTCACTTTGCCAGAATGTGTCTCCACCCTGATGTGAGGTACTTTATCTGACAACAGCTGTTTCTCCATATGCAAACATCGGGGGAGAAAAATGGGCTTTAATGCTATCTGATGACTGCAGATCGACTCAACAAGGCACCTCCAAAGCAAGTGGTCCTCATGTCAGCATATAAACAAGACATTTTGGCTAATGGAAGCATGGCTTGTGAAGTGGTTTATCTGTGCCTTTTAAGAGGTTTAGTGCATTTGTTGGGTCAATACAGTGGATGGAATGGAATGAATCTCGGCCCCATACTTTCAGACATTCATAGCAGTTGGATCTGGATTGAACCTGTCCTGGTCTGCTGCACGCCTGTCATCTTAGGGTAAAAGCCTGTTCCGCACTGTTTTCCGAGTTGAGTGTGGTTATGGTCAAGCTCTTCTGTAGTTCTGTGGTGTGTGACCGGCCCGTTTTCTTCCTCTGCAGACCCAGAGTCCCAGAGGAAGCGGACCGTTCAGAATGTTCTGGACCTCAGGCAGAACCTGGAGGACACTATGTCCAGTCTGAGAGGGACCCAGCTCAGCCACAGGTGAGTGGAACCGGTGTTCTCGGTACAAATGCACTATACACATAATTTATGGTATACGTAGTACACTCCTCAGGCAATCACAAACAAACAGACTTTATATAGATAGGTGTGTGTGTGCTCTACACTTTCCTTTTCCAACAAACATAAATACACACACACACACACACACACACACACACACACACACATATCCAGAATCATGTACTAGTATGCATATTCAGACATATAAAAAGCAAGAGCTCAAATACAAGAGAGATACACACACACATACACACACACACACAGTCACAAACACACATTCAGATGTGTGCACTGGTATGCAAATAAAATGAGTGCACAATCCCAGCCAGACACACACACACACACATCAACACAAACACAAACACTTTCAATATATCAATACTGCAGCCCCCTGCTGTGAGTGAATGTGTGCTGGGAAGGGTGCCCATTCAGCTGTCTGAGCACCTGGCCACCACTTTTTACAGCAACAACATTTCTGCTTTATGGCGTCTATTCATTACGCCTGTCCCAGTCGCCCGATGCACCCCCACCCGCCTCTCACACTGGATCCACACCACAGCACACACACACACACACGTAGACAGATACGAGCCCATACCCACACTGAGAGAGGAAAACACAAGAGAACACACTCTCACAGTCAGGCTCTCAATTAGAAGAGCTCTATACTTTTCCATTCCGGACCTCAGCAGACATGCCTTAACGAGTGCAGTGTAGTGTCTTGGGTCTCTCAGATTAAAAGCAAAACAGTAAAAGATAGATAGATAGATAGATAGATACTTTATTGATCCCCAGGGGAAATTCAAGGATTCAGTAGCATACAGACAACACACACACACATTCACTAACAGCAGAAAAAGTACCGTAATTAAAAGTATATAATATAAAAACACAACTAAGCAATAAGGACAGTAGAAGATAAAGAATATACTAAATATACTAAAATACAAATTATACTAACTAACACTTAATCTAAATCAATTCTAAAAACAGTATCCACATAGTGGTAATTAATCGATCAAGAGGCGCTTGCAATGACTGGCTTACACATTGGCAAAATAGAAGGGATAATGGCCGACAAGCAGAGGTGGAAAGTAACGAAATACATTTACTCACGTTACTGTATTGAGTAGTTTTTCTGTGTATTTTGTATTTTTTAAGTAGTTTTTAAAATCGGTATTTTAAATTTTACTTGATTACATTTTGAGTGAAGTATTGTACTTCGCTACATCAAAAATCCCATCCGTTACTTGAGTAAAAAAAAAAGTTAAGACTAACGAAAACAGAAAGGGAGAGAAAAAAAAGTGCGCCCTAAACCATTAGCCTAGTGATAATGATCAGCATGTAGCCTACAACTAATGAATCAAGCTGGCACCATGCAGTCTTTCTGAAAGTTATGGAGATGGAGCTGGATCACGAGATGCATCAGATTAGCCTAACCTATGAAAGTGTATTTTCCGCTATTCCAATGGGTTGTCTTAGTTCGTTTTAGCACCAATGATAGATAGATAGATAGATAGATAGATAGATAGATAGATAGATAGATACTTTATTGATCCTCAAGGGGAAATTCAAGATTGATTGCGGAGATATTCAAGCAAACACCATGGGATTTCGTGTTTTGACGTTTGTGCTCACCTTTCTTTGGAAAGAAGTTTATTAGCAGTTGTTTCCCCTCATTTTGATGTCTCTCCAGCAGCAGCACAACAATAGTGGTCCACTACTAGCGATGCTCAACTAAATAAACAAAAGATAGACTACCTTATGAATCGTGCAGGCGGACTAAACCATTTAGCTCTTTAGCAAGGGAGAGTGAGAGTGACCTTAGACAGTTTTCACTATGTTTTGTATACAAAATCCAGTCAGTCAAACTTTACATTTCGTCTGACATTCATTTTGACATTTAATTTAAAAAATTAAGTTAAAATATTCAGGTAAAATAAATATATGGTGGAAATGAGTATTGAACGCTTACATTTTTTTTTCAGTAATTAGCCTAAACTTCCAGTGAGTCTATTCAAAATTTTTACCACACATTATATTAACACACATAAAAAATCCAAACATAAGAGTTTTGTGTATTAAAGTGGAATGACACAGGAAAAAAGTATTGAACGTGCCTACTGAAATTTCTTCAACACTTTGTGGAAAAGCCTTTGTTTGTAAAGACAGCTTCAAGACATTTTCCTGTATGACAAAATGTATTAGTCGCAGTATCAGGTGTGATTTTGGCCCATTGTTCTAAACAGATTCCAGGGGTCCCTCTTGTGAATCCTGATCTTTAGTTACTTCCAGAACTGTTTAATTGAATTAAATTGAATTGGCTGCCTTCAAGTCTTTTTGGAGCTTTCTCCGAGTGGTCCTTGGCTCTTGGAATTGACTATCCTTCTGACTCCCTGGTAAGAAATATTGCGAGGAGATCCTGTGCAAGGCCGGTTGATGATGCAGTGATGTTTCTTCCACTTGCAGATAATGGCTCCCATGCTGCTTACTGGAAGATTCTGAAGTTTTGAAATGCATCTGTAACCAGTTTCATTGATATGTTTTGCAACAATAAGGTTGCAAAGGTCTTGGGAGAGTTTTTTGCTTTTATCCATCATTAAATGTTTCTTGTGTGACACCTTGGTAATGAAAAACCTTTTTATAGCCCATCGATATGTAGGCTACTAATCAAGCTTATATTAATTTGCACAGATAGAAAGGATAACTACTCTCTAACTACTTACAGATTCCAGCTCGTTCCTTCCCTTTCCTTGCCTTAGTGCTTTTTCTTAGCGTGTTCAATACTTTTTCCCTGTGTTATTCCACTTCATTACACATGACTCTACTTATGGAGTTGTTTGGATTTTTTATGTGTGGGTTATCGGAGTTATTACTAATGCCTGGTGAAAATGTTGTGCCCCCTGTATTCCACTTTTCAAGGGCCCTCTCCTCCATTGGGGCCCTATACTTCCCACTTTCCCCCCCAGTTCGACGCCCTTTAATCTGCTGAACCTTCTGCTCGTTTCCAAATATAAAAAAAACTCTCTGCAACTAAACATTGGGCTGCCTGCCTCAGCTGCTTGTGAGGGCTTTTCAGTTGTGCTGGATTACTGTTCACTCCAAGGATGAGTGCAACTAACTTTGAAAAATCAACTACTGCTCAAACTTAAAGGAGAACTCCGTGATTTTTCACATAGATCTCCATTTCTCAACGTCCTTATCAGGCAAGTACCTCCACTCGGGCGGCCATATTGCAACACTTTTGGGCACTTATCGGGCATCTACTGTATTTGCAGAAATGCGTGTCGCGTGGGCTTCCGACACCAATCTTACTCCAGCAGCGAGATCACAACAGATGATTGGCAATTTATGTCTTCACAGCACACCACATGATTGGCTCAATGTATTCACAACACACCACATGATTGGCTCAATGTATTCACATGTCGACGCTTTTGCCGCGGAAGGGTTGTGATATGTGTAGACAACTGCCATATTGGCGTTACAAACTAACCACATGCATTACTATGGAGGATTTTTTGAGTGCTGGATCTCCTCATTAGAAAGTCTCTGGTAAAACTGGTTGTTCTGGTACACACCACCCCAAAAAAAAGTAACTAAGTAACTTTTACTTAAAGTACATTTTAAATGAACTACTTTTTACTTTTACTTGAGTACATTTTCAGATTGGTATTTTAACTTGTACTTGAGTAATATTTCATCAAGGTATTGGTACTTTTACTTGAGTACAATATTTTCGTACTTTTTCCACCTCTGCCGACAAGGTTACCATTTCCGCATGGAATCTTAGAATATGATGAATCTGCCAAAAAAGACCCAACATACTAGCCTGGCGACGCCCATCTAGATCTCCTTTCAGGGAGATGCTAGTCTGGAACATCATAGTTCACTAAGGTTTCCATCGCTCAGCAGATTATCTGCCCAATAAATTTATTTACAGCAAAGGTAGGCTCACATTGTTCCCTGAGTTTTAACTGTCAGTTTCTCAGTTTGTAAAGTTGTAATAGGTAGTAATAGGTGGAGTAGTAAGTAACGTTATGAATAGGGATGCTCTGATCGATCGGCCGCCGATCATTATCGGCCGATATTCACTCAAAGTAGTTTGATCGGAGCACTCTCTGAAGGCCGACAAGCTAAAGTAGAGCACTCTCTGAAGGCCGATCAGAAGAGCGGATCAGAGCCAAAAAATATCTAGAAGCACTGGTGAGAATGACTTCTAACCACGTAGCCTAAATGTTTTATACAAAATACACCACAACATTGGAAAACATTAGCCTACAAGTGTGAACCATAGAATGACGTTGTGAATGCAGCATAAAACCTAGACTACATGCACCTCAATGTTAGCAGTTTCGCGTAGTCCAGTTAAAGGATTGGCTGGAATATGCTAAATATATTATAGCTGTAGCGAACAGGGACAAAAGCAGCCTCCCGTCATGTTGTCTTCAAAGGTAGGATGCTACTGATGACTTCCATTCGTGCGTGTTTACACCGAATAGCCTACAAGCTAAAGTAGAAAACGAAAGTAACATTATTGCCCCCATCAATGCAGATTAAAGTAAGGATTCCTGTATCATCAAGTAGGCTGCATCTTAATAACAACACCGTAAGATCTGATAAGGAGCTTGCACACTGTTCCAACAAACACCAACAAACTCTGTTGGCAGCTGTTGGAAATAGTCTTTAGAATGTTCATAAAACCAACTGCCAGTCCACACTGTGGTGTCTCCATCCAACTAACGGCAACAAAGACAGACAGCCGGCCCACACTGACCCAACTGTTGTTATTTGTTGGAGTTTGTTGCTGTTTGTTGGAGCAGTGTGCAATGGTACACCATTACGTTACGTTACAATGAACTTTCTTCTCTGAATGAGTATTGGCAGACTATAAAAAAAGAAATCTCACGATAGCCTGTTTCATAAATTTCTTACTACATGAAGGCATAAGGCAAGAAGGCAGTAAAATTTTGTTTTCCCGTAAATGTTGTCAGTCATTCTTAATATTTGCAACTGGTGCATTGGAATGTTTAACTGTTGGCTTTAAATGTTTTAAAAAAAGTTAGTGTAGAGCCCTGCACTTTCTTTCAATGCCCATCCTGTGATCGTGATCGGTAATCGGTATTGGCAGATACTGATTTCATTGATTGGCCCAAAAAACACTGATCAGAGCATCCCTAGTTATCCCTGGAGCATCCGGAGCATCCCTATGAATCCTTGATGGCTGGACCAATGATTTCAAAGTTAAGCTATGTCTACTGTACGCCCATCACCATGCTAGTGTTGGAAAGGCTTCCCAATTGTGAGTGACCAGACTCTATTCACAAGTAAATGAGTTTGGTTTCCAGGCTACCAACACACAGTAGTCCTTGAAATGTCACGGTTTAGATTAAGCACCTCAGGGGCATGCAGATCCTGCTATGGAGTACTGCAGAGGAGAGGAAGACAGATCTGTCTGTGTGTGTGTGTGTGTGTGTGTGTGTGTAGTATATATACTCTTTTGATCCCGTGAGGGAAATTTGGTCTCTGCATTTATCCCAATCCGTGAATTAGTGAAACACACAGTGAACACACAGTGAGGTGAAGCACACACTAATCCCGGCGCAGTGAGCTGCCTGCAACAACAGCGGCGCTCAGTGCAGTGAGGGGTTAGGTGCCTTGCTCAAGGGCACTTCAGCCGCTTCCTACTGGTCGGGGCTCGAACCGGCCAAGTCCGAAGCGCTAACCAGTAGGCCACGGCTGCCCCGTGTGTGTGTGTGTGTGTGTGTGTGTGTGTGTGTGTGTGTGTGTGTGTGTGTGTGTGTGTGTGTGTGTTTGTATCTGCACATTTGATATTCCCTCTTCCTCTCTCCTCATCCTCACCACATGCTATCACGGGCGAACATGCTGAGCGTAGCAACGTTCCGCTGCTCTCGTCCCTTTGATCTCCTCGGCTCTCCCTGCCAGGAGTCCCTAGGAACTCCTGCGCCTCTTCCGAAGAGTGTGATGGCTTTCCATAGCTTAGCTCCGACAGGCGGTTTTCCACAGCGTATCGCTGAGGGCAGCTTTTCCAGAGGTGCACGCTCCTGCAGCCCTAATGTCCAAATTCCCGAGCTGGTAAAACGTTTGGCTCAGTCTGAGCCATAAATCAACGCTCTTCCGCCCAATGAGAAGCTCCGGTGAGGCTGCAAGTTCCTATTTCATTTTAATGGGGTCATCCGCCACAGCAGCCCAAGAACAACACGCCCCAACACTGATATAGACAGCCAGCCCATATAACAGTACAGCAGTTGGCACTGGCCTAGAAACAGCTTCTCAGCAATTACATATCAGTTCCAATTATGCTCCTAGAAGATTCTTGTTTTCCGAGGGTCATTTGTGATACAAACAAATAGCTGGGAAACATAGACAACATCGAAAGCAAGTGACATGCATCCACTCCAGACAGCTGTGAGGAGATCAGAGAAAGCGAGAGGAAAGGCAGGATATGAGGATATTTTTATCCTCCAGCTGAGATGAGAAGCTCAGAATCAGGGCCATATGTGGCAGCAGCTAACGACCATGAAAGGGATGCCCAGACTCCTCAGGCCCGCCTGGCAGATCGATGAGTGCATTTGCTCCTCTTTGAATTTGCTGTAAAGACGCCATATTGTAGACAATCGAACAGGCAATTACAGGCAATCAGAACAAGCTCGGACAATCAAGAGATAGGAAAATTAGTGCCTTAGGTATGAGCTACACCAGGCGCGTAACTGAAGCGGTTTGTTAGCGATGCGTAAAATCCATTTTAGATGAATGGTCTATTTTTTTCGAACGTACGACCCACTGTCACGTCTGGTGTAGCTCAGCCCTTAAAGAGTCTCCTCTGGAAGTGGTGTTACAGGTGTGTCAGTCTGCCTTGCTACGTTGTGGCCCAGTACCAGGCCAGAGGTGGCTTCAACCTGGGAGACACTCAGAGCTGTGCCGCAGCAGCTGATGATTCTTACAGAGGTGCCCAGACTTTTTACAACACCCGGCACATCGATCAGTGCATTCGCTATTCACTGCATTCACACTGACATGTATTCACTTGCACTAAAGCAATGTTCAATATCAGTAATTAGCAGGTGGAAACATGGAAAGCATTCACACCATAGAGCCAGCGAGCGAAGAAGTCCAGAAGGCAGACATGAATGAAGGGGAATGAGTGTACTTTAAACATGTTCCTACTGGAAGACAAATGAGGGCTGCTGTGCCAGATCCCCTTAGTTAGGTACACTGTATGTCAGTCAGATGATGGCCTCATCCAGGCAGAGCTGGCAGCCATGTGGGAGAA
This sequence comes from Alosa alosa, assembly GCF_017589495.1. NCBI lineage: Eukaryota > Metazoa > Chordata > Actinopteri > Clupeiformes > Clupeidae > Alosa > Alosa alosa. The sequence goes on from NC_063198.1 coordinate 23,142,797, forward strand.
GTGTTTGAGGGATGTTCCAAAGCTCTAGGGCACTGGCTAATGATTTCCTCAAGCCATGCCCAGACTCCTGTGGACACCTGGCAGATAGATCATTGCATTCGCTCCTCATCTACTGATATTAATCTGCTGAATCGGCTCATTCACCAACGCCTCCCCTTTTAGGAACACGATCATCATCGTCTCGACTATAAAACCTAATCAGCTCTAATGAACTCCAACGTGTTGAGACGATGCTGCCTGCTGCAGTGTATACTAATACTAATGTGCGGTTGGTCTCTGAGTACAGTGCTGATTTGTGGCCAAAGTCCCAAACTAACGGTGCATGAGATGGAGGAGTGGGGGAGACGTGGAGACAGAGCCACTTTATTTACTGAAGAGCTGCCAACGCTTGGTCTTGGTAGTGTGTGTGTGTGTGTGTGTGGGTGTGTGGGTGTGTGGGTGGGTGTGTGGGTGTGAAAAAAGTGGCTCATTGACAAACGCATGATTCAAAGTAACCATTTATCAGTTAGGGCCGTCTTGTAAAAATGATATACTTGACAGAACATACAAATACAGGGATGTCATGGACTGGGACATACTGCATACAAAATGTGCTTCAATTAAGCAACAATGGCAGTCAAATATTTGTGTTCAGTTGAAAGAGTTGGATGTTATTTTTAATGGTCTGGAATATTTAATTGGTTTTGTATCCATTCTTTTGTACTCATTGGTTTTCTCAATTGCACAATGACAATAAAAGTAAAATTTGATCTATTATTTCACAATAAAATGCATACATTATTATGCATACACACAATGCTTGCACTAGTCATACTGATTGCATTGCAGTCATCACTTCATTAGAGAAGTATGTTAAAACACTAAAATCATCAATCAACATCACATTCTGCACTCGGGTATACTGTAGAACACATGTAGTGGCTATTAGTAGATTTCCTCCCTCGGCAGGAAGTGACCTCAGAGAGCTCTGGATTGCACGCTCCCCGGAGTTCTTCCTGGGGTATTAATAACCCAGTGCCACAGGAAGACATCTTAAGTAGGATGTGTCTCAGTAGGACATGGGCACAGACAGTTTCCATTCAGACGCTGGCTTCGCCATGAGCTGCTGTCTGTGTGTGGGCTGGCTTTGAGGAGGCCTCTGTGCTCTGTGTCCAGGAGGTGTGTGTGTGTGTGTGTGTACATGTGAGAGTGAGTGTGAGAGGTGAGCTGGCCTGCTGTTGTGACAGGCAGCTTTGTTTGGGTTGAATGGTGTGTTGTGGTAATCGGGCTGTGTAGCAGGGCCTGTCAGTTGCTGTGTGCTTTAACGCTTTGGTAGGTGACGGCTATCTGTGGCTTTGCCAGGAGGTTTGGTGTAGCTTGTGTGTGTCTGTGCCCCCCCTTCCCCCCAACCCCAGTGTGTTTCAGCAGTGCAGAGATCCCCTCACATTTAGCCTGCCTCAGTGTTGAGTGAACAGAAACTGCCCTAAATTGCTTGCAATCAGTCACAAACTATTCCTCTGACTGTTGTTTGGCAATAATTAATTACTATCAAGTGTTATTGAGTGGTCATGTTTAATGTCTCAAATTGGGCGAGAATTATATCTGCATATAAATTATATTGCCGCAGTTCTGCTGCTCCTTGCATCATTGGATGACATTCTCTCTGCTGGAGTGCAGAGGCAGAGTGCAGATTTCAGAAGAGTTAGGAGCGTATCAATAACCCATTTGGCAGGAGTGGTGGAATCGGACGCCAGTTTGGAGCCTGATGAGAGCTCTCCGTCTTCCTGGTAAAAATAGCAGACTAGGAGAGACCCGCATGATGGGGAACGCTGAATTATTCACTTAAAACCTTCTGTGTGCAGCACCGGTTTGTGTGTGTGTGTGTGTGTGTGTGTGTGTGTGTGCTTATGCAATCACTAGACTCAGCAGAAGGTTCATACAACAGAGAAAAAGAAAAAGACAGAGAGAGAAAGATAGAAAGAGAGAGAAAGATAAGAGAGAGAGATAGAGAGAGGGAGAGGAAGAGGAAGAGAGAGATAGAAATGAAGAGAGGGAGCAGGCTTTCATCAGCCTGACCTATTTGCAGGTTGTGTGGTCTACTGTTTCCTGAACCTCTCCTGGAGCAGTGTGACTGCAGTACCACAGCGCTGGCTGATTCTCACGCTGCATTTCCACAGGCCTGTGACCTCCTGAGAGGCAGGAACAAGCTGCTGGTTATGGCATGGAGAGATGGGGAGGGATGTGAGAGGCTCTGTTTAATATCGTCTCCAGCGTTTGCTTTTTAGTGAACAGTTAAAGTATTCATGCGGTGTGGCTCCTATGAGCGGCCATATTCCTCGCCTCGTTCACCAAGGACTGGGAGCCAGGACGAGGGAGGGAACGGTTGAAGGAAATGGGTCACTGTAGTCGTTCTGTCAGCTCTCATCACAATGACGGGCCCTCGAAGCGCTCGTTGGCTCCGCCGTGTGTGTGTGTGTGGCCTCTGTCAGGCCTATCATGCTTTCTGCTCCACTGTGCTGTTTCAAATCCCAGCGCTCCGCATTGATGCGACAATGAAAATGTCATTTGTCTATTGTCTCCATCCTTTCCTTCCTCTTTCTCTCTTCCCCTCTGTCATGTCCTTTCTTCTCTTGCTCTTTCTCAGGTGCTCTCTCTATTTCTTTCTCCTCCACTTACACCTTTCTCTCTACCTATCACTCTCTCCCCCTTCTTTTCTCCCTCATTCCCTCCTTCTGACACTCTCTCTGTCTCTTTCTTCCCCCTCTCTCTTCTTATTTATTCTCTGTTTCTTACTCCATCACTCTACTCTATCCTTCTCTCTCCCCCTCCAGCTGTCTGGAGAACAGTGTGTGTTATGACAGTGACATCACTAGCGCCTACAGCCTGTCCAACCTGTCCAGAAACACTGTTTATAATTCATGAGGTATATTCATGTTTATTTATTCCCTCTCTACCTCTTTCTTTCTCTCTCTTGCTCTCTTTCCCTCTTTCCTTCTCTCTCTCTCTCTATCTTTCTCTCTCTTTCTCCCTCTCTCCCTCTCCTCTCTCTCTCTCTCCCTCTAGCTGTCTGGAGAGCAGCGTGTGCTACGACAGCGACGACACCAATGCCCGCAGTCTGTCCAGCCTGTCCAACCGCTCGTCCCCTCTCTCCTGGCGCCACGGTCAGTCCAGCCCGCGGCTGCAGGCCGGGGACGCTCCGTCCTCCACGGGCAGTGGAGGAGTGGTCAGCGGCGGGGGCATCGGGCGTAGCCAGTACACATCCCACACCATGCCCACACGCTGCTCCAGCCGTCTGAGCCACTCCTCCCAGATGGAGCTGATGGAGGGCCTTGATGCTGACCTCAAGTCGGGCTACCTGAGCGACAGCGACCTGCTCGGCAAGAGCCTCCACGATGAAGATGACGACGACAACCTGGCCAACGGGTGGGAACACAGTTACATGTGCTAGTTAGAGAGATATGATGTAAACAAACTGATACATGTACTAGTTAGACAGACATGATGAAGTTATGTGCTATAGACAGATATGATGTAAACAAACAGTTACATGTGCTAGTTAGACAAACATGGTGGTAGAAAACACAGTTACATGTGCTGAATTAGACGACATGGCGGTTTACATGTGCTAGTTAGACAAACATGACGTAACAAACACAGTTACATGTGCTAGTTAGACAGACATGACGGTAACAAACACAGTTACATGTGCTAGTTAGACAAACATGACGTAACAAACACAGTTACACATGTGCTAGTTAGACAAACATGTTACAGTTAGACAGATATGATGTAAAACAAACAGCTGCTAGTTAGACAGACATATGATGTAAACAAACTGATAGTTACATGCCACTGGATTGAATACTAAACATGGCTGGTAGCAAACACAGTTACATGTAGTTAGACCAGACATGGCTAGTTAGACAAACATGGCCGGCAAGAGCCTCCACGATGAAGATGACGACGACAACCTGGCCAACGGGTGGGAACACAGTTACATGTGCTAGTTAGAGAGATATGATGTAAACAAACAGATACATGTACTAGTTAGACAGACATGATGATAACAAACACAGTTACATGTGCTATAGACAGATATGATGTAAACAAACAGTTACATGTGCTAGTTAGACAAACATGACGGTAGCAAACACAGTTACATGTGCTAGTTAGACAGACATGACGGTAACAAACACAGTTACATGTGCTAGTTAGACAAACATGACGGTAACAAACACAGTTACATGTGCTAGTTAGACAGACATGACGGTAACAAACACAGTTACATGTGCTAGTTAGACAAACATGACGGTAACAAACACAGTTACATGTGCTAGTTAGACAAACATGACGGTAACAAACACAGTTATATATTATGTGCTAGTTAGACAGATATGATGTAAACAAACAGCTACATGTGCTAGTTAGACAGACATGAACAAAAGGCAACCTGGCTAACAAGTCAGCATGCCTACAGTACATTTGCTAGTTAGAGACGTAAATAAACAGGCAAATGTTTGATGGCCTCAGTCGTCAGATAAGACGACATTTAGGGATGTGTAGTGAAATAAGAAAGCATGTGCACAAATGCAAGGTTTCAAAGGGACATTCAGAAACAGGTGATGTGGAGTTGATGCTACACTGTCACAGCCCAAGTAACAAGTTACAACACAAGAGGGAGATTTCCATCTGGTTTCAGTGAAGCAAGCCCCTGAAAAAAAGATGTGTATTTCTGATTGGCACGCAGGTGAGAAATACTTTATTGCCAATTACTGTTGGCTGGCCTGTTTCCTCTCTGTCCCTGAGAAGATAAAGACCACTGTAAAGGTGCACTGGGTGCAAACATCACAGCTTTGACATGTATCTGTTGATGTTGACAATGTAGTTTCAAATCAAGCTATGTTTGTTGATGTTGTAAATATGGTAGAGGTTACTTATAGGATGGGAAAGGTGGAATATTGAATGGATTAGAACAGACTCTAATATGCACATTGGATACATATTTAATGTAATTTAATCCAAATGTGCAAAAAATGGCATGCTGATATATTGCACTTTACAGCATTTTAGTGTTTATGTAATATATTACAGTACTATACGGTGAATATTCTGTGATATATTGGATATCCATATGGGGATTAATGTGAAGCCATTTCCCATTTCCTGTGAGTGTAAGGGATTCAGCAGTTAGATGACTCGACATGATTTAGTGCCCCAGGCTGGATTTAAGATTGGCCAGTAAATGGTGTTGGGGGTGGTGTGGTGTAGATGGTGGTCTGTGTGTGCGTGTGCGTGTTTGTGTGATAGGCTACTCTCCATTTAACCCGTTTTCCAAGCCCGCTTGGTGGCCTTTCAGTCAATAGGCCCCTCAGGCTAACTGTATAGTGTGTCCAGGGATGGCCATAAATATGTTAGTCATCTCACTGGCCAGCAACGCTTCCTCAACACTGACCTATGTGCTGGTTAGAGAGGGAGGATGGTTTGATATCAAACTGATATCGAATTATGCACTATAAATGTATTTTACTGCATTTAGTCATAATGGGCTGCATTACAGAAGGCCTCTGGTGCTCAGTGGCACTTAAGCCTTGTAGGGGTGTGGGGTTAGGTGGGACGTAGGGAGTTGGTTGTGTCCAGTGGCTTGGCCTCTGTGTAGTTACTGCGGATTGAATGGCTTTTGAAGTCTTGTGTAGGCTATCACAGCAGTTATCAGAGCCAGAGGGAGGCCTGACTGAGCCTCATGCTGTGGCAGCTCTACAACACTGATCCTCTGGAAAACACAAACAAAACACAAACATAAACATGAAAACAAGAACATAAACATGAAAACAAAAACATAAACGTTAAAAAAACAAAAACATAGGCATGAAATCGTCCTATCTGCTTCCACACAGAACAAAGGGTGAAACTGGAACTGTATCTGTTCCTGAGAGAGGGGGGGGGGAAGGGTTGGTTGTGTTTGTGTTTGTGTTTGGGTATGTGTTTGTGTGTGTCCTTTTAGGCTGAGTTGACCTTGACTAATTATTGTGGGTCTGGCCCCCACTCAGTCGGCCGTGCTCAGCTAGTAGAAAAGCAGGTGGTCAGTCTCACAGGCAGCATCATTAGCTCTGAGTCATTAGACGCCCCCGTCCCTCTGTCTCTCTCTTTCTCTCTCTCTCTTCCTCTCTCATTCAAGTCATTAAGCACTCCCCATTCTTTCCCTTTTCCCTTATACTGTATCACTGTCTCTCTCTTTCATTTGTCCCATTCATCGGCCTCTCCTCTCTTTCTCCGCCTGCTCTGTTTCTCACTGTCTCTTGACACTACAAGTGAAGTCACCACTGACAGCAGCTTGAACAGAGATCACAGATCTGTCCCTTTCACACAGAACACAGATCTGTCTCTTGAACACAGATCACAGATGTTTTTTTAGATCGCAGATTCATCCTCTCATACTCAGTTTTCTTCTCATCCTCCACTTCCTCTCCCTCTCTCCTCCCTCTCCTCTCTCCCTCTCCTCTCCCCTTCTCCTCCTTCTTCTTCATCCTTCTCTTCCTCCTCCTCTCCCCTCTTCTCATTCTTCTCCCTCCTTCTCTTTCTCTCTCCTTCCCTCTCCTCCTCTCCCTCCCTCCTCCCTCTCCTCTCCCTCTGTCCTCCCTCTCGTCTCCCTCTCTCCTCCTTCCTCATTCTTCCTCCTCTCCCTCTCTCCTCTCCTCCTCCTCCTCCTCTCTCTCTGTCCTCCCTCAGTGCAGTGAGATCAGGGAGGGTAGCAGTGGGGAGAGGCAGGGTGGAGCTGGAATCCAGGCCAGCTCTCCAGTGGAGAAGAAGCTGCTTTATCTGTGCACAGCACACTGGAGGGATTTGGACAAGTTCACACTGCAGCATGGCACTGCACAGTGACACACAGAGGGATGACACACACACACACAGAAAGATGATCACACACACAGACTCACACACACACATGTGAACACACACACACACACACACACACACACACACACACACACAAAGATGATCACACACACATGTACTCAAAAGGCAGAGATAATACATACATGCCTGTCACACACACATACACACACACACAGACACACACACACATGCGCGCACAAAGAGAGGGAGAGGGAATGAATCTCTCAGAAGTAAGAGAAGGTCAACGAGGAGAGGCCAGAAAATGAGAATGAGTCCTGAGGCCTCTAGAGCAGCTGAATGAAAATGAGTGGTGACAGGGCCAATACTGAATACTAACCAATGAAATGTGTTTACATAGCTATATAATTACAACTCTCCCATGGTGCTGGGAGTGGTCAGAGAGGAGGCATTGTAGCCTCTACACCAGTGGAGGCTGAGAGTGCTCCTAAATCACGCAGTGGAGAAGGCTCAGGATTAGCAATTAGCCAGGACCGCCAGAGCCAGCTGGAGATGCTTCAGTCGTGTGTCACGTCCAGCTAACACCCAAGTAACACCCCCAGCCCCCAGCCCCCGCCTTATAAACAGGCTCCCTCTTGCCATCCCAGCCCTTCATCCAGTGCCAGCCCAGGCTAGAGAGAAGCGAGCTGTTAAACAAAATTGTTGTCATTCTTCTATAAGAATTCTGTGCTCTAATAATATGCTATTGTTACACATTTGGTAGAATGCCTTGATTCAGAATTACATTCTCAAGCAGAACTTTGTCCCATAAAGTTTTATGTGCTGTTAGTCTCTGATAAAAGCATACATTATGTTGAATTGTCTAAACATTAACACAAACAATTATATTGTGCATTGTACTGTACTCCTTCATACATTATGGGTCAGCTTCACCTTAGTTTTGCGTACACAAATTAAGCTTAGTTCTAGACTAAAAGCTCATTTCTAGTGGACATCTTCTTTGAGGGTCTCTTGTAATCTAGGACTAGGCTTAAAATGCATGGGAAACTTGCCCAATACATTGTTTAATAGTATTAACACATTTATGACTTCAATGTAAATGTTGGGTTTTGCCAGCTCCTAAATACACAGTTTATTTATGTAATAGCAGCATATGGAATGCATTGGGACGTGTTGAACAAACAATGGGGTCATCAGGTTGGTCACCATGGTAGCCACCTGTCCTAGTGAGGTTGCCATGGTAGCTATCACTGGTTAGCGGTGATGACACACACACACACACACACACACACACACACACACACACACACACACACACACACAGCTTGTTGCGCTCCCTCCTCAGCCCCAGTTTTTGATCCAGCCTGGTGCTTTGATCTCTCCCTGAGATGCCAACGCCTCTCTCTGCTTCACCAAGAAGGCCATCAAGCCAGGGAAGCTAGACTGAATTATTAAACCTCCTTGCATAAGCGTCGCAGAACTGCTGCGTTTCTCTTCTTGGAGAGAGGAAGATGAGGAAGTGGAGCCCGTGTAGAACATACTAGAACGTACTATCTATTTGTTGAATATAAAACACTGCAGCTGCACCTTGCCTTCTCAGCTGTGCTAAAGTCTGAGTTCGCCGGGCTGATTCTACCACCCCAGCTCGATGGCCCCCGCCCTGCTTGCTGGTGGATGTTTAGCCCCAGGGGTCCTGGTTTCCCAGGAAGTGTTGCCAGGGCGACCATTAGCACTTGTGAGGGGCGTGCAGTGTGCCGTCTGCTCTGAGGTCAGATGAAACAGCCCGTCATCTCTGAGACTTTGGCTCAGCTCGCCGCAATGCGCCTCAGTGGCCCTGTCTGCAGCAGAGCCCCAGATAGAGCTCCAGGCCACAGTGAGGACATACAGTATAGGGGCTGTGTCAGGTGGCTGCAGATGCTTATCCTTTTAGGTGCAGCAATAATTGTTGGGGTTAAATTGACCTTGCTTTCATATGGTGATGAAGATACAGTAATAATAGTAATAATCAGTTTTTAAACATAATAGTTAAGGTGTTTGCAGGATGCTTTATAGTTTATTTTCTGTATTAAAAGTAGCCTACACGTTAACGCCAAGACAGAGATTAGTGGTTGTGTGCTGATGATGGGACATGGGAGACTCGTCTTCATCACTCTCGAGTGCTCCCTGATGAACACTTCTGTCCCTGGCCAGCTGACTGTGGTAGTCAACACACACACACACACACACACACACACACACACACACACACACACACACACGCACACACACACACACACACACACACGGACACACACACACACACACACATGGACACACACACACACACACACACACACACACACACATACACAGCCAGTGGTCTGTGATAGCCCCCAGCTTGACTTCAGGAAGAAGTAATGTATTAAGCATGAGTATCACACCTACAGTACCTGCAAGTTCATCCCCATGGCTGACTGCTCTACTCACCAAAAGGACAAAAACACTAGCGCTAAGCTGGTCGAAAACAATTATCCTGCACCATTTGTGTGTGTGTGTGTGTGTGTGTGTGTGTGTGTGAGAGAGAGAGAGAGAGAGAGAGAGAGAGCGATAGAGAGATGGAGAAAGAGGGGAGAAATAAACACCTTTCAAAAATCCCCTTTGTAACCATGGTAACCTGCCACCGAGAGTGAATGGACGAAGAGGTGAATTCTCCGCTCCTAGTCTCCCATCATCCCTCCTCAATCAATTTCCCACCCGTTATTGAAGACATGGGACAAAGCCCTGGGCTAGATGAAATTATCTGCGGAGGGAGGGCCATGTCTGCGCTTCAGATAGCAGTCCTGGTCTGACACAGTCAGCACCACAACATAGCAGGACCATACTGTACCTGTACTACCAGAGGTTGTTTGCAACCGGATTGATTGAAATTTGAAAGAAATCGACTTAGGTGCTCAGAAGTTCAATGGAATGTTCAAAGAAAAAAAGCGATCCAAGGCACTTGAACTTCGCGCACAGAATATTTTATTTTAATATTTTTATGGCTATCTTATTGAATTGCTGTATTGACACTACTCAAGGATACATATTCTTTGCAAATGAATAATATATGCAGACCTTTATCCAGGAGACTTGTGCAGTATTTGTCAAAAGGTAAATAAATGTGGATGTGTGAGCTTTTGGCTACTTCCCTAATCCAGAATCCAGACACATGAAAAAGAACAGAAATGGACTAAAGACTCGAGCTCTCAGATGATGTGGACTGACTGGACTGTATTGCAGAAGCTAATGATTTATGTTGTTAATGCGCCTACCGTAATGTAGAATGCTGAGGACGGCATCTCCAAAGGGGCTGCAGGGGGTCAATAGAAAGAGGGGGGAAATAAAGCCTCCATGTTGGAGGAATAGTGCCTGACGATCGATCGCTCACTCCCTTTGGCCGCTTCCCCCGAGCGCACAATCAAGTCTGGCCTAATCCTCTGTGTCAGGGGAACTGACCCTTCTCTACCTGTGCCTCAGGAAGCAGCGAACGCCACACACAGCCAGCCTTCACTGCATTGGCCACCTGGGTTTTAATACACAGGCCTGTGTGTGTGTGTGTGTGTGTGTGTGTGTGTGTGTGTGTGTGTGTGTGTGTGTGTGTGTGTGTGTGTGTGTGCACGTTTACCTGATGTCTACATTTATCTGGTAATTTATTGATGTATAAAGGTGCAGTCAGCAATTACGCAGGAAGTCACATTTGTTTATATTTATGTTTGTACTTAAATTTATTAGCACATGCTTTTTTTCCAAAACAATGTCCATTATATTTTAACCAAGAAGCACAAAACACACTAGAGAGGTAGCTCACCCCTCTCTTCAGTATTTAGTATATGCGCTTGAAATCGCGTACGATCGCTGACTGCACTTTTAACGTGACTAACAGTAGGATACAAATTCTCATTCTTGGGCTTTCAGGGTAACGAGCCTGTGGTCTTGGTGGCGTCACCCTCTTACTCTAAAAGTTATTGTACCAGCCGATCCACAGGAGCCCTGCAACTGTTGTGGTCTGGGCCTCGTCTGGTTGAGATCCAACTAATCCAACTCAGCCTAAACTCCTCTACAGACTCAGCATCAATTTGACCATCTAGACTTTTCCATTCAGGATTCAGTTCAGCTCTCAGCTTTCCGATCGGCTTTCAAATGAAGCTTCATTATACTCTCTTGCACCAAACATGCTGGTGAGAGATGCTGTCAAGTAATGAGAGCGCAATGAGACCCTCTCATTATCTCTGAATACTTAATCCCTCTGGTACAGGAGAATGGAAACACTGATATGTGTTTGTGTGGGCATGCCAGTTGTTGTGTGTGCGTGCGTGTGTGTGTGTGTGTGTGAGTGAGAG